>NC_056741.1:55111248-55417807 GCF_019279795.1 Protopterus annectens | reverse complement strand
GGAGTGGTGCAACAGCTACAACTACTACCACTACTACAGGACAGACCCAATGACTTGACTCTGATTCCGCCTACCAGGGATCAACTGGAAGCACCCTTGGGCGGAAAGTTGGCTTTATTTTCAAAAAACTGGCATTGCATTACAAAGGATACATGGACATTGCAAATAATAGACAAAGGATGCAGGTTTCACTTCCATACTTTGCCAAAAAGAGGCGGAATGCCAAACCTTCCACCAAACCAGAAGGTAGAGGCTTTAAGACAAATCAGCAAGTTAATTCAGGTGAAAGCTATAAAAAGGGTACCATCTACAGAACAAGGCCAAGGATCTTACTCCAGACTATTCCTTGTGCCAAGAAAAGAAAACCAATGGAGGCCTATACTCGACCTGTCCACACTGAACACTTATCTCGTTGTGCCAAAATTCAAAATGCTGACCCTACAGCAACTTCCCATGTTGGGCAAGGAGTCTTGGCTGGTGACTCTAGATCTCAAGGAGGCATACCTGCACGTCCCTATTTGACCAGATTGCAGAAGACACCTCAGATTTCTTGCAGGATCAGAGCATTATCAATTCTCAGCATTGCCCTTTGGCTTATCTAATGCGCCCAGAGTATTCACGAAATGCCTGGCATCAGTAATTGCACACTGCAGACTTCAGGGAATTCAAATTTATCCATACCTGGACGACTGCCTAATACAAGCGGGCAATAATAAGAAGTTGTTAAAGGACTTGGCCTATGCCATACACCTGCTACAAACCTTGGGATACACAGTCAACATCCAAAAGTCAAGACTAGTACCATCCCAAAGGATAACCTTTTTGGATGCGGATCTGGACACAATCACTCAGATGGCTTTTCTCACAGAAGAAAAACAAAAACAACTTCCAGATTACTTCACGACTCTGACAAGACAAACTCAGCTTACTGCAAGGAAAGTCCTACAGGCCCTGGGTTACATGGCATCCTGCATAATTTTAATTCCACATGCCAGGTTGCATATGAGGAAATTACAATGGTACCTAAGGAATGTATGGTCTCAACACAGTCACAGTCTAGAAACCATGATACAAATCATTCCATGCCTTCAAAAGGAATTCCTGTGGTGGGCTCAGGCCTGCCAGTCCAACAGAGGGTTGCCTTTCAACAAACCAAAAACAAGGCAGACCATCACCACGGACGCCTCAGACCGAGGATGGGGAGCACACATGGAGGATAAACGTATCCAAGGCCTATGGTCTCAAGGGCAGCTGGGCATGCACATAAACCAAAAGGAAATGCTGGCAGTAAGACATACAATCGAGACATTCAGACCCTTCCTCCAGCAAGGACACCTGTTAATACGGACAGACAACACCACGGTCATGTGGTACATAAACAAACAGGGAGGCACACATTCCTACCCTCTATGCCGGATGGCTATGGATCTCTGGAACCTATGCCTGAATCTCAACATCCAGCTGCAGGCCAAATTCGTACCAGGAAAAGAGAATACACTAGCAGACAGCTTAAGCAGAACTACCATGGATGCACACGAATGGATGCTGCATCCAGACATCTTCAAACTCGTAACAAAGAAATGGGAAATCCCAGAGAGAGATCTATTCGCCTCCCCACTCAACCACCAACTGAAGAAATTCTGCTCAAGGACATACCACCCACAAGCCTGGAGGGTGGACTCTCTCTCTTTCAGCTGGAGGGCCCTAACAGTATATGCTTTTCCACCTCTCCCATTGATGTACAAGGTTCTACTGAAGTTCAGGGAGTAACAGCCAAAAGTCATACTAATAGCTCCGGACTGGCCAAGGCAGCATTGGTACCCGCTACTGAGAAGCATGTCTCAGGCACACTCATGGTCTCTTCCCCTATGGCCTCTTCTTCTAACGCAGAACAATTTCAGGACCCTGCATCCCAACTTGAAAACACTGCAGCTAACTGCCTGGAAGATTCCTTAAAGCCCAACCACACAGTATTATCTCAGAGGGTGAAGGACATTATCCTGGAGGCTCGCAGACCTTCCACAAGAAAGGCATACTCAGCTAAATGGAAGAGATTTCTCATTTGGAGCCCATCAAAGGGCACAGATGTCACAGTGGCAAACCTAGCACACATCCTAGAATACTTAGCAGAATTGTTCCACGATGGCCTGTCTTATTCATCCATTAAGATTCATGCTTCAGCAATTGCAGCAGAATACAATATGGATCCACCTATCTTCTCACACCCTCTTCTCAGACAATTTTTGAGAGGGATCAAAAATGTTAAACCTCCAAGAAGACACCCCCCCACCTGCATGGAATCTCAATTTTGTGCTGGAAAAACTGACGCTACCTCCTTTTGAACCAGCAGCATCGGCAGACCTCCAGTTTTTATCTTGGAAAACTGCATTCCTTCTGGCAATCACTTCAGCAAGAAGAGTATCTGAGTTACAGGCCTTAATGGCAATGCAGCCTTTTCTTATTTTTCACCAGGATAGAGTGTCACTGAGAACCAATCCTACTTTCATGCCAAAGGTGGTATCTAGGGTATCCTTGAACCAAGCTATTCACTTGCCCACGTTCTTCCCTAATCCACAGAACAAAGGGAAAAACTTTTGCACACCTTGGATATACACAGACAACTACGCTACTATTTGGACAGAACTAAAACTAACAGAAGAACTGACCAACTTTTTGTAGCATATGCAACTGGGGTGCAAGGAAGAGCAATTTCCAAACAGACAATTTCAAAATGGATAGGAAATTGCATTCGTTTTTGCTACTCCTTTCATGGAAAGACAGTTCCTGAAAATATCAGGCCTCACTCCACAAGGGCCACAGCCACCACTACAGCTTTCCTACGAGGGGTGGCTACCAAGGACATTTTAGAAGCTGCTACTTGGAGCTCCGTGCATACATTTGCCAAGCATTACAATCTACCCTTATACTCCAGATCCCGAGCAGGGTTTGCAACTGCAGTACTGCAGGGGATCATAACTACACCATAATTCTCTTAGTACCTCCTCCCCCAGATTGGCTATGGTATTCTACCCATATGTTATGACTGCAGATGCATCCTTGAAGGACATAGTACAGATGTCCTTCAAGGATGCATCTGCAGTCCTAACAAATGGGTTGTCCTGTCGTCAGGCAGCCCTTCGGTCGGCCGGATTCCAAAGTCTGGGTCTGGCCTCTGCTGATGTCGCACTTCACCCGACGTCATAGCTGCAGTTCTTCGGGTATAAAGGTATCAGCCGACGCCATTTTCCTCAGTCTTTCTTGCCGCGTGGCGCCCGAAGCAGAAGCTGTTCGCAAGTGCCGGTCGGTCAGAACCAGAGATTACTACTACCGAAGACTTCTAAAAAGCTAAGTACCCCGTTGGGGACTCTTGCTTGCCTCAGCCGATGTCAGAAAAAGTGAATAACTGTTTAACTTGTGGGAAACAAATACCTCATAAAGATTTCCACTCTTACTGCCTACCTTGTTTAGGCCCAGACCACGACGTAGCAGCTTGTCTAGCCTGTGCTTCTTTCAACCGACCGACACTTAGATGTCGGTTAGAATTTGCTGAGGAGTTTTTCGGCTCCGCTTTTGCTTACAATATGCCGTCGGAAACTCCGACTTCGCAATTAACGAAAAAGCGCAAGGAAAAGGACCGACACTCGCGGTCCGCGGTTTCGGCCAAAAGCGCGGTTAAGTCAACCGCGAGTGTCTCGGTTTCGGCTGAAACAGAGTCCTCGGTTCTTCCTTCGGCCGAAAGCTTGCCTCCTACCGAGGCCTCATCCAGCATGGCTGAAACTGCTACTGAAATCCCACCTGCTCTTGCAGGTTCACAGGATTTATCTGATACTATTTCTTTAGATATATCTACTCCTGCACGTGGAGCTGCTAGGCCCCCTGCATCCATGTCGATTAAGGCTTTTGCCAGGGCTAAAGCAGCAAAATCTACCAAGAATGTGCTTGCTAAGACCCCCTCTCACAGGCCTAGCTCTAGTACTCAAATGCTTAGTCTAGCAGAGGATCTCATTTCTTTGATCCGGGGATCCCAACCTCACCCTGACAGGGCCTCTCACCCACCTCCAGAGAAGAGCCCTAGAGCAGAGCCCCCTGAACCAGATGTTCTTCATCTCACACTGCTGCAGTCCTAACACTTGGGTAGTCCGCTGTCCCTCGGTCGGCCCGACTATCAGAGTATAAGGCTGACGTCGGTCAGGGCGCATTTGACTGACATCAGAACGTCAGGGTACAAATGCGCATGACCGACGTCATATCCTCAGTCTTTTTTGCCGCATGGTCCGATGCAGAAGCAGTGTTGCAAGTGCCGTTCGGCGTTCTGAAATTTTTCGAATTCGGAGTTTCAGACCGAAGTCAGAGTTGGTTAAGTACCCGTGGGGAATATTTTGTTTTTCTTGCCTCAGTGGTTTACCGGATGTCAGAAAAAGTGAATAACTGTATTTCTTGTGGGAAACAGATACCGCATAGGGATTACCATAATTTGTGTATACCTTGTTTGGGACCTGAGCACGGCGTTGTTGGGTGCCGCTTTTGTGCTAGGTTCAATAAACGCACTATAAAGCGGAGGTTGGATTGTGCCAGGTTGGTCTTTGGGAAGCGGTGCAATTACAAAATGCCGCCGGATGCTCCGCCGCTTCCTCTAAGAAGCGCAAGGACAAGGCAGTTAAACCTAGGTTAGAGGAGTCATCGAACCGACGCCGGTTCTTTAGAGGCGTCAGTGCAACGGTGGTTCACGGAGGCCTCTGGAGTCTCAGGGGAAACTTTGACTTTACAGGATGTGGCCTCCCAGGAGGCAGGTCAGGCTGTAGGGGCTTCTCAGATTACTGTACTCCCTCCCTTCCTAAGGGGTCTAGGCCCTCTCTTTCTGCTTCCAAGGCTTCTCCTAGAGGCAGGTCTAGTTTAGCTTCTGTGGGTGTCACTCCTAGTTCTTCAGGTTCTGTGCCCAAGAAGCACATGCTTAAAATGGCAGAAGATTTAATTACTTTAATTAGAGGCTCTATGCCCCTCCTGATAAAAGGCCTAGGATGGAACCAGTGTTGGGGATTGGGAGCAGGCTTGATGTGTCTGAGTTCGCTGAAGACTTACAGGAGTATGATCATTATTCTGATTCTGATGTGGATGATTCTACTCCTTCAGCTTCTCCTCCTGAGGATTTTTCTTTTCAGAGACCCTTCACTCCATGAGAGAGCATTTTAAATGGGAAGGTCAGGACTTCTCTGATTCCAGGAAAAGGCTTAGGGAATTTTTGTTTTACCCCAGCATAGGCCTTTGGCTATACCTCCTGTTCTAAATGTGGTGGAAGATGTATTTGCAGAGGCTTCTCTTAATCCTGATTCTTTGCCTCCTGCTCCTGTTAAACCTGATAGGTATTACAGGGTACCTGAAGCTCATAAGTATCTTTTAAGAGTCCTAGGGCAGTCCCTGAAACTGTTAGCCAGGGGCCTAAGGGTGTTAAGGCTTCTGTTGTCAAGACTCCGATTCCTGCAGATAAAGAGGCCAGGGCCTTGGATAGATGGGGAAAGAAAGTTTATACTTCTTCCACTCTAGCCATGAGAGCTTTGAATTGCCAGTTTCACATGTTGAAATATCAAAATTATCTCCTTTCACAGTTGAAATCTAAGGTTGATGCTCTGGCGGAAGGTATTGATTGTAAAGAGTTACAAGATTTAGTGCATGTTTCTGAACAGGTGGGTAAGCACTCTTTGCAATGTGGTTTTGATGCTGTACAGGCCTCGTCCAGGGTGGCTGCCACTGGGTCAGTTCTTCAGGCATGCCTGGCTGCGGGATCAAAATTTATCTGACCATGTTAAAACTAGGATTTTGGATGCCCTTTGCAATCTGATGTCTTGTTTGGTTCTCCTGTTGAGGCAGTTTTAAAGAAAATGGAAGACAAGGCTAAGTCTATGCAGACTGTTAAAGAATTTTGCAGGTTCAGCCTCCAAGTTTAGTAGAAATTGGCCTACTAAGGGGTGGACGATCCTTCTTATGATTCCCAGTCTAGGGGTAGATCTAGACGTGGCAGGGGCAGAGGTCAGGGCTCTTTCAGGCCTAGGACAGGGAGTTCTCCTGCACAGTCTTCAGGTGAGGGCAGGGGTCAGTCCTTTCAGAAACAAACCCAATGACCTACCTTTTCAGCTGCCAGAACCTTCTCGCCTGGCAGCACCTTTGGGAGGAAGGTTGGCACTTTTCAAAGAAAATTGGAGGTTGATTACCCAAGACAGATGGGTATTGGACATCATACATCACGGTTACAGGTTTTATTTCCATACCTTGCCTCCTTTCAAGGGCATGCCAGACATTCCTCCTCAACAAAGAATAGAGGCTCACAAGCAAATTTCTCTGTTACTCCAAATAGGGGCCATACAGCCGGTTCCTATGCCAGAAAGAGGCCTAGGATTTTATTCTCGCCTGTTCCTTGTACCAAAAAAGGGGAACACGTGGAGACCAATTTTGGATTTATCTGTCCTCAACACTTATCTGGACATTCCCAAGTTCAAGATGTTGACGTTACAACAACTTTTACCTCTGCTGGGCAAGGATCACTGGATGGTAACTTTGGATCTCAGAGGCATATCTTCATGTTCCTATCAGACTAAGTTGCAGGAAGTATCTGCGTTTTCGGACTGGGACTTCTCACTATCAGTTCTCTGCATTGCCCTTTGGCTTATCTACTGCCCAGAGTATTTACGAAAGTTCTGGCTCCAGTGATAGCTTTCTTCAGGCTGAAAGGAATACAAATCTATCCTTATTTGGACGATTGCCTGATTCTGGCTCAAGGAAGGGAAGAGCTTCTTCGTCATTTGGAATATGTGATAGCAGTGCTAAGATGCCTGGGGTATTCTGTGTACGAAATAAAGTCCAGTCTAGTACCCTCTCAAGACATGTGCTTTCTGGGTGTAAGACTGAATACAGCATCCCAGATGGCCTTTCTAACCCCGGACAAACAAAAGAATCTTTCCCTTTACTTCCATCATCTATCTCTTCAGTCCGGGCTGACTGCAAGGACAGTCCTTCAAGCCTTAGGGTTCATGGCATCTTGTATTCTGGTGCTTCCCAATGCCAAACTGCATATGAGGAAGTTGCAATGGTATCTCAAGAATGTATGGACACAGCACTGCCAGGATCTGGACACTGTCATTCCAATAATACCTTGCATTCAAAAGGAATTTTTGTGGTGGGCTCAGGAATGTCACCTAAACAAGGGACTCTCTGTGACCCGGCCAGAGGCGAGTCAAATTTTAACGACAGATGCCTCGGACAAAGCTTGGGGAGCTCATCTAAGCGGAAAGTGGATACAAGACAAGTGGCCTGTCAGACTACAGCATCTACATATCAACTTGAAGGAGATGTTAGCAGTCCAGTTTGCATTAATAACTTTCAAGGATTTACTTCTTCCAGGGCAGGTGTTGATTCTAACAGACAACACAACTGTCATGTGGTACATCAACAAGCAAGGGGGAACACATTCTTATCCTCTATGCAGGCAAGCAATGATTTTGTGGGAGACTGCTCTCAGTTTACAACTAAGTCTTCAGGCAAGGTTTCTGCCAGGAGCACAGAACTCCTTAGCAGATGTGTTAAGCAGACAAATCATGGATCCCCACGAGTGGAAACTGGATCTTCATGTATTTCAGAAATTGGCAGTGTCCTGGGGAACTCCAGACATAGATCTGTTCGCTTCTCCACTAAACCATCAGCTGCCAAAGTTTTGCACAAAGAGGTTTCATCCCACAGCCTGGAAAGTGGATGCTCTTTCTTTCAGTTGGAAAAATCTTCATGTGTATGCCTTTCCACCTCTGCCTCTCCTCCCAAAGGTACTTCTGAAGGTCAGACAGGACAAGCCAAGGATGATTTTGATAGCTCCAGATTGGCCTCGGCAGCACTGGTACCCATTACTGAGAAGTCTAGTGCGGAAGCCTCCATGGCCTTTGCCTTTGATTCCATCTGTTGTCCCAGGAGGACAGTCATTTGCTCAATGTCAAACTTCACTCTCTTCATCTAACAGCCTGGCATATTCTGTTTTAAACCATAGAGGGTCTCAACTTCCACAACAAGTTTTGAATGTGATTTTGGAAGCTAGAAGGCCTAGTACAAGGAAAGTGTACAGATAAATGGAAGAGATTTTTGTTTTGGAGTGCAGCTAAGGATTTGGATGTTTCTGAGCCTGATTTAAGTGTGGCTCTTCAATATCTTACTGAGTTATTAGACAAAGGTTTGTCCTTCTCTTCTATTAAGATTCATGCTGCAGCAATTTCAGCTCACTACGACTGTGACCCACCATTGTTTTCTCATCCTTTGTTCAAGCAATTTCTTAGAGGGGCAAAGAATACAAGACCCCCACGAAGGGCTCCTACTCCTGCTTGGGATCTCAATTTTGTGTTGGAGAAACTCACTCTACAACCTTTTGAGCCTGCAGCTACTGCTGAGTTGAAATATTTGTCATGGAAGACTGCTTTTTTGTTGGCCATTACCTCTGCAAGAAGGGTTTCTGAATTGCAGGCCCTTATGGCAGTTGAGCCTTTCTTAATATTCCATAAGGATAGGGTATCTTTACGTACTAATCCTTCCTTTATGCCTAAAGTGGTTTCTAGTGTGGCTTTAAACCAAACTATTCATTTGCCTACTTTTTATGCAAATCCCCAAAATAAAGGGGAAAAATTTTGCACACTTTAGATGTACACAGGCAGTTGCGATATTATTTGGACAGAACTAAAGGGTTCAGGAAATCTCAGCAGTTATTAGTTTCTTTTGCTTTGTGCTCTCAGGGCAAGCCCGTGTCAAAACAAACTATTTCTAAGTGGATTGGATTTTGCATTGCTTTCTGTTATTCCCATCATGGCAAACAGATTCCAGCTGGGATTAGGCCTCATTCCACTAGGGCTACTGCCACTTCAACAGCTTTTTTGAAGGGGGTGGCAACTAAGGATATTCTGGAGGCAGCCACTTGGAGTTCAGTGCATACCTTCTCTAGGCATTACCACCTTCCATTGTACTCTAAATCCAGGGCTGGGTTTGCCACTGCTGTGTTGCAGGGCATTCTGGCAGCTCCTGCTTCATTATAGTTTAGCCATCCTCCCTTACCTCTGCTTTGGGATTCTACCCAAGTGTTAGGACTGCAGCAATGTGAGATGAAGAACATAGTACAGTTTTGTACCTACCATAAATGTAGATGTTCGAAGATCCACATTGCTGCAGTCCAATTTACCCTCCCTCCTTCCCCTCTGTAGTTTGAGGTGGTTGTGTGGGTTGGGTTATCCATCTGAGGTATATTGTGTTTATTGTATATATTGTACATATTCTTGGTGTTAGGCTGGTTGGTTGTTTAGCTGTTGCCTATGGGTTTTGACCTTTTTCTTCAGGGTCTTCTGACATCTGGGGCAAGAAAAGACTGAGGATATGACGTCGGTCATGCGCATTTGTACCCTGACGTTCTGATGTCAGTCAAATGCGCCCTGACCGACGTCAGCCTTATACTCTGATATTCGGGCCGACCGAGGGACAGCGGACTACCCAAGTGTTAGGACTGCAGCAATGTGGATCTTCGAACATCTACATTTATGGTAGGTACAAAACTGTACTTTTCTTCAGATTACTCCTCTGATGATTCAGAAAATACAAACCCTCCAGAGGGCCCTTATTCCCCTTATGAGGACTCTGATGCAGAAGACTCCATTCCTTCTGCCTCTCCGCCTGAGGAATTTTCTTTTGGGGAAACCTTGCATGCTATGAGGGAACAATTTCAATGGCAGGGCCAGGATTTTTCAGACTCTAGGAAAAGGCTTAGGACCTTTTTGCATTTGCCACAGCATAGGCCTTTAGCCATTCCTCCAGTACTTACTGTTGTGGATGATGCATTTAATGATGCTTGTACTGCTCCTGATTCACTTCCTCCGGCCCCTGCTAAGCCCGACAGGTACTACAGGGTTCGGACACACATTATCATTTGTATAAGGCTCCTTTTGCAGATCCTGAAACTATTTCCCAGGGACCCAAGGCAGTAGCAGCTACCTCTACCAAAAACCCCCTTCCCTCTGAAAGGGAATCTAGGGCCTTAGAGAGATGGGGTAAAAAAGTTTATACTTCTGCTACTCTTTCGGCTAGGGCCTTAAACTGTCAATTCCACATGATTCAGTATCAGGAATTTATGTTAGATCAGTTAACTAAAAAACTGTCCTCGTCTGAACCATTAGACAAAAAATCTGTTCAGGAAATGGTACATAACATTCAGCAGGTCAGTAATCATTCCTTAAAATGCGGCTATGATGCACTGGAGGCTTCCTTTAGATCAGCTATGACTGGTACAGTGATCAGAAGGCATGCATGGTTAAAAGAGCAATCCTTACCAGACCATGTTAAATCAAAGCTCCTAGATGCTCCCATGGATAAGCTCAATTTGTTTGGCTCCCCTGCACAGCAGGTGCTGAAGAAGGTGGAAGAGAAAGCAAAATCTGTCCAGACAGTCAAGGATTTCTTACAGGTCCAGCCTCCAAGGTTTAGTAGGAACTGGCCTTCCAAGAATTGGTCCTTTCCAGACACCTCCAGAGCTCAGAGAGGCAGGAATAGGCGCCCAAGAGGCAGGGGTCAATCCAGAGGTGCCTACAGGAGACGTCAGTGGCAGCCTAACAACCAGCGAAGTACTGCCACAGATCCAGCCACCACCACTTCCACAGGACAATCACAGTGACTTGGCTCTGAGACCGCCTACCAGGGAACAATTAGAAGCACCCTTAGGCAGAAAGCTAGCCTTATTTTCAGTAAACTGGCATCACATCACAAGAGACAAATGGATTTTACAGACAATAGACCAAGGTTACAGGTTTCCCTTCCGTACTCTACCAATGAAGAGAGGAATGCCAAACCTACCTCCAAATCAAAAGACAAAAGCTCTAGAACAAATAGACCACTTGATAAGGATGAGAGCTATAGAAAAGGTACCGTCCATGGAACAAGGACAAGGATTTTACTCCAGACTTTTCCTGGTGCCAAGAAAAGAAAACCAGTGGAGACCTATTCTCGACCTGTCCGCTCTACACACATACCTCATTGTTCCAAAATTCAAAATGCTGACCCTACAGCAGCTTCTTCCCATGCTGGGCAAGGAGTCTTGGCTGGTAACTCTAGATCTCAAGGAGGCATACCTGCACGTCCCTATACGACCAAATTGCAGAAGATACCTCAGATTTCTTGCAGGATCAGAGCATTATCAATTCTCAGCATTGCCCTTTGGCTTATCTACTGCGCCCAGAGTATTCACGAAATGCCTGGCATCAGTAATTGCTCATTGCAGGCTTCAGGGAATTCAAATTTACCCTTACCTGGACGACTGCCTGTTACAAGCGGACAACAAAAACAAATTAACAAAAGATTTGAAAAAGGTCATTCATCTACTGCAAGCCCTGGGATACACAGTCAATATAAAAAAGTCAAGGCTGATACCATCCCAAAGGATAACTTTCTTGGGTGCAGATCTGGACACATCAAATCAAATGGCATCCCTCACAGCAGAAAAGCAGAAGCACCTTCCTCTCTATTTCATGGCATTAACAACGCAGAACCAGCTAACAGCAAGGAAGGTCCTGCAAGCCCTGGGTTACATGGCATCCTGCATAATATTGATTCCACATGCCAGACTACATATGAGAAAGTTACAATGGTACCTAAGGAATTTATGGTCTCAGCACAAGCACAGCCTTGAAACCCAAATTCCAATAATTCCATGCCTGAAGCAAGAATTCCAATGGTGGGCTCAGGCCTGTCAATCGAACAAAGGGCTGCCCTTCCACAGCATTCAACCAAGCCAGACTATCACAACGGACGCCTCAGACCACGGTTGGGGGGCACACATGCTGGACAAGTGCATACAAGGCTTATGGACTCAAGACCAGCTGAACCTACACATAAATCAAAAGGAGATGCTGGCAGTAAAACTGGCAATTCAGACAGTTTCTTCTGCAGGGTCAATTGCTGATAAGGACGGACAACACCACAGTTATGTGGTACATCAACAAACAGGGAGGCACTCATTCATAGTTTCTTCTACAGGGTCAATTGCTGATAAGGACGGACAACACCACAGTTATGTGGTACATCAACAAACAGGGAGGCACTCATTCATACCCTCTATGCCGGATGGCAATGGACCTCTGGAATGTGGCCTTGAGCTTCAACATTCAGCTACAGGCAATATTTGTACCAGGAAAAGAAAATATTCTAGCAGACATCCTAAGCAGAACTACCACGGATGCCCACGAATGGATGCTGCATCCAGACATCTTCAAATCCATTACAAGGAAATGGGGACTACCAGAAATAGACTTATTCGCATCCCCACACAACCACCAATTGAAAAAATTCTGCATGAGGGCATACCACCCACTTGCTTGGAAGGTGGACTCCCTATCTTTCAGTTGGAAAAACCTGATAGCATATGCATTCCCACCTCTTCCTTTGATGCACAAGGTGCTATTGAAGATCAAAGAAGACTGTCCAAGGATCATTCTGATAGCTCCAGACTGGCCAAGACAACATTGGTACCCATTACTGAGGAGTATGTCTCGGGAACAAATATGGACTCTGCCCCTAGTTCCCTTACTGCTAACACAGAACAACTTCAAAACCCTGTATCCAAACCTAAAAACGCTGCAGCTGACTGCCTGGAATATTGCATAAGACAAAATAACCCAGATTTATCTCAAAGGGTTAAAGACATTATCTTGGAGGCTCTCAGACCCTCAACAAGGAAAACCTATTCAGCAAAATGGAAAAGATATCTCATTTGGAGAGCAGCAAAAGGAGAAAATGTGTCACTGGTAAACATAGCTAACATCCTGGAATACTTGGCAGAACTTTACCACAATGGCCTGTCGTATTCTTCCATTAAGATTCATGCATCAGCTATTTCAGCAGAATACAACATGGACCCTCCAGTCTTCTCACATCCTCTACTCAGGCAGTTTCTGAGAGGAATTAAAAATGTAAAACCACCAAGGAAGCCACCATTGCCCACATGGGACTTGAACTTTGTGCTAGAAAAGTTGACACTCCCACCTTTTGAGCCAGCAGCAACAGCAGAATTGCAGTACTTATGGAAAACTGCTTTCCTGCTTGCAATCACTTCAGCAAGAAGGGTTTCTGAATTACAGGCATTAATGGCAGTACAGCCCTTCCTTATCTTCCATCAAGATAGTGTCCATGAGAACTAATCCTACTTTTATGCCAAAGGTGGTCTCCAGGGTATCTTTAAACCAAGCTATCCACCTGCCTACATTCTTTCCCAACCCACAGAACAGGGGAGAAAGGCTATTACATACCTTGGATGTACATAGGCAATTGCGCTACTACCTGGACAGAACCAAAAGCAATAGAAAAACTGACCAGCTACTGGTAGCATATGGAACAGGAATGGAAGGAAAAGCAATTTCAAAACAGACAATCTCTAAGTGGATAGGAAATTGCATTAGATTTTGTTACTCTTACCATGGAAAGACAACTCCAGAAAACATCAGACCTCACTCCACAAGGGCTACAGCCACTACTACAGCTTTTTTACGAGGAGTGGCTACCAAAGACATTTTAGAGGCTGCTACTTGGAGCTCCGTGCATACATTTGCCAAGCATTATAATCTACCCTTATACTCCAGATCCCGAGCAGGTTTTGCCACTGCTGTTTTGCAAGGGATCTTAACTACACCATAATTTTATTATTACCTCCTCCCCCAGTTTGGCTATGGTATTCTACCCATTTGTTAGGACTGCAGATGCATCCTTGAAGATCATAGTACAGTTTTGTACCTACCATAAATGTAGATGTCCGAGAGGTATGCATCTGCAGTCAGGATTACCCTCCCTCCTTCCCCTCTGTGGTACTCCTAGGGTATTTGCCCATCTTCTAGCTAGCTGGGGGAATCTATTATGGTGTATTTGTTTGTATATATGTATATACATGTTTATTTTTTATTTTTGCTCTGTTATTTGGAAACTTTTACATTTATCCAAATTTAGCCTTCCTAGAGGGCACCTGGCATCTGGGGCAAGAAACACTGAGGAAAATGGCGTCGGCTGATACCTTTATACCCGAAGAACTGCAGCTATGACGTCGGGTGAAGTGCGACATCAACCGAGGCCAGACCCAGACTTTGGAATCCGGCTGACCGAAGGGCTGCCTGACGACAGGACAACCCATATGTTATGACTGCAGATGCATATCTATCGGACATCTACATTTATGGTTGGTACAAAACTGTACTTTTTGTACCTACCATAAATGTAGATGTCCAATAGGTATGCATCTGCAGTCAGGATTACCCACCCTCCTTCCCCTCTGTGGTATTCCTTGGGTACTTACCCCTCTTTCAGCTAGCTGGGGGAATCTATTATGGTGTATTTGTTTGTTTGTTTATATAGGTATATAATTTGCAAATGTTCAGAGCTTTTCAGCCTTTATCCAAATTTAGCCTTCCTAGAGGGCACCTGGCATCTGGGGCAAGAAACACTGAGGAAAATGGCGTAGGCTGATGCTTTTATACCCCAGCCGCTCTGACGTCGGGGAAGAGGTGACATCAGCCGACGCCGGACCCAGACTTTGGAATCTGGCAGACCGAAGGGCTGCCTGAGGCAGGACAACCCATATGTTATGACTGCAGATTCATACCTGTCGGACATCTACATTTATGGTAGGTACAAAACTGTACTTTTCAGCTTCCTGTTACCTAAGAAGTTAACTTTGAGCGTTTCTGCCATTTCACACTGAGCTAATCGAAGGAAGGACACTGAGCAAACTTGGATCTATAATATATAACATTAAGTATCCTGTTTTTTTCCAAGTTATTTATAGAACTTTGTCTACTATATACTTTTCTAGCTAGTTTCACTGTGTGCGAGGTAATAAGTGGAAATTGTCCACTTTTATTAAGCATCTGTTTGGGTTGTTTGATTCTGATCTCCTGACAAGGAGAGTGTCATATAACTTGTTTGCAGTTAAAAGCTTTCTCTAAAGGCTCCCTCATCTGTTTAAAACTTTCATTTAAAGGCTCACTGCTGCTTTTCTGCTGTGAGAAACTTTTCTGCAGTTTGTTTCCGACCCTCCCTCCCTATTTGTCTGCTATTCTTGTAGTTGGTGGCTTTGCAGTTGTTTACCCCTACTGTAAATTTGATCTGGGACACTCCTCCCAGTCTAGTGATATTACCACATTCTACCGAATACAGGGAGAACATTTGAGAAGGCCAATCCACTTCGCTTCTGGTCCTCCTTTTTCTCTTTCCACTAAAAAAAAAAAAAATTCTTGTGCCCAGGACTTGTGGGCTTCTGAGCCCCCAAGCCTTTCTGTGTTGGAGGGAAGCCTTTTAGCTTAATTTTGTTTCTTAGAACTAGCCAGTTTTTAGTTTCAGCACTCAAGTCTGATTCTTTGAGCTCAGCACTTGTTCAGAACTCATTGTAAGCACTAAGTAAGCTACAAATTACTACAGCACTCCACTTTCCTCACGTGTCTAGAGGAAAACCGTTTCTAGTACTTAATAAATAAGCACCTATCCAGGCATGTCTAAGGTCAGTTCCCGGTGTCTTCTCTTGTCTACCTGATGAATCTGGGCATCTTGGGGCAATGCAGCAATTGCCTCCTGTACACAGACAACCCTGTCCTCCTTACCACCCAACACTACAATCTGTGAGCGCTGCACTTGTATTCCCAAACTGGAAGCAAAGCTCTCTTCACCCAAGTCTGGACTAGACCGTCAAGAGGAGAAGGTAAACACTTGCACCACACCACACTCATCACATAGTCCATCAAAACCTACACCACCAAAACACACATAAAAACACAAAACACACACCTACATTCGCGGAGGCTCTCCGTAAAAAAACTTGCCCAAGCAACAGGGACCTCCAAAGCAGAAACACAAGCAACCTCCACCCCCAGCACAACCCTAATGACACATGGCCCTCAAACTCAATGTGCCACTCAACCACAGCCCATAAGGCATAACAACGTACCCAGCACTCTAGTCATAGTGACTCTATAGTCAGGGACACTGATGTTCCACTCACCAGGCTAAACAAGGAGAAAGTTACTGTCAGCTGCCTGTCTGGTGCCAGGATCTGCCACATAACGCACGCACTAAGGTCACTCCACAACAAGTACAACTATGACTGTCATTGTCCATGTTGGTGTGAATGACCTGAGACGTACCTCCCTGGACTACATGAAAAGGGACATGGAGGAGCTGTCCAATCTTATAGCCCAGGCAGGTATGACCTTAGCCCTGAGTAGCATCCTGCCATCACCCAGAATGATACCACAGTAAAAGGACAAAAAAACAATTGGCTAAGCTTCTGGTATCATTCTAAGGGGATCTAGTATCTGTCTGCTGGGATGACATGATCGACAATCCACAATGCTTTGCCAGAGATGGCCTGCACCTGTCGCCCTGGGATTCCGGATACTCGCTAAGGCACTAGCAATCCCTATAGTGCCTTCTTAGGCAAGGTTGAAATGACAAATTCACCACCGTAACTGGTACAAGCAAGCAAAATCTGAGGATATTGCCACTCAATGCTAGAAGTCTAAACCCCAAAATGCACTCAATTGAGACACTCCTTAAAATGGAGAACATGGACATCTGTGCAGTGACAGAGACCTGATTCAAGGCTCCAGAGAGTACCCCTCCATTACCAGGCTATAATTCATACCACACCTTTTGGCCACCTAACCTGGACTGAAACATTAAAGGCAGAGGCGTGTCCATATTCATTAAGGATATCCACACCTCCAGGCTAGCTGCTCAGCATAATGCATCCGAGATTATCCAAGTGCAACTAACTCTGGGCAAGACCGCAATCCAATTTGTAGCTTGCTACAGATCCCCTACCATGTCCCAGGATTCCCACTCCTCATTTCTTGATACACTGGAAAATATTAGGGTACAACCTAACACCCTAATAATGGCCGATTTCAAGTACCCCACCATTAACTGGGAAAGCTACTTGTGTACCAATTCTTGTGCTCAACGTTTTCTGGAAATCATACATTCCAATGCCTTTGATCATCTTATCCACACCCCCACCAGGGGCAGCAATATGCTAGACCTGGTTATTACCAGCATGGGCAACCAGTGCTCCACACCAGAGGTCATTTCCCCGTTGGCCAGATTGACCACAAGCTAATCACCCTAGACATCCACATCCCTCCCCCAACCCCCATTTGGGAAACCACCGTAAAAAATTTCTCCAAAGCCAACTTCATGCTTAAGACAGAAGTGGCAAACTTCATGACACCCATGCTGATGGACAATAGAGGTATGACTGCTGAATCCTACACAAATGCACTTTATAAGCACTTACACGAGTGCAAGGCTCATGCAATCCCTAACAGAACCAAGATGCTATCCTCCAAAAAAAGGAAGCCAATCTGGTGGTCCCCTGCCATAAACAAACTCTACAACAGGAGAAAGAAACTGTTGCAAAAAAGAGTAAAATCCCATGATTGGAGGAACTCCCTGGTCAGCCTCAGTAAGAAGCGGAGATCCCTCATAAAATTCTCCAAAGCTAGTTATGAAAACAAAATTGCCACCAATTCTAAAGACAACCACAAAACATTCTATAACCCTGTCAAGAATCTCAGTGACAACACTCTGATCTGCTCTGAGTTACAGTGCAATGGCACTAAATACACAGAACCAACTGATACTGTTCAGTGCTAACTTTACCCCCTTCTCCTCCCCTAAAGCACCCATCACTATACCGGAAGAATGCAAAGTTCCTGTAATCACTGCTCCACAGGTGTAAAAAAAAAAAAAAAAAAAATCCACTCTCCAAAGCCAAGAACACAGCATCCATGGGACCTGACAACATCCCAGGCTGCGTTCTACATGAACTACAGAACGAACTGGCACCCCACCTAAGTACCATGTTCAGTCATAGCCTCACCTCATGCTCTGTGCCCGCTGAATGTCGCACAGAGATGGATATCCCATTCCACAAAGGGGGAGTCACCATGGACCCTGGGACGGTATGAAAACTACCGTCCCATTAGTCTGACGAGCCTGTTCTGCAAGGCTATGGAACGTATCATCATGGAACTTGTAAAACAATGACATTAGTAATCTCCAAACTCTGGACCCCACCCAGTTCGGGTTTGTAAAAGGCAGATCATGTCTCCTAAACCTGATAGACTTCTTTGAAGCGGTCACCAAAGCTGTAGATGAGGGTAAGGTGGTTAACACAGCCTATCTAGATCTCGCCAAGGCTTTTGACACCACCCCCCACTCTGGAGTTATAGATGAACTCATTAAACTAGGTAAACTCATTAAACTAGGTATAAATCCCCATGTCACAACTGGCTCACTGACAGAACTCACACTGTGAAAGTAGCAGACTCCAAATCCAATTTCAGACCAGTGACAAGTGGAGTACCACAGGGTTCAGTCCTGGGTCCTCTCCTGTTTGGTTAGCTACAGGCTAACACAGAAGGTCTTTGGCTAACTAAATTTGCAGATGACTGCAAACTAGGAGCCATAATCAAAACTCCAAAAGATATGGACATCCTACAAAAGGGCCTTGCTGAGACAGATGTCTGGTGTCAAAGCCATGGCCTCAAGCTCAATGCTAAAAAGTGCATTGTCATCCCTTTTGGTAAAAACTCTGTACCCATGAACTACCACATAGGCGGTAGTCTACTTAACACCGAAAGTTTGACGAGACCTTAGGACACAGGTGGACAGTAGTCTCTCCTTTGATCACATCGCCACAGTAGTCCGTGAATCCTTCTACACTGCTCACGTCATCACAAAAGGTTTCTCATCCAGGAAAAAGAGGTCATTGTTCCCCTCTACTCTTCGCTCATTAGACCCATTATAGAGTACAACGCCCCTTTTGGTATGTACCTCACAAGACGTCTACAACAACTGGAAAGGCCTCAGAAATACCTCACAAAGAGGATTACCGGCCTCGTACAGATAGTCTCAAAAAACTACAGCTTTACTCTGTCGCATATCGCCTACTCAGAGGCGAGCTCTGCCTAACGCACAAAGCTACGTCAGACCGAGAGCTTTTGGACATTCTCCACTTAAATCCCAATCCCTCCAAGCTACATGCCCTAGGGACCTAAACCTTGTCACCACAACAAACATAACATGCTGGAGGGATATATTCCTGTCCCAGAGACTTCCCATATTCTGGAATAGACTACCTATCTATATCCAACAAAGCTCCTCATTAGCACTCTTCAAGAAAAATCTTGATGATTTGGATGGGAGATAGGAAATTCAACCCAGGGATCACTTTTGTGGCTCTTCTTGATAGTGGCTCAGGAAAATAATTTTCTTGGGTGGCTTAAGCCAGCGTAGCTTTTGGCTAGGCTTATATAGGCCCTAGGGCCAATAGCCTAGTACCTACCTATGAACCTATAAATAACATTGTTATTCAAAATAAGTTGCATACCATTTAAGATAAATTGATATTACCCAGATTGGTCAAGTCAGTAATTCCTTCCTGAAATAAATCCAGTCCAATCTTGTGTGGAATGCACCTGAAAAGATCCACAACATCCACAGTGGAAACACATGTTGTAGGGCACATTCTTAAGGATGACTCTTGGGATTTTCGTACTAAGCTCAAACCACAGTTCTAGTCCTTTACCACTGTTGGTAATCTACCTTTTACCGTTTTTGGTAATTCTTTAATACTGCTGTTGGTATCCTTTTTCCTCCGGTCTTTACTGTATTAGCAAAAAAAAAAAACATCCTCTTTTCTGTTTTAATTCTCTTTGTTCTGTAAAGTTGGATTTTTTTCACTGTCTAGTTTAAAATGGTGGATAACCATCAGGTTTCAAGAAGTGTGAAAAATGTGGGCATAAAATTCCATTGTTGGATTCTCATGATTTACATGTTTACTGCTTGGGTCCTGAACATTTGCAGTCTTCCTGTTCCACTTGTAAAGCATTCACTCTCTGAGCATTGGTAGACAGGGAAAATAAACTTTCATTCTCAAGGGCCTTGTTCCTTCGCCTTTGGAGAATCGCGTACTGGAGCTCAAATCTACAAATCCGATAAAGAAGCCAGGAAAAGACATTCTGAACAATCCAGATGTCCTTCAAGAATGCAACTGCAGTCATAACATGTGGGTTGTCCTGCCTCAGGCAGCCCTTGGTCGGCCGGATTCCAAAGTCTGGGTCCGACGTCGGCTGATGTCGCATTTCTCTCCGTCAGAGTGGCTGGAGTACATAAGCATCAGCCGACGCCATTTTCTTCAGTCTTTCTTGCCGCGCGGTGCCCGAAGCAGAAGCAGTTCGCAAGTGCCGGTCGGTCAGCTCCTGTATTCTTCGATACCGAAGTCATCAAAAAAGCTAAGTACCCCGTTTGGGACCTTTTCTTGCCTCAGCTGATTTCAGAAATAACTGAAAAAGTTAACAATTGTCTTTCTTGTGGTAAACAAATACCTCATAAGGATTTCCACGCTTACTGTCTTCCTTGCCTGGGCCCAGACCACGACGTCTCTGCCTGTGTAGCCTGTGCTCGCTTCAACAAGTGCACTCTCAGGTGCCGGGCGGAGTTCGCTGAAGACTTTTTTGCCGATAAATTTGCTTACACCATGCCGTCGGATCTTCCGACATCGCAAACTCCCAAAAAGCGAAAAGACCGGGACAGACATCCTCTGCCCGCGTCTACCACCGACTCCACGCCAAAACCTAGCGCGAGTGCTCCGGTTCCCTCTGAGACGGTCTCTCCACCGCTCCAAACCGAAGACACCGCATTACCGACGACTCCGATTCCGGACATCTCTCCGCCAGTTATCGTTTTTCCTCCAGATACCGAAACCGAGGAAATGCCCGAGACCATTGCTGTAGACAAGGTCACTCCTGCATGTGGAGCTGCCAGGCCTCCTATGGCCATGTCTATTAAGGCCTACACTAAGGCTAAGGCAGCCAGCAAAACTAAGCATATTACTTCTAAATCCTTACCTCAGCCTTCTCCAGAGACACAAATTATGTCCATGGCTGCTGATTTAATTTCCATGATTAGAGGTTCACAGGCCCATCCTGAGAGAGGATCCCAGCCTCCTTCTGATAAAAGGCCCAGGGTTAAACCCTCTGAACCTATGCCTTCAGATGAAGACTCTGAGGGCTCTGTCCACTCTGATAGCCAGGAAGAGCTCTTCCAGACCTATGAGGACTCTGATGCAGAAGATTCCATCCCCTCGGCCTCCCCTCCTGAGGATATTTCTTTTGGGGAAGTTCTGCACACCATGAGGGAACATTTCAAGTGGCAAGGTCAGGAATATTCTGATTCTAGGAAACGCCTGAGGACTTTCCTTAAGAAGCCCCAGCACAGGCCCTTAGCTATTCCTCCTGTACTTGATGTTCTGGATGATCTATATTCTGATTCTAGTGCTACCCCTGATTCTCTTCCTCCTGCTCCAGCCAAGCCAGACAGGTATTACAGGGTCCCAGAAACTCATTCCCATTTATTCAGGGCCCATTCTGCTGATTTGGAAACTATTTCACAGGGGCCTAAAGGAGTTTCAGCCTCCACCTCTAAAAATCCATTTCCCTCCAACAGGGAGGCCAGGTCATTAGAGCGATGGGGTAAAAAGGTTTACACATCCACTACCTTATCTATGAGAGCTTTAAATTGCCTTTTTCATATGTTACAATATCAGGATTACCTTTTAGAAGATTTACAAAAAACTTTAGCCACTCCTGATCCTTTAGACAGGAAAACCTTGCAGGAAGCTGTACATAACACTCAGCAAGTAAGCAATCACTTCCTGCAGTGTGGATATGATGCACTGGAAGCTTCATGTAGGGCAGCTATGACAGGGGCAGTCTTTCGTAGACATGCTTTGTTAAAAGATCAACCTCTACCAGATCATGTAAAAGCAAAACTTCTGGATGCACCTTTGGAAAAGAACAAGCTTTTTGGTGCGAATGCTAAGGATGTGTTAAAGACCATAGAAGAAAAAGCAAAATCAGTTCAGACGGTGAAAGATTTCCTCCAAGTTCAACCCCCCAGATTCAGTAGGAATTGGCCTTCTAAAAACTGGTCCTTTCCTAATACAGAAAAGTTTCAAAGGGGTAAGAACAGACGTGGCCGAGGAAGAGGCCAATACAGAGGTCCTTACAGGGGACGACAATGGCAGCCAGGAAACCAAAGAAGTGACGCAGGGGTTTCACCTGCCCCACAACCACAATCTCAATGACTTTCCTCTACTACCGCCTACCAGGGAACAAATAGAAGCTCCCTTGGGCGGGAAATTATCTCTGTTTGCAGAAAATTGGCACAGACTGACAATGGACAAATGGATTTTGGACATTATAGACCGAGGGTACAGGTTTCATTTTCATACCTTACCAAGAAAACAAGGTATGCCAAACCTACCACAAAACCAGAGGGCAGAGGCTATCAAGCAAATCACTCTGCTGACTCTGATGAAAGCAATAGAAAGAGTTCCACAACAAGAACAAGACCAGGGGTTTTACTCAAGACTGTTCCTTGTTCCAAGAAAAGAATCTCAATGGAGACCAATACTGGACTTGTCCGCATTAAACACCTTTCTCATAGTACCAAAGTTCAAAATGCTGACTCTACAGCGACTCCTTCCCATGCTGGGCAAGGGGTCTTGGCTGATTACTTTGGACCTCAAGGAGGCATGTCTGCATGTCCCTATCAGACACAGCTGCAGAAGATACCTCAGATTTCTTGCAGGACCAGAGCATTATCAATTCTCAGCATTGCCAGTTGGCTTATCTACTGCGCCCAGAGTATTCACAAAATGCCTGGCTTCAGTAATTGCTCATTGCAGGCTCCAGGGGATACAAATTTACCCGTACCTGGACAACTGCCTCATACAAGCAGACGACAAATTGATGTTGACAAAAAACCTGGATTATGTCATACGATTACTTCAAGCTCTGGGATACACAGTCAACTTCCGAAAGTCAAGACTGCAGCCATCCCAGAAAATAATCTTCTTAGGAGCCAAACTAGACACAGCCTCTCAGATGGCTTACCTGACAGAAGACAAGCAAGAGAAGTTAACTCATTACTTCAAGGGTTTAGCAAAACTCACCCAGATGACTGCAAGGAGATTCCTACAGGCCCTGGGATACATGGCATCCTGCATTCTCCTGGTTCCATTAGCAAGACTACACATGAGAAAGCTTCAATGGTACCTAAAAATCATTTGGTCTCAACACAGCAACAACTTGGAGGCAGTCATACCGCTCATTCCATGCCTACAAAAGGAATTCCTATGGTGGGCCTCTGTGAGCCAGGCAAACACAGGTATGTCATTCAAAAAACCACAGATAACACAGACCATGACCACAGACGCCTCAGACCTTGGATGGGGGGCACACATGGAAGGCAGGTGTATACAAGGACAATGGTCTCCAAAGGAAATGCATCTGCATATAAACCAAAAGGAAATGCTGGCAGTAATGCATGCCATCGAGGCTTTTCAACACCAACTCCAGCAAGGCCATTTACTGATACGGACAGACAACACCACTGTGATGTGGTACATAAACAAGCAAGGGGGCACCCACTCTTACCCCCTTTGCAGACTGACAATGCATCTTTGGGAGAAATCACTGAGTCTAAACATCCAGTTACAATCCCAGTTTGTTCCAGGAAAAGACAATGTGTTGGCGGACAGCCTAAGCAGGAATTTCACAGATCCACACGAGTGGAGGTTACATCCGAAGGCCTTCAGACGACTCACTTCAACATGGGGCAAGCCAGAAGTGGACCTATTTGCCTCTCATCTCAACCATCTTCTACCAAAATTCTGCACAAGGACATACCATCCAAAAGCTTGGAAAATAGATGCCCTCTCATTCAACTGGAACTCTCTAACAATCTATGCATTCCCACCTCTGCCACTGATGACCTCAGTATTACTAAAGATCAAAGCAGAGAGACCCAAGGGAATCATAATAGCTCCGGACTGGCCAAGACAACACTGGTACCCACTACTTCGGAGCATATGTCACACCAGGAGGTGGGCCCTTCCCCAATGGCCTCTACTTCTGACTCAACACAACTTTGAAACAGTGCATCCAAATCTACAGACACTGCAGCTAACAGCCTGGGAGATCCCATAAGTAACTTCAGCCTATCTCTCTCCAAGGAAGTTCAGCGGATACTAACAGAGGCTCGAAGACCATCCACCAGAAAGATTTACTTAGCAAAGTGGAAAAGATTCAGCAATTGGAATACCAGCAAGGGACATGATGCATCATTGTTGAACATCCCACTCATATTGGAATATTTGGCAGATATGTTAAAGAACGGCCTCTCATATTCTTCCATAAAGATACATGCATCTGCTATTTCAGCTAGATACAACTCTGATCCTCCTGTTTTTTCACACCCTTTACTAAGGCAATTCCTCAGGGGAATCAAGAACATTAAGCCACCAAGAAAGGCCCCAGTGCCAGCCTGGGACCTCAATTTTGTCCTAGAAAAACTGACTCTACCTCCAGTTGAGCCAGCAGCTTCAGTTGACTTGCAATTTCTCTCTTGGAAGACAGCGTTCCTGTTGACAATTACATCAGCAAGAAGGGTTTCGGAGCTACAGGCCCTAATGGCAATACCACCCTTTATTATTTTTCACAGAGACAGGGTTTCATTAAGGACCAACCCTACTTTCATGCCAAAGGTGGTATCTAGGGTTTCTTTAAATCAAGCAATTCATCTGCCTGCTTTCTTCCCCAATCCTGAGAACAAGGGGGAAAGACTGTTGCATACCTTGGACATTCACAGACAACTTCGTTACTACCTGGACAGAACCAAGGCCAGTAGGAAGTCTTAACAACTTTTTGTAGCTTACGCCTCTGCAGTCCAAGGAAAAGCAATTTCAAAACAGACTATTTCAAAATGGATTGGACATTGCATCAAGTTCTGTTATTCCTTTCATGGAAAGACTCTGCCAGCCAATGTCAGACCACATTCCACCAGAGCTACAGCCACCTCCACAGCATTCTTAAGAGGGGTGCCTACTAAGGACATTCTAGAAGCTGCTACATGGAGCTCCGTGCATACATTCTCCAAACACTAAATCTCCCTCTATACTCCAGATCCAGAGCAGGCTTTGCTTCGGCAGTCCTGCAGGGTTTGATTGCCACACCATCTTTTCCCTAGAGCATTCCTCCTCCCCCAGCTAAGCTATGGTATTCTACCCACATGTTATGACTGCAGTTGCATTCTTGAAGGACATAGTACAGTTTTGTACCTACCATAAATGTAGATGTCCGATAGACATGCAATTGCAGTTGGATTTTCCCACCCTCCATACCCCTCTATGCCTAGGGTCCACTCCTATCCCTGTTTCTCTTAGCTGGGGATATCCGTTATGGTGTATTTGTTTTATTGCTCATTTATTTGTTTGGAATCCTGTTTTTGTCTTCCAATTTGATTACAGCCTTCCTTGGAGGGCACCTGGCATCTGGGGCAAGAAGCACTGAAGAAAATGGCGTCGGCTGATGCTTATGTACTCCAGCAGCAGTTGCATGTCTATCGGACATCTACATTTATGGTAGGTACAAAACTGTACTTTCCTCTCCATCCTCTTCAGATCTGACTTCTGAACTGCTTAAGAAAAACTTTGGATCCTAAAGGCAAGTCTTCGAATCGGATTTATTTTGATACCAGCTCCATAGCTTTGGATCCAGCTCATCCTGAACCAGAAGAGATGCTTAATAGTAGATCTGCGTCTTCCTTGGATCATTTTCTCTCTTGGCTCCCATCCCCATTCCTGGAAAGGCAGTCATTCAAAATCCCCTTCCATATTTTCTTCCTATTCTTCCAGAAGTCTCACAGAAGCCGATGTGGACAGTATGATGAAGTTTCTCTCTACACAAATTCTGATGGGATTTCTCCCGGGTAATACCCTCAGAGTTCTGGAGACCTTTACTAGTACATCCCCACCAGTTTTGAGTCCTTCGATCTGTACTTCAGCTGTGGAGTCGTATGATCTGAGACTCCTGGTGCTGTCTGTTTCGGATCAGAAAATGTTTTTATCTTAAGATCTGATGTCTTCTCTGAGTGTACTGGCTCCAAGAGTTTTGGAGCTGGTGTTTTGGAGCTGGACTACTCTGAGCCGTCTCTACCTTTCGGAGCCTTGGCATTCAATAGCTCTGTTTTGACTTCTGTCTCAGGAGGTGTGCCTTCAGTTCAGAGGAAGCTGCCAGTGCAGAAGCATCTCTTCTCTGATCCAACTGCTTTTTTGCCAGGGCATTCTAACTTTTTGGGGTGGTAGTGTGTTCCTCTTCTAGAGGACAGATGATTTCTCCCACCTCAGATCTTCCCTCTGGATCGCAGATGCCTTTGTGTCTAAGCCTCCACATTGTACTCCACAGGGACAGCTAGCCCAAAGTCTCCAGGCTACCCAGAAGGGTATAATTTCTTCTGATACTTTTACGGAACATCCTATCTAAGAAGTCCCTAGGAAGAGGAAGTGCAAGAGGAGGCAATTGGACTCTCCTCAGGAGTTGATCACAGAAGATACTGATTTTGATGAAGGGGAAGGGTCCCCAAGATCACATCCTTAAACTAAGGGGTTGCTTGCTCTACCGATAACCCTTCAAGAGGAATCCATATTCTAGGAGGCATTTGCTACTGGCCCATCTACTTCTTGGGTGACTCCGCCCACTGAGCTCATTGATTTGATCTCTCAGCAGCATGGAGGGAGCCTGATTTCTGTTGAGCCGATCCCAAAGATACCAGGTAGGATTCTGGCACCACCGAAGGGAAGAAAATTCTGGAACAAACTAGTACCAGTGGATGCTATGGTCATAGCAGCAGACACAAAGAAAACTCGCAGAACAGAGTTCTTTTGTTTATCCCTCTAACAGGGAGTCTAGGACGCTGGACAGACTTGGAAAGTGTGTGTGTGCATCAGCAACTTTTGCACTCAAGTCTCTGAATTAATTGGCACACTTCACCAGATTAGAGGGATTTGATCCAAAGAGCTTTCAAAATCTCTTATCTCCCTCTCCCTTTATCTCTCTCTCTGACCAGTACTTCTGTGGCGACCTTTCAGTCTATTTCTAGTTCATCCATGACACTTGTATCACTGCACACTCCAGGTAAGACCCTGTCTGTAGTTGGCATATTTTTTTCAGTTCCTCAAAGATCCATTTCGAGGAATCAACGAGGCATTTGAAAAATGTGGTTCAGGAAATCCCAGGGTCCATTCCATGATCCGTGTAGAGAGAGTTCCCCTAGGGGCAGAGAGGGGAGCTCTTATGGCAAACACAAACCACATGATATAGGCCCACAGAACCAGGGGTCCAGAGACTTTGTGTGAGAGACAATGTCAGCACTCCTGAATGGAGGCCCACTTGCCCACCTCTAGAGGCAGTCTGAGGTCATGTATCCCTGCACCATAGAGCCTTTTAGATATTTATAAATGATACTTGGGTGCAGAGGATTATTTCTAAAGGTTATACAATTCATTTTGCCCTACCCCCTCCCATCCGTAAACAAAATTCCTGATATTTCACCCAGTCAGACCAAAACAGCGGCTTTGGAAGTATAAAAGCTGTTAGTCATCTGGTGATCCAGAACTTGCTGGAGATTTTTTAGTGCCAAATAAAACTGGACTGGAGACCAATTTTGGAGCTTGGTATTCTGAACAAATTGGTTCAGCATACCAAGTTCCGGATGGTCATGGTTCAGTCCATATTGCCTTTTCTGCACAAGGACAACTGGATCTGCTCAGTAGATCTCCAGGAAGCAAGCTGTTACATAAAAATGAACAGATGTTCCAGGAGATATTTGCACTTCTGTCTGGGAGCCAGTCATTACCAATTCAGAGCACTGCCCTTTGGTCTTACCATAGCCCCCCAGGGTATTCAATTGGATGGCAGTAGTCGTACCAGCTCACTTGAGACTGCAGGGATTCCAATTTTTTCTGTATCTAGACAACTGACTCATAACCACTTTGACCAAGCACCTTCTGGTAGCATCTCAAGACTATGTACTCCAGGTCATACCTCTCAACCTCCTGGAGCAAAAAATCTGGACAAAACCTAAAATGATGGGGGGACAGATAGGGACATATTTTAAATATTACTCCAGATTTGTTCCAGTCTAGGAATTGCATTCGACCACGACAAATCCCAACTTCAACTGTCTCAGACATTATAATTCATAGGGGCCTTATTCAGCAGAATATCTATGACAGCTTCTCTGCCTTTGCCAATGGTACAAACTATTTGTTTCCAAATCAAGAGAATAATTCAAAACTCATTCCTGTCAGCCCGACTAATTTTCCATACCCTAAGATCGATGTTCGCAGCAATAGTTGTAGTTCTGTTAGCAGGATACCATATGAATTCTTCAATGGACATTAACTACCCAGTAGTCCATTCTACATCAACCTGTGTCCACCAAGATTAGTACAACTCAGGCCTGCAAAAACTGCCATTGGTAATGGATTCATGCAGATCAAATATTACATGGTTCTGTTCATTCTCCCTCAGCCCAAGGCCACAGTGACCACTGATGTTTCCCAAATCAGGTAGTGGGACATTTCCTGGGAAAGACTGTCCCAGGCACTTGGTCCCCTGAAGAGGCCAATATGCATATCGGTGTACTGGAAATAATGGCAGCACTCCAAGCATTGGGGGCGTTTCAAGACAGTCCCTTCTGGGACTGTTGATTTAAACTGACCGTGCCTGTAGTATGGTACATTGGCAAACAAGGAGTACCCAGATCCTTACCCCTTATGTTGAGAAGCTGTGAGTGAGGCAATAGGTGATATCTTCAAATCAATTACTGAAAGTTTAGCACATACCAGGGAAATCCAACGTGCTAGACAACAAGCTGAGCAGGTGCATTCTGCTACCTCATGAGTGGTTTGCCAACAAGGAAGTTGTAGAAGCATTTCACCAGTGGGGGCCATTCATGCTGTGACCTATTTGCATCTCTTCTGAACACAAGTGCAGCAGATTCTTGGCCCTAATCCCCCTCCTGGGGGAGTCCCCAAAAGACTCTATCCTTCACAGTTGGGCCCCAGGGTCTCCTCTTTGCTTATTTGCCAACTCCCTTAATTCCCAAATTTAAACATAAAGCATCCTGGTTGAAGAGCACAGTCCTCATTGCCCCTTACTGCCCTCAAATATGTTTTCCCTTCCTTTGGCCTCATCTAGTTTACCCGCCTTGGATTCTAGATCCAATTCCAGACCTTCTTTCTCACCTGACAGACATGACTCACCCAGACATCTTGGGCCTAAGGTTGACCACATTTCCTCCCATTCTGTTCATAGCTAGACGATCCAAGCTCTCTTCCCTGGTGTGCTACATTGTTCTGTCATCCTACAAAGCTTCCACTAGTTAGTTTGCAAGAGCAAATGGAAAATTTGTCGTTTGGGTGCAGCAGCAAGACATTGATCCTTTTTCAGCACCAGTACCTAAACTTCCTGAATTTCTGGCTTCTGTTTTTAATGGTGGGGCTAGTCCCTGAATGGTTAAGGTTTAGTTAGCTGTCATTTCCAATTTCCCTATTGAAGTTAATTCCACGTTGGCTTCTTCATGTCTTTGTAAGTTGCTTATAAAAGGAACCTTTCTACTCAAACCACCCTTTAAAGATCCAACTCGGCTGTAGAATCTGAATTCAATGTTAACAGGCCCCAACTCCAAAACCACTTTAACTGGCTGCAAAATGTGATTTGAAATATTTGACTTGGAAAAATATTTCTGATAGCCATGACATTGGCTAGGAGAGTTTCAGAACTTCAAACTTTATCCTGTAAGCCTCCTTATTTACTTTTTCGTAAGGATATAGGGTGTCCTTACGAACCAGTCCTTCCTTTCTTCCTAAGGTGGTGTCAGGATCTAACATTGATATTAACCTCCCTGTGTTCTTTTCAAACAAAGGTGAATACATTTTGCATTTATTAGAAATTTACAGACCATTGTGTTTCTTCACAGATGAGAGAAATTTAGAAAATCATATTTTTATTTTTTTTTTTATTTTTTCGGAAATGAGACTGGGAAAATAAGTTACCAAAGTAACTTTATCAAAGTGGGTAACCAGTTGCATCTCCTTTGTTCATAAGTTTGTTTTGGCTTTGCCAAAGTCTTTGAGTCCATTCAAACAGGTCCATGAGTCCATTCAAACAGGTCCATGGCAACTTCAATTTTTTTTATCCAAGTTTTCTATGAACGATATTTGTGCGGCTGCAACTTCAGCTAATCCTCATGTCTTTTTTACTCATTACAAGTTGGATGTGGTCTCTAGGGGGAAGAGCAGCCTTCGACTTGACAATACCTCCGGAAATATTATCTATCCTTCCTTGGAGTCCACCTGGGATTCAGGTAGTTGGGGACTCTGTCCCATATGTTTAGGAATGAATGAAAATTGACAACGTTCGATAAAGAAGTTATGTACTCACCATAATGTTACATCTGTGTTCATTGTCATTCTTCAACTCCCCTCCCTCCAACCTCCTACCCCTTGTTTTCTTTTATTTCTGGAGGAATGGGAGTTTATTATAGGAACAATAGCTCCTTCTGTTTGAGGTTCAGATAGTAACTTTCCATCTTAAAGCTATAAATTCTTTGCATTTATACAATTAAAAAGCGTAAACAAGATCTGTAGAAAGAGGGAGACTATGTTGTGGGTAAGGGAGGAGCTTGAGAGCTTGTAGTATCCACAAGCTGTAAAAAAAAAAAAAAAAAAAAAAAAAAAAAAATCTGCTATAGAATTGTAAAAACAAGCTCCCAAAGCATAGGCATTGAACCTGGTGTTAGTTTAGATGAGATTACTCACCTGCAAGTTAATTATTCAGGAGTTACATCTTGAAACCTGGGCTCTAGTGGCTTAGTGTAAACCCCGCTCCGCTCGTGCTCGCTCCGCTTCCCGCCCTGCCCCCTATTCCCACCCGCCCCCAGTACTCGTACTTTTATAACCTCAAACCACTCCCCCTACTGTCCACTAACTTCCTGTACCTCACTACCGCCCTCTAAGATCAAACGGAATATGACACCACCCAGGAAGCTCATCATACTAACTCTTTTTCCCCTCCTACTTGTCCCTTACCTAGCTACCCTATATGAAACCTGGTCTTACATAGGCTTCCACCACCCAGGCTACCAAACCAACCCCTCACCCATAATTAACAACAGAGGCCATGACTCAACTCCCTACTCACCCACCTTGTTAGAACTCAAACGCTATGTAATTATCAAACCTACCAATATTAGGCCAAATGATAAACATTACTACAAACTTCTACTCAAAGCCCTCAAATTCATTACCACTCTGAATCCCAGACTAGCCACAGATGGTGATATCCACCCCAACCCTGGCCCTTCCCTCCACTCAATTGTAATTCCACCCTATCCTCCCTCCACTTCTCAATCTAAACTCTAGACCCTTTAACTCTCTTCTGACCTGTCATCTAAACATCAGAAGTGTAAACAATAAGATTCACAACCTACATGCCCTTTTAGCTACTTGTTCCCCAGACCTACTATGTCTCACAGAAACCTGGCTTAAACCAAGTACGAAAGACACACAGATAATCCCACCAGGGTATGATATACTAAGAGCAGACCGAATAACTTGTAAAGGTGGCGGTGTAGCCATACTCTACAAAAATACATTACAAATCTCCCTTGCCTCTCCACAATCCTCCTAACAAACAATGCCGAAATTCTACTTGTAAAACTTCAACCAAACAAACATAAAAGCATAAATATAGCATGTATTTACATCCCCCCAGGCAACAATAATAACAAAACCTTAGAGGACTTTCTGCACTGGTTAACTCAAACTCACCCCCAGGAATCCATAGTGTTAGGTGACTTCAACATCGATTGGAATTCCTTCTCATCTAGCTCCCCATCTAGCAGCATAAATCTTACATGGCTTTTCTCAGCTCATATCCACTCCTACCAGACTAGGTAAACCCCAAAACAAAGACAGCTTCCTGGACTGGATCCTTACTAATAAAGATCCTGACCAGTACTCAGCAGGTACTCACCCGGAGGACATGAGTGATCACTTACTCACCTATGTTATCATATTCAAGAAAATCACCCCCCTTCTTACAACCATAAAAAAAATCAGGAACAATAATAAATTCAACGCCTCCATTTTCCAAACTGAACTTAAAGCCCACAACTGGACAATACTCAAGTCTCTTCCTCTTGAAGAGGCAGTTATCTACTTCAACATCACCTTCCTCAAGATTCTAGATTCCCATGCTCCAATACGGTCCATTAGAACTAAAACCAAAACCGCACCATGGCTCTCTAAGGAAACAAAATCCTATCTAGAAACAAGATGTGGGTCACATGGCACCTCTAAAGACCCACACTCCCACCAAACCTTCCGCAACTTAGAAATGAAACTAAAAGAATGATCTTAAATGATAAAAAAAACTTCTTCCTCCACCTCCAACACAAACACCTTAATAATCCACAAAAATTTTGGGCAGGCTTAAACAAGCTCCTGCACCCAGGCCAGGCAACCACCCCCACTCCAACAACTTGCAAACAACAGTGCCCTGTAAACATTGCTAACATTCAATAGTTTCTTCACAGAAACTATACAATCCCTGGCCACACAATTCAAACAAACAACCAGCCCACTCCACTACCCATGCCAGCAGAATACTACAACTACATCAGATCATCTATTTACCTTCGATCCAGTACCCATATCCTTTATAACATCTCTTCTTAAAAACTAAAACCCACTAAGCTAGCAGCTGACCTTCTCCCAGCTGAGTTTCTGCAAAAAGCAGCTGAGGCCATTTCCTATCCCGTCTCCATAATCATAAACCGTACCTTGTCAGAAGCCTTCATCCCCTCCACATGGAAAATGTCCCACATTATTCCTCTCCATAAAGGTGGTAGCTCACTAGAGCTAACTACAGACCTATAGCTATACTCTCACCCCTGGCCAAAATTATGGAAAAGTGTGTCCACAAACAACTGATGGAACACCTCACCAAAAATAAAATTCTAGCTAACTCCCAACATGGCTTCAGGCCAAATCACAGTACCACATCAGCCCTACTATCCTTTTCTAATACCATCAATAACTTCAGAAACAATAATAAACTATCATCTGCTCTTTTCTTAGACCTCTCCAAGGCCTTTGATATGGTGAACCACATTCAACTCCTCAATACATTAAAAAAACTATCACTCAGCAATTCCACGCTGAAATGGTTCCAATCCTACCTGTCCAATAGGCAACAGGCTGTTCTATGGCAGGACAAATTATCTACATGCCTACCTGTTACACTTGGAGTTCCCCAAGGATCTATTCTTGGCCCTCTATCTTTGTTAATGACCTGCCCACAATCACCCCCCATGCCACATGCATTCAATATGCAGATGATTCGACTATCATCAGCACTGCCTCCAACCTGGCAGACCTCACTGCTTCAACCCAAGACACCTTCAACCTAATAGAAAAATGGTTCTCAAGTCGACAACTAGTTCTCAACCCCAACAAAACAAAACTACTTTCTCACCCACTAACAAGACTCTTCCCCCCACCTTCTCTATTACATCCTCCAATGGAATCACTATATCACCAGAAGCTCACACAAAGCTATTAGGTGTTACCATTGATAACTCCTTAAATTTGACACCCATTTCAATCTTACCATCAAAACCGTCAATAAAAAGCTTGGCTCTCTATAAAGTAAAACACTTTCTCACTCCTCACGCTAAAATTACAATTGCCAGCACACACCTACTATCAACTCTTTTCTATGCCTCCCCTCTTTACAAACCTAAACAAGACAACCCTTAAACTTGCTTCTTGTTACAATCACATAGCTAGATTTGCCACAAATTCCACCTTTAGAACGCACCACTACACTAACTTGAAGCAACTAGGGTGGTTAGAGTTTTCCAGCCAACTCCATTTCAACCAACTCAAAATGGCTCACCAGATACTGTATCACCCAGAGAAAACACCAGCTCTGAAAAACATCATTCACCCCTATATTAACCTGCAATCTTTACGCTCCTCCAATAAGATCTTAGCTCAAACTACCAAAGCCAATAATTCTGCTAGGGATTCTCTATTCTCAAACTTTGTAGGTAAAATGTGGAACTCCCTACCGACCATGCTCACCTCAGAACCCTCACTCCTACAATTCAAAAAAAAGCTTAAACCCCATCTCAATACTCTCTGGCAATGTCCCTGTTCCAAACCTGATTAACCACTATCATTTACCCTTCTCTTACCTCACTATCCTTAACCGCTTTTTAACAAGGCGCCTCACCTTTGTAACTGACCTATGTTTTTTTTTATTTGCTGCTGCTGTTTTTTTTTTTTTCCCAAGATGTGATGTATCTTTATATTGTATTTAGAACTCAACTATCTTCCTTTTTTTGCATTAACAATGTTCATATGTCTGTTATGTACTTGGAGCTTTTCTACCCGGGCCTCCGCTGAAAATGGACATGTATCCAGTTGGACTCTCCCGGTTAACAAATGTAAAATAAAAAAAATAAATAAATAAAAATAAATAAATAAAATAAACATTGGATTCTGATCCAAGATGGGATTCAAACCCATATGTTGAGGAAGAATGAAAATGGACAACACGGATGGAATGTTATGGTGAGTCCATAACTTTTTTTATATGCAGCAATCCATTCAAATGTGTATTCTAATGAACATCATCATACGGCTGTGTAATGGGGTCTACATTAGAACATCGAAATTTCAAAACTTTGAATGTTCTAATATCGAACCCTATTCAGCGAAAGCTGAAAATATCGAAGCAACAGAAAACCGAATTTTTTCTTAGGGAAAGAATTTGGTTGTCCGTTTCTGTTGCTTCGGTATTTTCAGAGCTGTGGTGGAAAGTTACGTGTCGGGTTCAGGTAAGTGTGCGATTTGAGTGCGGGTTAGGATAGTTAGGGTTAGGGTGTAGGTTAGGTATGTGTACGATTGTGTGGACGTGAGGGTTAGGGTGGGCTAGGTGAGTTAGGGTTAGGGCGTGAGTGAGGTGAGTGTGCGATAGTGATGGACCTTAGGGTTTGGGTTAAGGTAAGTGGATAGTTAGTGGTGTGTGTGTAGTTTAGTGTAGGGTTAGGTTTAAGATTTTAGGGGTGTGTGTGTGTGTGTGTGTGTGTGTGTGTGTGTGTGTGTGTGTGTGTGTGTGTGTGTGTGTGTGTGTGTGTGTGTGTTTATTGCTGTTTGATGTGCTTATGTTGTGTGCATGTGCTTTGGAACAGCAAATTTTTTCCCTAGGAAAAAGTTCACTGATGATCATCGTGTTTCACTGTTGCAGTCATTACACTTGGGTTATCCTGCTGGCAGGCTACCCGCAGTCAGCCTGAATTCCAAAGTCCTGGTGCAGCGTCGGTTGCAGTCTCCTCTTCCCTGACGTCAGTACGCCAGGGGTATAAAAGATGCAGCCGACGCCATTTTGTTCAGTCTTTCTTGCTGCGCGGTGCCCGAAGCAAAAGCAGTGCACAAGTGCCGGTTGGCCGACTCCAGAGATTTTCGAAATCGAATTTCAGATCCGAAGTCTTCAATAAAGCTAAGTACCACAGTGGGGAAACTTTTTTTTTTTCTTGCTCCTGACCGATGTCAGAAAAAGCTATTCATCGTGTTATACTGCTGCAGTCATTACACTTGGGTTATCCTGCCGTCAGGTGGTTCCCCACTCGGCCTGAGTTCCAAAGTCTTGGTCCGGCATCGGTTGCTGTCACCTTCTCCCTGACGTCAGTGCGACAGGGGTATATAAGATGCAGCCGACACCATTTTCTTCAGTCTTTCTTGCCTTGCGGTGCCCGAAGCAGAAGCAGTTCGCAAGTGCCGATCGGCCGACTCCTGAGATTTTCATTCCGAACCCAGAACCGAAGTCTTCTACAAAGCAAAGTACCCCGTTGGGGAAACTTTTTCTTGCCTCAGACCGATGTCAGTAAAAGTTAATAACTGCATTTCTTCTGGGAAGCAAATACCTCATAAGGATTTCCACTCCTATTGTATTCCATGCCTAGGCCCAGACCACAATGTCACTGGTTGTTGGTTTTGTGCTAGGTTCAACAAGCGCACTATTAAACGTCCATTTCATTTTGCCCGACATTAGTTTGGCAGAAAATTCAATTACACCATGCCATCGGAACTTCCGACGACCGGAATACATAAAAAGCGCAAAGACAAGGACAGGCATCCGAGGCCCCAAACTGACGACGAGGCCTCTTCTAGGCCGGTCGCTGGTTCTCCGGTTTTCAGCGAGGTGCCTACGCAGCCCCTGATGACTGCTTCCACAGACCGCCTCCGACTCCCACGTGGAGCTGGCTGGGCCTTCGGATGCTCTAGGCTTTCAGTCTACCGAAAGTAACCCTTCAGAGGGAACCGAAGTAGCTGAGCAATCCACAGCCTCAGAGGGTGTTTTCGGACCTACCCAGTTGACCATTAAACCCTCTGCTAAGTCTAAGGCCCCCTTAAAAACAAAGAAACAGATGCAGCATTCTCCAGGACAGGCTTCCATGCCTAAGAAACAAATGCTCAAAATGGCCGAAGACCTAATCACCCTGATCAGGGGGTCCCATCCCCCTCCTGATAAAAGGCTCAGACAGGATGCAGACTATGAATCTTCTGACCAGGTGTCCATTTCTTCAGATTCAGACCTAGGATATTCTTTACCCCCTTATGAGGATTCTGATGCTGAGGAATCAATTCCATCAGCCTCTCTGCCTGAGGACTATTCATTTGGGGAGACCTTGCATACCATGGGGGAGCATTTCCATTGGGAAGGCCAGGATTGCTCTGAATCCAAGAAAAGGTTCAGAGACTTCCTTTTATTGCCTCAACACAGACCCCTTGCTATTCCGCCAGTGTTCGATATTGTGGATGATGTGTACACTAAATCCAGCTTAAACCCTGACTCCTTACCTCCACCCCCAGTTAAACCTGATAGATATTACAGAGTCCCTGACTCTCACAAATTTCTGTATAAAAGCCCTGATGTCCTTCAAGGATGCATCTGCAGTCCTTACAAATGGGTTGTCATGTCGTCAGGCAGCCCTTCGGTCGGCCGGATTCCAAAGTCTGGGTCTGGCCTCGGCTGGTGTCGCACTTCATCCGACGTCATAGCTGCAGTTCGGGTATAAAGGCATCAGCCGACGCCATTTTCCTCAGTCTTTCTTGCCGCGTGGCGCCCGAAGCAGAAGCTGTTCGCAAGTGCCGGTCGGTCAGAACCAGAGATTACTACTACCGAAGACTTCTAAAAAGCTAAGTACCCCGTTGGGGACTCTCTCTTGCCTCAGCCAATGTCAGAAAAAGTGAATAACTGTTTAACTTGTGGGAAACAAATACCTCATAAAGATTTCCACTCTTACTGCTTACCTGGTTTAGGCCCAGACCACGACGTAGCAGCTTGTCTAGCCTGTGCTTCTTTTAACCGACGGACGCTTAGACGTCGGTCGGAATTTGCTGAGGAGTTTTTCGGCTCCGATTTTGCTTACATTATGCCGTCTGATCCTCCGACTACGCAAATATCCAAAAAGCGCAAGGAAAAGGACAGACACTCGCGGTCTGCGGTTTCGGACGAAACCGCGGTTAGGCCAACCGCGAGTGTCTCGGTTTCGGCTGAAACAGAGTCCACGGTTCTTCCTTCGGCCGAAAGCTTGCCTCTTACCGAGGCCTCATCCAGCTTGGCTGAATCTGCTACTGAAATCCCACCTGCTCTTGCAGGTTCCCAGGATTTATCTGATACTATCCCTTTGGATATTTCTACCCCTGCACGTGGAGCTGCTAGGCCACCTGCATCCATGTCGATTAAGGCCTTTACCAGGGCTAAAGCAGCAAAAACTACCAAAACTGTGCCTGCTAAGACCCCCTCTCACAGGCCTAGCTCTAGTTCACAAATGCTTAGTCTAGCAGAGGATCTCATTTCTTTGATCCGCGGATCCCAACCACATCCAGACAGGGCCTCTCACCCACCTCCAGAGAAGAGGACTAGAGTAGAGCCCCCTGAGCCAGTTTCTTCAGATGGCTCCTCTGATGAATCAGATAATTCAAACCCTCCAGAGGGCCCTTTTTCTCCTTATGAGGACTCTGATGCAGAAGAGTCCATTCCTTCTGCCTCTCCGCCTGAGGAATTTTCTTTTGGGGAAACCTTGCTTGCTATGAGGGAACAATTTCAATGGCAGGGCCAGGATTTTTCAGACTCTAGGAAAAGGCTTAGAACCTTTTGCATTTGCCACAGCATAGGCCTTTAGCCATTCCTCCAGTACTTACTGTTGTGGATGATGCATTTAATGATGCTTGTACTGCTCCTGATTCTCTTCCTCCGGCCCCTGCTAAGCCCGATAGGTACTACAGGGTTCGGACACACATTATCATTTGTATAAGGCCCTTTTGCAGATCCCGAAACTATCTCCCAGGGACCCAAGGCTGTAGCAGCTACCTCTGCCAAAAAAACCCTCCCCTCTGAAAGGGAATCTAGGGCTTTAGAGAGATGGGGTAAAAAAGTTTACACTTCTGCTACTCTTTCAGCTAGGGCCTTGAACTGTCAGTTCCACATGATTCAGTATCAGGAATTTGTTAGACCAGTTAACTAAAAAACTGTCCTCGGATGAACCATTAGACAAAAAATCTGTACAGGAAATGGTACATAACATTCAGCAGGTCAGTAATCATTCCTTAAAATGCGGCTATGATGCACTGGAGGCTTCCTTTAGATCAGCCATGACTGGCACAGTGATCAGAAGACATGCATGGTTAAAAGAGCAGTCCTTATCAGACCATGTTAAATCAAAGCTCCTAGATGCTCCCATGGATAAGCTCAATTTGTTTGGCTCCCCTGCACAGCAGGTGCTGAAGAAGGTGGAAGAGAAAGCAAAATCTGTCCAGACAGTCAAGGATTTCTTGCAGGTCCAGCCTCCAAGGTTTAGCAGGAACTGGCCTTCCAAGAATTGGTCCTTTCCAGACACCTCCAGAGCTCCGAGAGGCAGGAATAGGCGCACAAGAGGCAGGGGTCAATCCAGAGGTGCCTACAGGGGATGTCGGTGGCAGGCTAACAACCAGCGAGGTACAGCCACAGATCCAGCCACCACCACTTCCACAGGACAATCACAGTGACTTGGCTCTGGCACCGCCTACCAAGGAACAACTAGAAGCACCCTTAGGTGGGAAGCTAGCCTTATTTTCAGTAAATTGGCATTACATCACAGGAGACAAATGGATTTTACAGACAATAGACCAAGGTTACAGGTTTCACTTCCATACTCTACCAAGGAAGAGAGGAATGCCAAACCTACCTCCAAATCAGAAGACAGAAGCTCTAGAACAAATAACTCACTTACTAAGGATGAGAGCTGTAGAAAGGGTACCATCTATGGAACAAGGGCAAGGATTTTACTCCAGACTCTTCCTGGTACCAAGAAAAGAAAACCAATGGAGACCTATTCTCGACCTGTCCGCTTTAAACACATACCTCATTGTTCCGAAATTCAAAATGCTGACCCTACAGCAGCTTCTTCCCATGCTGGGCAAGGAGTCTTGGCTGGTAACTCTAGATCTCAAGGAGGCATACCTGCACGTCCCCATACGACCAAATTGCAGAAGATACCTCAGATTTCTTGCAGGATCAGAGCATTATCAATTCTCAGCATTGCCCTTTGGCTTATCTACTCTGCCCAGAGTATTCACGAAATGCCTGGCATCAGTAATTGCTCATTGCAGGCTTCAGGGAATTCAAATCTACCCTTACCTGGACGACTGCCTGTTACAAGCGGACAACAAAAACAAATTAACAAAAGATTTGGAAAGGGTCATTCATCTACTAAAAGCCCTGGGATACACAGTCTATATAAAAAAGTCAAGGCTGATACCATCCCAAAGGATAACCTTCTTGGGTGCAGATCTGGACACATCAAAACAAATGGCATTCCTGACAGTAGAAAAACAGGAGCAACTCCCTCTCTACTTCATGGCATTAACAAAGCAGAACCAGCTAACAGCAAGAAAAGTCCTGCAAGCCCTCGGTTACATGGCATCCTGCATAATATTAGTTCCGCATGCCAGACTACACATGAGAAAGTTACAGTGGTACCTAAGGAATTTATGGTCTCAGCACAAGCACAGCCTAGAAACCCAAATTCCAATAATTCCATGCCTGAAGCAAGAATTCCAATGGTGGGCTCAGGCCTGTCAATCAAACAAGGGACTGCCCTTCCACAGCACTCAACCAAGCCAGACCATCACAACAGACGCCTCAGACCTCGGTTGGGGGGCACACATGCTGGACAAGTGCATACAAGGCTTATGGACTCCAGCTGCACCTACACATAAATCAAAAGTAAATGCTAGCAGTAAAACTGGCAATTCAGGCATTCGGACCATTTCTTCGACAGGGTCAACTGCTGATAAGGACGGACAACACCACAGTTATGTGGTACGTCAACAAACAGGGAGGCACACATTCATACCCTCTATGCCGGATGGCAATGGACCTCTGGAATGTGGCCCTGTGCTTCAACATTCAGTTACAAGCAATTTTTGTGCCAGGAAAAGAAAATATACTAGCAGACATCCTAAGCAGAACTACCACGGATGCCCACGAATGGATGCTGCATCCGGACATCTTCAAAACCATTACAGGGAAATGGGGACTACCAGAAATAGACTTATTTGCATCCCCACACAATCACCAACTGAAAAATTCTGCACAAGGACGTACCACCCACTTGCTTGGAAAGTGGACTCCTATCTTTCAGTTGGAAAACCTGACAGCATATGCATTCCCACCTCTTCCTTTGATGCACAAGGTGCTATTGAAGATCAAAGAAGACCGTCCAAGGATCATCCTGATAGCTCCAGACTGGCCAAGGCAACATTGGTACCCATTACTGAGGAGTATGTCTCGGGAACAAATATGGCCTCTGCCCCTAGTTCCCTTGCTGTTAACACAGAACAACTTCAAAACCCTGCATCCAAACCTGAAAACACTGCAGCGGGCTGCCTGGAGCATTGCATAAGACCAAATAACCCAGATTTATCTCAAAGGGTTAAAGACATTATCTTGGAGGCTCGCAGACCCTCAACAAGAAAAAATTATTCAGCAAAATGGAAAAGATATCTCATTTGGAGTACTGCAAAAGGAGAGAATGTGTCACTGGTAAACATAGCTAACATCCTGGAATACTTGGCAGAGCTCTTCCACAACGGCCTGTCCTATTCTTCCATTAAGATTCACGCATCAGCTATTTCAGCAGAATACAACTTGGATCCTCCAGTCTTCTCACATCCTCTGCTCAGGCAGTTTCTGAGAGGAATTAAAAATGTAAAACCACCTAGGAAGCCACCATTGCCAGCATGGGACTTGAACTTTGTGCTAGAAAAGTTGACACTCCCTCCTTTCGAGCCAGCAGCAACAGCAGAATTACAGCACTCAGCATGGAAAACTGCTTTCCTGCTTGCAATCACTTCAGCAAGAAGGGTATCTGAGCTACAGGCATTAATGGCAGTACAGCCCTTCCTGATCTTCCATCAAGATAGTGTCCATGAGAACTAATCCTACTTTTATGCCAAAGGTGGTCTCAAGGGTATCTTTAAATCAAGCTATCCACCTACCTACATTCTTCCCCAACCCACAGAACAGGGGAGAAAGACTGTTGCATACCTTGGATGTACACAGACAATTACGCTACTACCTGGACAGGACCAAGAACAATAGAAAAACTGACCAGCTACTGGTAGCATATGCAACAGGAATAGAAGGAAAAGCAATTTCAAAACAGACAATCTCTAAGTGGATAGGAAATTGCATTAGATTTTGTTACTCCTACCATGGGAAGAAAACTCCAGAAAACATCAGGCCTCACTCTACAAGGGCTACAGCCACTACCACAGCTTTTTTACGAGGAGTGGCTACCAAAGACATTTTAGAGGCTGCTACTTGGAGCTCCGTGCATACATTTGCCAAGCATTATAATTTACCTCTATACTCCAGATCCCGAGCAGGTTTTGCCACTGCTGTTTTGCAAGGGATCTTAACTACACCATAATCTTATTTCTCCTCCCCCAGTTTGGCTATGGTATTCTACCCATTTGTAAGGACTGCCGATGCATCCTTGAAGGACATAGTACAGTTTTGTACCTACCATAAATGTAGATGTCCGATAGGCATGCATCTGCAGTCAGGATTACCTACCCTCCTTCCCCTCTGTGGTACTCCTAGGGTATTTGCCCATCTTGTAGCTAGCTGGGGGAATCTATTATGGTGTATTTGTTTGTATATATGTACATACATGCTTATTTTTTGTTTGCTCTCTACTATTTGGAACCATTTACATTTATCCAAATTTAGCCTTCCTAGAGGGCACCTGGCATCTGGGGCAAGAAACACTGAGGAAAATGGCGTCGGCTGATGCCTTTATACCCGAAGAACTGCAGCTATGACGTCGGGTGAAGTGCGACACCAGCCGAGGCCAGACCCAGACTTTGGAATCCGGCCGACCGAAGGGCTGCCTGACGACAGGACAACCCATTTGTAAGGACTGCAGATGCATGCCTATCGGACATCTACATTTATGGTAGGTACAAAACTGTACTTTGCTGACCCTGAAACTATTTCTCAGGGACCCAAAGGGATTAAGGCCTCAGCAACAAAAAACCCAGATGTTCTTCGTGTTTCACTGTTGCAGTCATAACTGTAGGGTGTTCCTACCGGCAGGCAGCCCGAGGTCGGCCAGAATTCCAAAGTCTGGGTCTGGCGCCGGCTGTACCAGCAAGTACCCTGACGTCAGAACGCAGAGGTATAAAGCTGACAGCTGACGCCATCTTCTCCAGTATTTCTTGCCGTGCGGTGGAAAGCAGCTCGCAAGTCGTTGGTTGACGCATTCAGGACAACTTGCTTTCATTGTCGTCGGTCCGAAGATGTCCTTCAAGGATGCATCTGCAGTCCTTACAAATGGGTTGTCCTGTCGTCAGGCAGCCCTTCGGTCGGCCGGATTCCAGTCTGGGTCTGGCCTCGGCTGGTGTCGCACTTCACCCGACGTCATAGCTGCAGTTATTCGGGTATAAAGGCATCAGCCGACGCCATTTTCCTCAGTCTTTCTTGCCGCGTGGCGCCCGAAGCAGAAGCTGTTCGCAAGTGCCGGTCGGTCAGAACCAGAGATTTACCGAATACTTCCACCGAAGACTTCTAAAAAGCTAAGTACCCCGTTGGGGACTCTTTCTTGCCTCAGCCGATGTCAGAAAGTGAATAACTGTTTAACTTGTGGGAAACAAATACCTCATAAAGATTTCCACTCTTACTGCTTACCTTGTTTAGGCCCAGACCACGACGTAGCAGCTTGTCTAGCCTGTGCTTCTTTTAACCGGCGGACGCTTAGACGTCGGTCGGAATTTGCTGAAGAGGTTTTCGGCTCTGATTTTGCTTATATTATGCCGTCGGATCCTCCGACTTCGCAATTATCTAAAAAACGCAAGGAAAAGGACCGACACTCGCGGTCCGCGGTTTCGGCCGAAACCGCGGTTAAGCCAACTGCGAGTGTCTCTGTTTCGGCTGAAACCGAGCAAGCGGTTCTTCCTTCAGCCGAAAACTTACCTTCTACCGAGGCCTCTTCCAACCTGGTGGAATCGGCTTCTGAAATCCCACCTGCTGTTGCAGTTTCTCAGGAATTATCTGACACTATTCCCTTGGATATTTCAACCCCTGCACGTGGAGCTGCTAGGCCACCTGCAGCCATGTCCATTAAGGCCTTTGCCAGGGCTAAAGCAGCTAAAGCTACCAAATCTGTACCTGCTAAGCCCCCCTCTCACAGGCCTAGCTCTTGTTCTCAAATGCTTAGTTTAGCAGAGGATCTCATTTCTTTAATCCGGGGATCCCAACCTCAACCAGACAGGGCCTCTCACCCACCTCCAGAGAAGAGGCCTAGAGCAGAGCCCCCTGAGCCAGTTTCTTCAGATGATTCCTCTGATGATTCAGATAATACAGACCCTCCAGAGGCTCCTTTCTCTCCTTATGAAGACTCTGATGCTGAGGAGTCCATCCCTTCTGCCTCTCCGCCTGAGGAATTTTCCTTTGGGGAAACCTTGCATGCTATGAGGGAACAATTTCAGTGGCAGGGCCAGGATTTTTCAGACTCCAGAAAAAGGCTTAGAACCTTTCTGCATTTACCACAACATAGGCCTTTAGCCATACCTCCAGTTCTTTCTGTTGTAGATGATGCATTTAATGATGCTTGTACTGCTCCTGATTCTCTACCTCCGGCCCCTGCTAAGCCCGATAGGTACTACAGGGTCCCGGACACACATTACCATTTATATAAGGCTCCTTTTGCAGATCCTGAGACGATCTCCCAGGGACCTAAGGCTGTAGCAGCTACCTCTGCCAAAAACCCCCTTCCCTCTGAAAGGGAATCCAGGTCCTTAGAGAGATGGGGTAAAAAATTTTACACTTCTGCTACTCTTTCTGCTAGGGCCTTGAACTGTCAATTTCACATGATCCAGTATCAAGAATTTATGCTGGACCAGTTAACCAAAAAACTGTCCTCGGATGAACCATTAGATAAAAAATCTGTTCAGGAAATGGTACATAACATTCAGCAAGTCAGTAACCATTCTTTAAAATGCGGCTATGATGCACTGGAGGCTTCCTTTAGATCAGCCATGACTGGCACAGTTATCAGAAGGCATGCATGGTTAAAAGAGCAGGCCTTACCAGACCATGTCAAATCACAACTATTAGATGCTCCCATGGATAAGATCAATTTGTTTGGCTCTCCTGCACAACAGGTGCTGAAAAAGATGTAAGAGAAGACAAAATCGGTCCAAACAGTGAAAGACTTCTTACAGGTCCAACCTCCAAGGTTCAGCAGGAATTGGCCCTCCAAGAATTGGTCTTTTCCAGACTCCTCCAGAGCTCAGAGAGGCAGGAATAGGCATTCAAGAGGCAGAAGCCAATCCAGGGCTGCCTACAGGGGACACCAGTGGCAGGGTAACAACCAGCGAGGTACAGCCACAGACACAGCCACCACCACAGCTACAGGACAATCACAGTGACTTGGCTCTGGCACCGCCTACCAGGGAACAACTAGAAGCACCCTTAGGCGGGAAGCTAGCCTTATTTTCAATGAACTGGCATTACATCACAAGAGACAAGTGGATTTTGCAGACAATAGACCAAGGTTACAGGTTTCACTTCCATACTCTACCAGGGAAGAGAGGAATGCCAAACCTACCTCCAAATCAAAAGGCAGAAGCTCTAAAACAAATATCTCAATTAAGGATGAGAGCTGTGGAAAAGGTACCATCTATGGAGCAAGGAAAGGGATTTTACTCCAGACTCTTTCTGGTACCAAGAAAAGAAAACAAATGGAGACCTATTCTCGACCTGTCCGCTTTAAACACATTCCTCATTGTTCCAAAATTCAAAATGCTGACTCTACAGCAGCTTCTTCACATGCTGGGCAAGGAGTCTTGGCTGGTAACTCTAGATCTCAAGGAGGCATACCTGCACGTCCCCATACGACCAAATTGCAGAAGATACCAAATTGCCAGGTTTAATTCTCGCACTATCAAGCGTAGGTACGATTGGGCCTTGAATTATTTCGGTAGACGATTCAATTATAGGATGTCGTCGGATACTTTACCGACAACCGGAATTCAAAAGAAACGCAAGGACAAGGATAGGCCTCCGAGGTCCAAACAAGATACTTTGCAGCCGGAGCCAGCTTCGGTTTCGGCGGTCTTCAGTGAGGCGCTTTTGCAGCCCCTGTCGTCCGCCACTTCGGAACAGATGGCCGACACGGACTCCCATGGGGAGCCTTCTAAGCCTAATATTTTATCTGCTGCAGGAACTTCGGACATCGCTCTTTCAGATGGGTCCGGAACCGCTGTGCTGGTACCGGCTTCTGAGGGGGTTTTCAGGCCTTCTCATATCACTATTTCTACAAAGACAAAGGCAAAGTCAAACACTCCTGTTAAACCAAGGGTTTCTTCTCAAGCTTCCTCGGATACAGCTCCCAAGTCCCAGAAGCAATTACTACGGATGGCTGAAGATTTACTTACAATGATTAGGGGTTCTCACCCTCCTCCAGAAAAAAGGCCTAGACAGGATATTCCTTATGATTCATCTGATCAGGCTTCTGTGTCTTCTGTCTCTTCCTCTGACCAGGATTATTCTTTTCCTCCTTATGAGGATTCTGATGCAGAGGACTCTGATGTCCTTCATGGATGCATCTGCAGTCATAACAACTGGGTTGTCCTGTCGTCAGGCAGCCCTTCGGTCGGCCGGATTCCAAAGTCCGGGTCCGGCTTCGGCTGATGTCGCACTTCACCCGACGTCATCTCTGCTGGTTCGGTATAAAGGCATCAGCCGACGCCATTTTCCTCAGTCTTTCTTGCCGTGGCGCAAGCAGAAGCTGTTCGCAAGTGCCGGTCGGTCAGATCCAGAGATTACTACTACCGAATACTACTTGAAGACTTCTAAAGCTAAGTAGCCCGTTGGGGAATCTTTCTTGCCTCAGGCGATGTCAGAAAAAGTCAATAACTGTTTAACTTGTGGGAAACAAATACCTCATAAAGATTTCCACTCTTACTGTTTGCCTTGTTTAGGCCCAGACCACGACGTAGCAGCCTGTTCAGCCTGTGCTTCATTCAACCGACGAACGCTTAGGCCGGTCGGAGTTTGCTGAACAGTTTTTCGCTCAGATTTTGCGTACATTATGCCGTCGGATCCTCCGACTACCCAAATTGTTAAAAACGAAAAGACCGACACTCGCGGTCCGCGGTTTCGCCGAAACCATGGTTAAGCAAATCATGAGTGTCTCGGTTTCGGCCGAAACCGAGAAAACTGATCAAAGTACAGCCGAATCAATGACTACTACTGAGGTTCCTGCTACTTTACTTGAATCGGCCTCAGAAATTTTACCTTCAACAGTGGTTACTAGTGACTTATCAGACACCATCCCTTTGGATGTCTCTACCCCAGCATGTGGTGCTGCTAGGCCTCCTGCAGCCATGTCTATTAAGGCCTTTGCCAGGGCTAAAGCAGTCAAATCTACTAAATCAGTGCCTGTTAAACCCCCCTCAACCAGGCCCACTTCTAGTTCACAAATGCTTACTCTGGAAGAAGATTTAATATCCTTAATTAGGGGATCTCAATCTCACCCAGACAGGGCCTCTCAGCCCCCAGAAAAGAGACCTAGAGCAGAGCCCCCCGAGCCTGTGTCCTCTGATTCTGCGGATGACTCAGATATTACAGACCAGCCAGTGGCTCCTTTCTCCAATTATGAAGACTCAGATGCTGAAGAATCCATTCCAGCTGCTTCTCCACCAGAAGAATTCTCCTTTGGGGAAACCTTACATGCCATGCGAGAACAATTCCAATGGCAGGAACAGGATTTCTCAGATTCCAGAAAAAGACTTAGGACTTTTCTGCACCTACCGCAACACAGGCCCTTAGCTATACCTCCTGTCCTCTCTGTTGTGGACGATGCATTTAATGATGTCTGCACTGCACCAGATTCCTTACCTCCAGCCCCTGCCAAACCAGATAGATTTTACAGGGTGCCAGACACTCATCATCACCTATACAAGGCCCCACTTGCAGACCCCGAAACCATATCCCAGGGGCCTAAGGCAGTAGCCTCGACCACAGCAAAAAACCCTATTCCTTCTGAAAGGGAAGCCAGGTCTTTAGAGAGATGGGGCAAAAAAGTTTACACCTCAGCTACTCTCTCAGCTAGAGCATTAAACTGTCAGTTTCACTTGATACAATACCAAGAGTTTATGCTTGATCAGTTAACTAAAAAGCTATCCTCTGATGACTCTATAGATAAGAAATATGTATTAGAAATGGTAAATAACATACAACAGGTTAGTAACCATTCCTTAAAATGTGGCTATGATGCACTGGAGGCTTCATTTAGATCAGCCATGACTGGCACAGTGATAAGAAGACATGCATGGCTGAAGGAACAGGTCTTACCGGATCATGTTAAAGCTAAGTTATTAGATGCTCCTATGGATAAGGCCAGTTTGTTTGGTACACCTGCCCAGCAGGTAATGAAGAAAATGGAAGAAAAGGCAAAATCTGTACAAACGGTTAAAGATTTCTTGCAGGTTCAGCCCCCAAGGTTTAGCAGGAACTGGCCTGCCAAAAATTGGTCCTTTCCTGACTCCACAAGATCCCAAAGGGGCAGGAATAGACGTTCCAGAGGCAGAAATCAATCTAGAGGGGGTGCCTACAGAGGACGACAGTGGCAAGGTAATAACAGAGGCACAGACACAGCCACTACCACTACAACAGCAAAATCACAGTGACTTGATTCTAACTCCGCCTACCAGGGAACAAATAGCAGCACCATTAGGCGGAAAATTAACCTTATTTTCGAAGAACTGGCACTATATCACAAAAGACAAGTGGATTTTGCAAACCATAGACCAAGGTTACCGGTTCCACTTCCACACTTTACCAGTCAAAAGAGGAATGCCAAACCTGCCTCCAAATCAAAAAGCAGAAGCTCTACAGCAGATAATGCAATTAACAAAGATGAGAGCTGTGGAAAGAGTACCAATAACAGAACAAGGCAAAGGATTCTACTCCAGACTATTCCTAGTTCCAAGAAAGGAAAAAAGTTGGAGACCTATTCTAGACCTGTCCACCTTAAACACATACATCATTGTCCCAAAATTCAAAATGCTGACCCTACAGCAACTTCTTCCCATGCTGGGCAAGGAGTGTTGGCTGGTAACTCTAGATCTCAAGGAGGCATACCTGCACGACCCCATTCGACCAATTTGCAGAAGACACCTCAGATTTCTTGCAGGATCAGAGCACTATCAATTCTCAGCATTGCCCTTTGGCTTATCTACTGCGCCCAGAGTATTCACAAAATGCCTGGCATCAGTAATCGCCCACTGCAGACTACAGGGAATCCAAATTTATCCATACCTGGACGACTGCCTGCTACAAGGGGACAACAAAAGCAAGCTGACAACAGATTTACAAAGGGTCATTTACTTGCTACAAGGACTGGGATACACAGTCAATTTACAAAAGTCAAGGCTGATACCATCCCAAACAAGGACATTCTTGGTAGGAATTGGACACAGTAAAACAAATGGCATTCCTAACTACAGAAAAACAAAAAGAACTACCTCTTTACTTCTTGGCACTAACAAAACAGAACAAGCTAACAGCAAGAAAAGTTCTGCAGGCCTTGGGCTTCATGGCATCATGCATAATCTTGGTTCCACATGCCAGACTGCATATGAGAAAACTACAGTGGTACCTAAAGAATTTATGGTCCCAACACAGGCACAGCCTAGAAGCAGAAATTCCACTAATCCCATGCCTAAAACAGGAGTTCCTATGGTGGGCTCAAGCATGCCAGTCAAACCCAGGCTTACCCTTTCACAAACATCAAGCAAGCCAAACCATCACAACAGACGCCTCAGACCTAGGATGGGGGGCTCACATGCTGGACAAATGCGTGCAAGGATTGTGGACGCAGGACCAGCTTCACCTGCACATCAACCTAAAAGAAATGCTGGCAGTAAAACTGGCAATCCAAAAATTCAGACCATTTCTCAAAGAAGGCCATTTGATGATAAGGACAGACAACACCACAGTCATGTGGTACATCGGAGGCACTCATTCATACCCCCTATGCAGAATGACTTTGGACCTTTGTAATCAGGCACTCGGCTACAACATCCAGTTACAGGCAATATTTGTACCGGGAAAGGAGAATACTCTAGCAGACATGTTAAGCAGAACCACCTCGGATGCTCACGAATGGATGCTACACCCGGACATCTTCAAGACCATCTCAAAGAATTTGGGAATGCCACAGATAGATCTATTCGCTTCCCCTCTCAATCACCAGCTCAAGAAATTCTGCACAAGGACATTCCATCCACTTGCATGGAAAGTGGATTCGCTCTCCTCCAGCTGGAAAGGTCTGACAGCATATGCATTCCCACCTCTTCCCTTGATACACAAGGTATTACTAAAAATCACGGAGGAACGTCCAAGGATAATCCTGATAGCTCCGAACTGGCCAAGACAACACTGGTACCCATTGCTGAGGAGCATGTCTCGGGACAAAATGTGGTCAATACCCCTGATGCCTTTGATGTTAACTCAGAACAACTACAGCATCATGCATCCAAACCTAAAAACGTTGCAACTGACTGCATGGAACATCACATAGCAGCAACTAATCCAGATCTTTCCCAAAGGGTTAAAGACATTATCCTTGAAGCCCGCAGACCTTCAACAAGAAGGAACTATGCAGGAAAATGGAAAAGGTTTGTCATTTGGAGTGCTGAAAGAGGAAAAGATGTGTCGAATATAGATATTGCTAACATTCTGGAGTACTTGGCAGAGCTTCTCCATACAGGCCTGTCCTATTCCTCCATCAAGATACATACATCAGCTATTTCAGCAGAATACAGCTTTGATCCACCTGTTTTTTCACATCCTCTACTCAGGCAGTTCCTCAGAGGGATCAAGAATGTAAAACCTCCTAGGAAACCACCATTGCCAGCTTGGGATTTGAACTTTGTGCTAGAAAAGTTGACACTCGCACCTTTTGAACCAGCAGCAACAGCAGACCTACAGCATCTATCATGGAAAACTGCTTTCCTACTGGCAATAACCTCAGCAAGGAGGGTTTCTGAACTTCAGGCCCTAATGGCAGTGCAACCCTTCCTAGTCTTCCACCAAGATTGAGTGTCCATGAGGACTAATCCTACATTTATGCCTAAGGTGGTATCCAGAGTGTCTTTAAACCAGGCAATCCACCTACCTACCTTCTTCCCCAACCCACAAAACAGAGGGGAAAGAATGCTGCATACCTTGGATGTACATAGACAGCTACGCTACTACCTGGACAGAACAAAAAGTAACAGAAAAACTGACCAGCTTTTTGTAGCCTATGCAACAGGAAGGGAAGGAAAAGCAATTTCCAAACAGACAATCTCCAAATGGATAGGAAATTGCATACGATTCTGTTACTCCTTCCATGGAAAACCAATTCCACAGAACATAAGGCCTCATTCTACAAGGGCAACAGCCACTACCACAGCCTTCTTACGAGGAGTGGCAACCAAGGACATTATTGAGGCGGCTACTTGGACCTCCGTGCATACATTTGCCAAGCATTATAATCTACCTCTGTATTCCAGATCCCGAGCAGGGTTTGCCACTGCTGTACTGCAAGGGATCCTAACCACACCATAATCTATTCTTCCTCCTCCCTAGTTGGCTATGGTATTCTACCCAGTTGTTATGACTGCAGATGCATCCATGAAGGACATAGTACAGTTTTGTACCTACCATAAATGTAGATGTCCGAACTGGATAGCATCTGCAGTCAGGATTACCCTCCCTCCTTCCCCTCTGTGGTACTCCTAGGGTATTTACCCTCCTAATAGCTAGCTGGTGGGGGGGAGTCTCTTATGGTGTATTTGTTTGTATGTATGTACATACATGCTTATTTTTTGTGTTTGCCTTCTATCTTTTGGAAACATTGGCATTTACCCAAAATTTAGCCTTCCAAGAGGGCAACTGGCATCTGGGGCAAGAAACACTGAGGAAAATGGCATCGGCTGATGCCTTTATACCCGAAGACCAGCAGAGATGACGTCGGGTGAAGTGCGACATCAGCCGGACCCGGACTTTGGAATCCGGCCGACCGAAGGGCTGCCTGACGACAGGACAACCCAGTTGTTATGACTGCAGATGCTATCCAGTTCGGACATCTACATTTATGGTAGGTACAAAACTGTACTTTCCCTCTGCTTCTCCCCCTGAAGATTTCTCTTTTGGGGAAACCTTACATGAGATGAGGGAGCATTTTCATTGGGAAGGTCAGGATTATTCTGCTTCCAAGAAGAGACTTGGGGAATTTCTCCTTCTCCCTCAACACAGACCTTTGGCTATTCCTCCTGTACTTGATATTGTGGATGATGCTTTTTCTGAAGCTAACCTGAATCCTGATTCCTTGCCGCCTGCTCCTTCTAAGCCTGATAGATTTTACAGAGTCCCTGACTCCCATCAATTCTTATTTAAGAACCCTTCTGCTGATCCTGAAACCATTTCTCAGTGGTCTAGGGCTGCTAAGGCCGCTTCATCTAAAAATCCTATTCCCTCTGAAAAGGATTCTCGTGCCTTGGACAGGTGGGGCAAAAAGGTTTACACTTCTGCTACTCTTTCTATTAGAGCTTTAAATTGCCAGTTTCACATGTTCAAGTATCAGCAATTTCTTTTGTCTGTTTTAAAGCAAAGGCTCTCTACCTTTCCTGCATGTGCAGAGGACAAGGAATTACAGGATGTATTGCATGCAACTGAACAAGTTAGCAAACATAGTTTACATTGTGGTTTTGATGCCTTGGAAGCTTCTTGCAGGGCCGCAGCCTCTGGTACTGTTATCAGGAGACATGCTTGGCTTCGTGAGCAGACTTTACCTGAGCAGGTTAAGGCTAAACTGTTAGATGCCCCTGTTCAGCATGATGTTTTATTTGGATCCAAGGCTGAGGAGGTTATTAAAAAGATGGAAGAAAAAGCAAAATCTATGCAGACTGGAAAAGATTTTTTACAAGTTCAGCCTCATTTTCTAGAAATTGGCCCTCCAAAAATTGGTCCTTTCCCACGTCTGACAGGCCTCAAAGGGGAAGATATAGATGCTCCAGAGGGTCGGGCTCAGGCCTCTTACAGGTCCAGACAATGGACTGCTTCTTCACCTAGAAGGGGAGAAGACAGACCTCAATCACAAAAGAAGCAGACCCAATGACTCTCTCCGTTGGGCTACAGGTCCTCCTTGCCTGGAAGCCCCTCTCTGAGGAAAACTTTCTCTTTTCTACCAAACTTGGACTTGTATTACCCAGGACAAATGGGTTCTAGACGTGATTTTAAGAGGCTACAAATTCCACTTTCATACTCTGCCAAGGTCTTCGGGTTGGCCGGATCTGCCAAAACATCAATGGTCAGAGGCCTTAAATCAAGTGGATGCTTTACTGGCCATGAGAGCCATAGAACCTGTTCCACTTCCAGAGATGGGAAAAGGTTTTTACTCAAGACTATTTCTGGTCACAAGGAAACAAAACTCATGGAGACCTATTCTGGACCTCTCAGTATTAAATACCTTTCTGGAGATTCCAAAATTCAAGATGCTTACTCTGCAACAACTTCTTCCCACGCTCTCCCAGGATGCTTGGATGGTGACATTGGACTTGAAGGAAGCCTATTTACACATTCCCATCAGACAGGAACGCAGAAAATACCTCAGATTCAAGGCAGGTTCGAGGCACTTTCAATTCTCTGTACTGCCCTTTGGTTTATCTACTGCGCCCCAAGTGTCTGGCTCCAGTAGTAGCTTATTGCAGACTCCAAGGGATTCAAATTTACCCCTATCTGAACGACTGCCTTATTCAGGCGGACAGCAAGGATCTTTTACTTCAACATCTGCAGTTTGTTCAGCGTCTTCTCCTACTACTGGGATTTTCAGTGAACACAAAAAAGTCACATTTGATCCCCTCTCAACAAATGATCTTTTTGGGAGCTCTTCTAAACACAAGCTTACAAAGGGCCTTCCTTACTCCAGAAAAGCAAGTACAGCTGGCATCAATTTTCAAGACCTTGGCTACTTTAACTCAGCTCACTGCAAGGAAATTCCTGCAGACACTGGGCTACATGGCTTTTGCATCCTGTTGATTCCAAATGCAAGGCTTCATATGAGAAAACTTCAATGATACCTAAAGAGTGTATGGTCTCAGCATTACCACAGCCTGGAAACAATGATACCTCTGATTCCCTGCCTCCAAAAAGAGTTCCTCTGGTGGTCCAGGGCTTGTGCTTTAAACGAAGGGAATCCCTTTCGTCTACCTCATCCTGTTCAGATCATAACCGCAGATGCCTCGGATTATGCTTGGGGAGCTCATTACCTAAACAATTGCCAGCAGGGCTTTTGGACAAAGAAGCATCTTCCCTGGCACATCAACTTGAAGTAAATGTTGGCAGTCCAAAATGCTCTTCTAGCCTTCCAGAATCTTTTGCAACCAGGACATCTTCGGATTCGCACAGACAATACCACAGTCATGTGGTATATAAACAAGCAGGGGGGCTCTCACTCATACCCCCTTTGCAGACTAGCCATGAGTTTATGGGACACGGCTATAAATCTGAATCTGCATCTTCAAGCTCAATTCATTCCAGGAAAACAGAATCTCTTAGCAGACAGCCTAAGCAGAAATCTTTTGGATCCTCACGAATGGATGCTGGACCCCAACTTATTCAGCAGGATTACGGCAGTTTGGGGTTGCCCTCTGATAGATCTGTTTGCATCCCATCTCAATCATCAGCTGCCTCTTCTGCACCAGGTCCTTCCACAAAACAGCTTGGAAAGTGGATGCCCTGTCTTTCAGCTGGAGGAATCTTTCGGGATATGCCTTCCCTCCTCTTCCTCTTCTGCCTCGGGTGTTACTGAAAATAAAACCGGACAAACCCAAGATTATCATTTTGATAGCTCCAAATTGGCCTTGGCAGTTTTGGTATCCAACTCCAAGACACCTGTTCTTGGAACCTCCATGGATTCTGCCTCTGTTTCCTTCTCTTCTGTCCCAGCATCAGGGTCAGATACACTCTCAAATCAAGACTCTTTGCCTGGCAGCTTGGCTCTTCAAGGGCCTTTGATTCCTTTTGCTTTTCCCAAACAAGTTTTGGATGTTCTCTTAGAAGCTAGGCGCCCTAGCACTAGAAAATCTTATGCTTCTAAATGGAAAAGATTTTGTATTTGGATGCGGGATCGAGGTTCTGATCCTCTTTTGCCTGACATTTCTTCCATTTTACTTTACCTCTCAGACCTTTTGCTTAAAGGCCTCTCCTTTTCTTCCATTAAAATCCATGCTTCTGCTGTCTCTGCTCATTACAACACTGATTCCCCCCCCCCCCATCTTCTCACCAGCTGGTGAGACAATTCTTGAGAGGGGCTAAGAATTTAAGACCTTCCAGAACTCCTCCTGTTCCTGCTTGGGATCTTAATTATGTTTTGGAAAAACTTACTTTACCTCCCTTTGAGCCTGCTGCTGCTTCGGATATCAAGTTCTTATCCTGGAAGACAGCTATTTTATTAGCTTTGACTTCTGCCAGAAGGGTGTCAGAGTTGCAAGCTCTCATGGCTGTGGAACCATACCTTATTTTCCACCAAGACAGAGTTGCCTTGAGGACCAATCCTACATTTATGCCTAAGGTGATTTCTAAAGTGGCTTTAAATCAGACTATTCACCTTCATAATTTCTTTCCAAATCCTCAAAACAAAGGGGAAAGAATTTTACATTCATTGGACGTACACAGACAACTATGGATGTTATGTGATCCTATCTCGCCTACATTCTGTACTGATGGGCTCAGAGCCGATCCCTCTGCTCCGACTCGGCACGCTTACGCTATAGAGCGAGGCCTCTTATTGGCTGAGCTATCTTTATCCCAGGATGCACCACCACTAATCCCCCCAGATCTCGTTTGCCGCTTACAAGCTTAGACGTGGTCTCAACTTGGCTGGGCTAAGTACGATTTATTTAGGCTTTTTCCTGTCAGAATTTTGCTTACTTTGAACCCAAAAGCTGTTTTAACAGCTATTGTTGTTATACGAGTGTGAGTGATTAATTTCTGTTGAGAAATTCGTGTTTTTTCAGTCAGGGAAGGTTTTCCCGTTTTAGTTAGAGGGGCCTTCCCCTGTTGCTTTACTACTAGCGTTTCTTTCCTGGGTCAAGTACCCGTTTAAGTTAGAGGGTCTTGACTCTCTTTCTCTCTTTTTCTGTGTTTAACTGTATAGTGTGTAAAAAAAAAAATATATACTCTTTTTTGCTTGGTTGTTTAAGTTTTGGTGTGTTTCCATTTAGATAGGTGCTGTTGTCTAAAGTAGTTATGTCAAAAGAACACAAACCCTCCGGGTTTAAGAAATGCACGAGGTGTGGTTTTAAAATGTCCATAACGGACGACCACTCCTCGTGCGTCTATTGCTTAGGCGCCAAGCACCTACAAGAGTCGTGTAGCGTGTGCCACGCTTTCTCATCAAGAGTCCTCCAGGAGAGGAAGAACAAATTAATCCTCAAGGGGTTAATCAAGCCATCCTTCGAGGAGGCTTTATCTTCCTCTCCTTCTCCTTCTAAAAAGAAGAAAGCGTCGGCTCCGACCAGTCAGTCGGAACCGACTTCTAAAAAATCTAAGCAGACTTCTCCATTGGCTCCACGGACTTCGGAGCCGAGGGCGGAACGGTCTGCCTCGATGCCTCCAGCCTCGACCCCTCTGGTTTCGGAGCCGAGGTCTGGGGCATCGAGAGGCGGGTCACCCTCATCGGCTCCACTGATATTGGAGCCGATAAGGGTTACCGGCTCAGACTCTTCCCCCTCTGAGCCGAAGTCCTTATCGGCACCGAGGGAAATTACCTTGAAATCTTCCTCGGAGCCGATAGTCGTAGAGTCCTTTCGGAGCCGGTCCCCGAGTCCTTCGGAGCCGATGGAGAAATCGGTTCGGGCCCGATCGGTATCCTCTAGATCATCCAAGATGTCTGATTCGGACATCGACAGGGTGCTCCTTAGACTCTTCAAGTCTCCGGTGTTCCAAAAGCTAGTTTCGGCTCCAGCCCATTCGGCTTCGGAGCCGATAGCCCATTTCCCTACTGTGGTTCCTCCTCCAACAGCTTCGGCACCGTTGGAGCCGGTGCTGGTGGAACCAGTGGAGGTTTTAGGGTCGGGCCCGACCCTTGCTCCAATTCCGGCTCTTGGGTCGGAGTTCAGTACACTGACTTCTTCCTTCGGCCCTGGGGGGGAGGCTTCGGGATTGATGCTTTCGGTCCCAAGTCTCCCTCTTGGTGCGTCGGCGGCGGGAGTGCCTTCCACTGTCGTGGCCACAGAGGTGGGACCCTCCCAGGATTCTGGTGGTCCCGCCTTCAGGGCCATGAGGAGCGCATTAGCCAAATCTTCCTTGGCTACCTCCACGGTTTCCCCAGCTCCTTCCCTGCATACGGAGACTGGGTCTTTGGCAGTCCCCCTGTCCTTAGACAGCGGAGCCCCTGGGCCTCAGGTTACCCCCACTGGGGTTTCTCCCCCTCCTGGAGGTCCTTCTAAAGCCTCTTTGGAAGAACCCCCCAGGAAGAGATCGTGCAAGAGGAAGCACGTTGACTCCCCTGATGAGTCTCTTACATCAGACACTGATATCGATGATGCAGAGGGGTTCCCTAAGTCGTCCTCGGATGATGTCTCCTTTGCAGACATCCTGGAAGCCCTAAAACAACGAGGCGGCTGGCAGTCCAAACCTCCCTCTGCTGATGAGTCTGTGTTCCTGAAGGCCTTCGGGGCTCAGCCCTCCACCTCCTGGGTGTCTCCGCCCTTCGATTAGCTCTTGGATTTCATCTGTCGAAGGGCGTGGGAACACCCAGACTCTGTGGAACCGGTGCCTGCTCGTCCAAATAAGTTCCTCTCTGCACCCCCTGAAAAAGAGTTTCTAACTAAAGGTGTGGCTGTAGATTTATTTTTTATTTATTTATTTTACATTTGTTAACCGGGCTAGTCCAACTGGATACATGTCCATTTTCAGTGGAGGCCCGAGGAGAAAAGCTCCAAGTTTACACAATATTTAATATCACAAGTAAAATAGAAACAACATTAAGTGAGTGTATAACAAAACATTTATAAAAACAAAAGCATAAATAAAAACAAAAGATTAGTACATTATATAAAAGGGATGCTTTGGTGGTGGCATCTGCTACCCAGCAAGATGTAGCAGAGGCTTCGACGTCCGTCCATCCTCCTAATAAGGAGTCTAGGAGCATGGATAGGTACGGAAAGCGCACCCTCAGTTCAGCGGCCTTTACATTGAGGTCCTTGAACTACCTTACGCACTTTACTAGATTTCAGAGGGATCTGATTAAGGAGCTATCCGATACCCTCTTGGGTAACCTGCCTGAGGAGCTGGCCCAGACAGTTGGCTCTCAGCTGGCTACAATGTCGTCCATCTCGAACTCGTCCATGAGGCTCATTTCTTATGCGGCGAGAAGAGCGGCGGTACAGGCATTGCTCACGGAGACAAGCCTGGCTCCGCCTGTGTCATTTCGGAGGCCTTTAAGTCTTCCTTTGCCGACGCCCCCTTTGATGGGTCCTCCCTGTTTGGACCCAAGGTAAAGGACACACTAACCCGCTGTGAACAGGAGGGTAAGACTCTGACTGCCGTAGGGGCACGATTTTCCACTCCCTTTCGGCCTTATCCCAAGGCTAAAAGAGGAGGGAAAATGTGGTTCCGTAGATCTCAGAAGCCTTACCCCTCTCGGCAGGAGGATTCCCCTTCCAGAGGCAGGGGAGGGGGAAATTCTTCCGGAAGACGCCGTCCCAACGGCGGCAGAGGCCCTCGCAACACTGGAGACAGAGTCCTTTCGTGGCTCTTCAGCCTTTCATAGTCCCTGAGGGATTGCCCGGCTGTGCAGCTCCGGAGCCAGTCGGGGGTCGTTTCTCGAAGCACCTAAAAGCCTGGGAAGGTATCCCTCAGGACCGATGGGTGCTTTGAATCATCGCCGGAGGTTACTCCATCCCATTCTCTTACCCCCCCCCCCCAGTCCAAAAAAATCCCGGACCCGCCACCCAGTCAGCGGGATACTGCAGCCTCAGAAGTTTCAAAGCTGCTGCAAAAAGGAGTCATCCAACCGGTCCCCGCAGACCAGATCAGATTAGGGACTTACTCTAGATTCTTTTTGGTGCCAAAAAAGACCGGGGACTTGAGGCCCATTTTGGACCTCCGCATCCTAAACCGTTCAGTCAGAAAGTCCAAGTTCCGAATGGTCACCCTACAAACCATTCTCCCATTGCTGGAGAAGGGTGTTTGGATGTGCTCCATAGATCTCAAGGACGCTTATTACCACATCATGATACATCGAGCGTCCAGGAGACATCTGCGCTTCAGCCTAGGAGGCAGTCATTTTCAGTTCTGTGCACTGTCCTTTGGTCTCACCAAAGCCCCCAGGGTGTTCACCAAGTGTTTGGCAGTCGTGACTGCTCACCTGAGAAGTCTAGGATTCCAGGTGTTTCCCTATCTAGACGACTGGCTCCTAACTGCCACCTCCAGGCATCTACTACTGCAGAGCCTTCAAGCCACTATATCACTGGGCAGTTCCCTTGGAATCACCTTCAATTGGCCAAAGTCTGTGTTGCTGCCATCTCAACGAATAAGATTCCTAGGGGTAGAGATAGACTCAAACCGAATGCGTGTCTATCTACCGACAGACAGAATACAAACCATACAAACTCAAGTTCGAGCCTTACTTCCCAGGTCCAAAGCTCCAGCCAGGATGGTCCTGCAGCTATTGGGATCCATGTCCGCCACGGTTCTTCTAGTCCCCTTGGCAAGGTTGCACATGAGAATTCTCCAGTGGCTTCTTTCAGCTCAGTGGTCCTTTCAGGAACTTCCTCTGTCACCTCATATGGATCACGGAATCTTGCAAACGGGACCTTCGCTGGTGGCTAGTGCCCTCCAATTTGGATCAGGGACGACCCTTTGTTCTACCTCCTCCGGCGGCCACTTTGACCACGGACGCCTCCCAGACGGGGTGGGGGGGGCATTCCCTGGGCAGGTCAGTCCAAGGCAAATGGCACCCGGAAGAGACTTTACTTCATATCAACGTTTTAGAAATGAGGGCAGTACTTCTGTCCCTTCCAAGCCCTTCACGATTATCTCCCTCAGGGAGTAATTGCTGTTCACTCAGACAACATGTCAGTTGTCTGGTACCTGAACAAACAGGGAGGGACCAGATCCTATCCTCTTTGCAGAGAAGCCATGAGAGTTTGGGAATGGGCAGTCTCGACCAAACGCTTCCTAGTGGCTACTCACATACCGGGCAAGTCCAATGTGATAGCCGACAGATTGAGCAGAACCATCCTCTCTCCTCACGAATGGTCACTGAATATGACAGCTGCAAGTCAGATTTTCAGCAAATGGGGAGTTCCGTGTTGTGACCTCTTCGCAACTCCTCTGAATGCAAAGTGCAAAGAATTCTTCTCCCTAACCCCGGCTCCGGGGAAGAGCCCCATGGACGCTCTAGTCCGTCCTTAGCCCACCGGCTTGCTTTATGCCTTCACTCCAGTTCCTCTCCTTCCCAGGGTGATTCAAAAGGCATCTCTCTTGGGGAGCAAAATGATCTTAATTGCTCCTTACTGGCCTCGTCAAGTGTGGTTCCCCTATCTTCGGAAACATGCTCTGGAAGGTCCATGGTTCCTGGATCAGATCCCAGACCTACTGGTTCATCAGTCGGGACTATTCCACCAGTCCCTACACACCTTAAAATTGACAGCTTGGCTCCTCCTCTTCCGACGATAGTCAGGAGTCATACATTGGATCCAGATGTTGTGCACATATTATCTTCGGCCCATAAGTCTGCTACAAAGAAACTGTATTCTAGCAAATGGAAAAGATTTGCTATTTGGGCTCAACTCCGGGGCCTGGACCCCATTTCTATTCCCGTGGCAGAAGTACTAAAATTTTTAACTTCTCTTTTCAATCAAGGCTCTTCAGTTTCTACCATCAAGGTACAATTGGCAGCAATTTCTAATTTTCACAAATCCATAGACCCACCTTTAATGAGTAACAGGTTGTGTAAGACCTTCTTGAAAGGTGCCGCTCTATTAAGACCCCCGATTTCTCATCCTGCACCTCCATGGGATCTCGATAGTGTTACGCGCCTTGACTTCTTTCCCTTTTGAACCGGCAGCTACATGTGATCTAAAGTTTCTATCATGGAAGACAGCTTTTCTGGTGGCTATTACTTCTGCCAGAAGAGTTTCAGAGCTTCAAGCTTTGTCAGTTAAACCCTCGTACTTGGTTTTTCACAAAGACAGAGTATCCCTCAGGCCAAATCTTTCCTTTGTCCCTAAAGTTTGTTCTAGTTTCTGCTTACAACAATCGTTAGAGCTTCCAGTTTTTTTCCCAAAATACTCTAACAAAGCGGAGTTCATATTCCACACACTAGATGTCCACAGGCAGTTACGTTTTTATTTAGACAGGACCAAACAAACAAGGAAAACAGATCAGTTGTTTGTATCCTTTGCAGACAATAAATTGGGCAAGGCTGTCACAAAGGTCACTATTGCCAAATGGATCAGGGACTGTATTACTCAAGCTTATTTTTATTCTAACAAAGAGCTTACCACCTCTGTCAAAGCTCATTCTACAAGGTCTATGGCTACTTCTATAGCCTTTCATTCTAATTTTGCTATTAGTGACATTTGTGCTGTGGCTACATGGTCTTCCCCGCACACCTTTATTTCCCACTACAAATTAGATGTGGCATCTAGAGGACGAGCTTCATTTGGTTCCACAGTGCTCAGGAGTGTTTTCCAATGAGCCACCCGGGATTTAGGTGCTAGGGACGCTGTCCCATCAGTACAGAATGTAGGGGAGATAGGATCACATAACATCTTTTAGTTATGTACTCCCCATAACTTTAGATGTTTGGGATCCATCTCGCCTACATTCCTAATAACCTACCCTCCTTCCCCCTTCCTTGGAGATCAGAGGATATCAGAAGGTCCGAATCCTGTTTCATCTTGAAACATCTAACAATGTTATATAAACAAGTTGTGCATGTGTGCATGAATGCGGACAAACAAGATCTGGGGGATTAGTGGTGGTGCATCCTGGGATAAAGATAGCTCAGCCAATAAGAGGCCTCGCTCTATAGCATAGCGAAGTCGGAGCCGAGGGATCGGCTCCGAGCCCATCAGTACAGAATGTAGGCGAGATGGATCCCAAACATCTAAAGTTATGGTGAGTACATAACTAAAAGATGTTAAGTTGTCAGTCTCGCCTTCATTCTTGCTTGATGGGTTCGGAGCCGATCCTCGGCTCCGACTCGGCACTTGCTAAGCTCGAGAGTCACTTTTACCAGCTCGAGGCAGCCCCATATCCCATGATGCAAGGCGGTACCCAGATCTCGCTTCGCTGATGAGGTCCTCCTTTTACCAGCTCCTGGTAAGTGATTGTTATATTACTACTTTTGCCCCTTTCTTCAAAAAAACTTTAGATAATTAGTTTTAATACAGTTTTAGTCCTTTTCTGACAAGATTTTCCCTGACTCCTTAAAATTTCTAGTCAGACTTTCTCCCATCCCATCCCCCCCTTGTTAGGGTGTGTGTGTCTGTTATTGATAGTTTTATATAATTTAATTTCCTGGACTAGTGTTGTGTGTGTGTGTGTGTGATTCACTATGTCTAAGGAAAGGGTCTCAGGCTTTAAGAAGTGTGACTCGTGCTGTCAGAAGATGTCTCTGACAGACGGTCACACTTCTTGCCTTTACTGCCTGGGGCCTCTTCACCTGCAGGACTCCTGTGCTATTTGTCACTCTTTCAGCCAGAGAGTCCTGCAGGAAAGAAGAAATAAATTAATTTTGAGGGGCCTTTGCCGGAGGGCTCCCGCTAAGTCGGCTCCATCTAAGACTTCAAAGTCTTCCAAGGCCCAGGCTTCTGTGTCCAAGCCTGTGGTTCGCCGACTCTTTCAGAGTCGAGATCGGCTCGCTGGAGCCGACTGTACTACATAACCTTCGGCACCGATGGCTATCGGTGCCGATTCTGGTTCGACCACTTGGTGTCTGCTCCGATCGGTTCCGACCACCATGTGGCTCAGGCATCGGTGTCGGCCGATCGGCTCGACACCGTTACTTTTGGCTGTATCGGCTCGCTGGAGCCGATGCATCGGTTACCTGTCGGCGCCGATAAGTTGTCGGCTCTGACAGTTTCTGTGGTTTCATCGGCTCCGATGGTTCCTTCGAGGAAGAGGTCTAGGTCCCCTTCCTTGGAGCCGATACTTTCGGCTCCGGCTTCCTCCTCGAGCGGAGCCATCGGAGCCGATCTTCAAGGTCATCCAGGCTTTCTGACCATGATTTAGAGAGAGTGGTCAGTAGATTACTTAAGTCACAGGCACTGGCCCAAATGCTACATAGTCCGTCTCCGCAGACGACTATTGTTCCACACCCCATTGCAGTTCCTCCTTCGACTCTACCCCAGAGTTTGGAGTTGGAGTCTTCGGGAATGATTACTGCTACGGCTGAGGGACAGATACCCCTTCTGTTCCTTCAGCCTCTACTCTTATCTCCTCTTCGAGACCTTCCTTAGAGGGATTCGGTGGCCGGGCTTCCCTGGTCTCCTCCGAGGGGGTGAGTGGCATCGGACCCTTGTCCGAGCCCGCTCTTCCTCTTGGAGCCTCGGCTGTGAGCTCGGCTCCGACATCTGCCTCGAGCCTTCCCTTCGGTGGGCCCTGGAGTTCCTAGTTCTTCGAGCGGGTTCTCTCGGACCTCCCTGGGAGGGAGCCTTCGAGGTGATGAAGAGTGTGCTGGCCACTGGTCTCAGCCAGCAGTCTGTTCCCTTAGCTCCTCCCTCTATAGTGCCTGTTGACATCTCTGCCACTTCTCTTGCTACAGGACCCAGAGATCCTCCGCCTCAGGTTTCCCCACTGGGAATATCCCCTCTTCCGAGGATTCTCCTGATTTGTCGGGAGATCCTCCGGAAGAGGGCTTGTAAGAGGAAACACGTTAGACTCCCGAGTCTATCACTTCAGATACTGACTTAGATGAGTCAGAAGGATACCCAAGATCCTCTGAGGATGTCTCCTTCTCAGACATCCTAGAACTCCTTAGACAGAGGGAAACTGGCCCACCAATAATCCCTCTGAGGATGAGTCAGTATACCTGGAGGCGTTTGGATCTCGGCCCTCCACCTCCTGGGTGTCTCTGCCTTCGACCCCTTATGCAGGTTATTGCCCGAAGGGCTGCTCCTGACTCTGTAGAGCCAGTCCCTAGGAGGCCTTCTAAATTTATTACTGCCCCGTCGGACAAGCAATTCCTCACAAAAGGTGTCCCCGCTGATGCCATGGTGGTGGCGGCTGCCACCAAGAAGGAACTTGCAGATCCTTCCGTACCTGTCCATCCTCCTAATAAGGACTCTAGGACCATGGATAGGTATGGTAAGCGGATGATGTCCTTCATGGATGCATCTGCAGTCATAACAAGTGGGTTGTCCTGTCGTCAGGCAGCCCTGCAGTCGGCCGGATTCCAAAGTCCGGGTCCGGCTTCGGCTGATGTCGCACTCCATCCGACATCATCTCTGTTGGTCTTCGGGTATAAAAGCATCAGCCGACGCCATTTTCCTCAGTCTTTCTTGCCGCGTGGCGCCCGAAGCAGAAGCTGTTCGCAAGTGCCGGTCGGTTGGATCCAGAGATTACTTCTACCGAATACTACTTCGAAGACTTCTAAAGCTAAGTACCCCGTTGGGGACTCTTTCTTGCCTCAGCCGATGTCAGAAAAAGTTAACAATTGTTTAACCTGTGGGAAACAAATACCTCATAAAGATTTCCACTCTTACTGTCTGCCTTGTTTAGGCCCAGCCCACGACGTAGCAGCCTGTTCGCCTGTGCCTCTTTCAACCGACAACGCTTAGGCGCCGGTCGGAGTTTGCAGAACAGTTTTTCGGTTCTGATTTTGCGTACATTATGCCGCCGGATCTTCCGACTACCCCAAAACGCAAAGATAAAGACCGACACTGGGTCCGCGGTTTCGGCCGAAACCGCGGTAAAGCAAACCCAGTGTCTCGGTTTCGGCCGAAACCGAGAAAACTGCTCAAAGTACAGCTGAACCTATTCTTACAACTGAGGCCCCTGCTACAACTCTTGAATCGACCTCAGAAATTTTACCCACTACGGTGGTTGACTTATCAGACACCATCCCCTTGGATGTCTCTACCCCAGCACGTGGTGCTGCTAGGCCTCCAGCTGCCATGTCCATTAAGGCCTTCGCCAGGGCTAAAGCAGCCAAGACTACTAAATCAGTGCCTGTTAAACCCCCCACATCCAGGCCCTCTTCTAGTTCTCAAATGCTTTCTTTGGCAGAAGATTTAATTTCTTTAATTAGAGGATCTCAATCTCACCCAGACAGGGCCTCTCAGCCCCCAGAGAAGAGACCTAGGGCAGAGCCCCCTGAGCCAGCTTCTTCTGATGATTCTGCTGATGAATCAGACATAACTGACCAGCCTGAGGCTCCCTTCTCCAATTTTGAAGATTCTGATGCTGAAGAATCCATTCCAGCTGCTTCCCCACCAGAAGAATTCTCCTTTGGGGAAACCTTGCATGCCATGCGAGAACAGTTCCAATGGCAGCAACAGGATTTTTCAGACTCCAGAAAAAGACTTGGGACCTTTCTGCACCTCCCACAGCACAGGCCCTTAGCTATACCTCCTGTTCTCTCTGTGGTGGATGATGCTTTCAATGATGTTTGCTCCGCTCCAGATTCTTTACCCCAGCCCCTGCCAAACCAGACAGATTTTACAGGGTGCCAGATACTCATCACCACCTTTACAAGGCCCCACTTGCAGACCCAGAAACTATATCCCAGGGTCCCAAGGCAGTAGCCGCGACCACAGCTAAAAACCCTATTCCTTCTGAAAGGGAAGCAAGGTCACTAGACAGATGGGGTAAAAAGGTCTACACTTCAGCTACTCTCTCAGCTAGAGCTTTAAACTGTCAGTTTCACATGATACAATACCAAGAGTTTATGCTTGATCAGTTAACTAAAAACTAACCACTGATGAATCTCTTGATAAGAAATATGTATTAGAGATGGTAAATAACATACAACAGGTTAGCAATCATTCCTTAAAATGTGGCTATGATGCACTGGAGGCTTCATTTAGATCAGCCATGACAGGCACAGTGATAAGAAGGCATGCATGGCTAAAGGAACAAGCTTTACCGGATCATGTTAAAGCTAAGTTGCTAGATGCTCCTATGGACAAGACAAGTTTGTTTGGTACACCTGCCCAGCAGGTTATGAAGAAAATGGAAGAAAAGGCAAAATCTGTTCAAACTGTTAAAGATTTCTTGCAGGTTCAACCCCAAGGTTTAGCAGGAACTGGCCTGCCAAAATTGGTCCTTTCCTGACTCCACAAAATTTCAAAGGGCAGGAATAGACGTTCCAGAGGCAGAAACCAATCCAGAGGAGGTGCCTACAGAGGACGACAGTGGCAAGGTAACAACAGAGGCACAGACACAGCCACTGCCACTACATCAGCACAACCACAGTGACTTAATCCTAAATCCGCCTACCAGGGAACAAATAGCAGCTCCTCTAGGCGGAAAGTTAACCTTATTTTCAAAGAACTGGCACTACATAACAAAAGACAAGTGGATTTTACAAACCATAGATCAAGGTTACCGGTTTCACTTCCACACTTTACCAGTCAAAAGAGGAATGCCAAATCTACCTCCAAATCAAAGAACAGAGGCTCTACGCCAGATAATGGAGTTAGCAAACATGAGAGCTGTGGAAAGAGTGCCAACAGCAGAACAAGGAAAGGGGTTCTACTCCAGACTATTCCTAGTTCCAAGAAAGGAAAAAAGTTGGAGACCAATTCTCGACCTGTCCACCTTAAATACATACATCATTGTCCCAAAATTCAAAATGCTGACCCTACAGCAACTTCTTCCCATGCTGGGCAAGGAGTCTTGGCTGGTAACTCTAGATCTCAAGGAGGCATACCTGCACGTCCCCATTCGACCAATCTGCAGAAGATACCTCAGATTTCTTGCAGGATCAGAGCACTATCAATTCTCAGCATTGCCCTTTGGCTTATCTACTGCCCGGAGTATTCACAAAATGCCTGGCATCAGTAATCGCCATTGCAGACTACAGGAATTCAAATTTACCCATACCTGGACGACTGCCTGCTACAAGGGGACAACAAAAGCAAGCTGACAACAGATTTACAAAGGGTCATTTACTTGCTACAAGGACTGGGATACACAGTCAATTTACAAAAGTCAAGACTGATACCATCCCAAACAAGGACATTCTTGGGCTGAATTGGACACAGTACAACAAATGGCATTCCTGACTACAGAAAAACAAAAGAACTTCCTCTTTACTTCTTGGCACTAACAAAACTGAACAAGTTAACAGCAAGAAAAGTTCTGCAGGCCTTGGGCTTCATGGCATCATGCATAATCTTGGTCCCATTTGCCAGACTACATATGAGGAAACTACAGTGGTACCTAAAGAATTTATGGTCCCAACACAGACACAGTCTAGAAACAGAAATCCCACTAATTCCATGCTTAAAACAGGAGTTCCTATGGTGGGCTCAGGCATGCCAGTCAAACCCAGGCCTACCCTTTCGCAGATGTCAACCAAGCCAGACCATCACAACAGACGCTTCAGACCTAGGATGGGGGCCCACATGCTGGACAAATGCGTGCAAGGATTGTGGACACAGGATCAACTTCACCTGCACATCAATCTAAAAGAAATGCTGGCAGTAAAACTGGCAATCCAAAAGTTCAAACCATTTCTCAAAGAAGGCCAGTTGATGATAAGGACAGACAACACCACAGTCATGTGGTACATCAACAAACAGGGAGGCACTCATTCATACCCCTTATGCAGAATGACCTTGGAGCTGTGGACCCTGGCACTCAGCTACAACATTCAGTTACAGGCAATATTTGTACCGGGGAAAGACAATACTCTGGCAGACATATTAAGCAGAACCACTGGATGCCCACGAATGGAAGCTGCCCACGGACATCTTCAAGACCATCTCAAAGAAATGGGGAATGCCACAGATAGACCTATTCGCATCACCTCTCAATTACCAGCTCAAAAAATTCTGCACAAGGACATTCCACCCACTAGCATGGAAAGTGGACTCACTCTCCTTCAACTGGAAAGGCCTAACAGCATATGCATTCCCACCTCTTCCTTTGATACACAAGGTACTACTAAAAATCAAGGAAGAACGTCCAAGGATAATCCTGATAGCTCCAAACTGGCCAAGACAACACTGGTACCCACTACTGAAGAGCATGTCTCGGAACAATATGTGGCCAATACCACTGATGCCTTTGATGTTAACTCAGATCAACTACAGCATCATACATCCAAACCTAAAAACGCTGCAACTGACTGCATGGAACATCACATAGCAGCAGCTAATCCAGAACTTTCCCAAAGAGTTAAAGACATTATTCTTGAAGCACGCAGACCTTCAACAAGAAGGAACTATGCTGGAAAATGGAAAAGGTTTGTCATTTGGAGTACGGAAAGAGGAAAAGATGTGTCAAACATAGATATGCCTAACATTCTGGAGTATCTGGCGAACTTCTTCATTCAGGCCTGTCCTACTCCTCCATCAAGATACATGCATCAGCTATTTCAGCAGAATACAGCTTTGATCCACCTGTTTTTCGCACCCTTTGCTCAGGCAGTTCCTCAGAGGAATCAAGAATGTAAAACCTCCAAGGAAACCACCATTACCAGCTTGGGATTTAAACTTTGTGCTAGAAAAGTTGACACTATCACCCTTTGAACCAGCAGCAACAGCAGACCTACAACACCTGTCATGGAAAACTGCTTTCCTACTGGCAATTACTTCAGCAAGGAGGGTTTCAGAACTACAGGCCTTAATGGCAGTGCAACCCTTCCTAATCTTCCACCAAGATAGTGTCCTTGAGGACTAATCCTACATTTATGCCCAAGGTGGTATCCAGAGTGTCTTTAAACCAGGCAGTCCACCTACCTACCTTCTTTCCCAACCCACAAAACAGAGGGAAAGAATACTGCATACCTTGGATGTACATAGACAGCTACGCTACTACTTGGACAGAACAAAAATAGCAGAAAGACTGACCAACTTTTTGTAGCCTATGCAACAGGAAGGGAAGGAAAAGCTATTTCCAAACAGACAATCTCCAAATGGATAGGAAATTGCATACGATACTGTTACTCCTTCCATGGAAAACCAATTCCACAGAACATAAGACCTCATTCTACAAGGGCAACAGCCACTACCACAGCCTTCTTACGAGGAGTGGCAACCAAAGACATTATTGAGGCGGCTACTTGGACCTCCGTGCATACATTTGCCAAGCATTATAATTTGCCTCTATATTCCAGATCCCGAGCAGGGTTTGCCACTGCTGTACTGCAAGGGATCTTAAACACACCATAATCTACTTTTATCCTCCTCCCCTAGTTGGCTATGGTATTCTACCCACTTGTTATGACTGCAGATGCATCCATGAAGGACATAGTACAGTTTTGTACCTACCATAAATGTAGATGTCCGAACTGGATAGCATCTGCAGTCAGGATTACCCTCCCTCCTTCCCTCTGTGGTACTCCTAGGGTGTTTACCCTCCTAATAGCTAGCTGTTGGGGGGGAGTCTTTTATGGTGTATTTGTTTGTATATATGTACATATATGCTTATTGTTGTGTTTACCTCTATCTATTTGGAAACATTGGCATCTATCCAAATTTTAGCCTGCAAGAGGGCTACTGGCATCTGGGGCAAGAAACACTGAGGAAAATGGCGTCGGCTGATGCTTTTATACCCGAAGACCAACAGAGATGACGTCGGATGGAGTGCGACATCAGCCGAAGCCGGACCCGGACTTTGGAATCCGGCCGACTGCAGGGCTGCCTGACGACAGGACAACCCACTTGTTATGACTGCAGATGCTATCCAGTTCGGACATCTACATTTATGGTAGGTACAAAACTGTACTTTTTCTTTAGCGACCTTTGCTATGCGTTCGCTGAACTACCTATGTCACTTCACCAGACTCCAAAGGGATATCCTTAAGGAGCTAGGTGAAGTTGTGCAGGATCCTACAGCTGCAGGGGCTCAGGAAAAAATTGCTTCGCAGCTAGGAACCCTTAACTCCATTGCAAACTCCTCCATGCGGCTAATATCATATGCTGCTGATGGAGCGAGTAGGGCCGCAGGTACAGGTGTGGCTCTTTGACGCCAAGCCTGGATGCGGCTATGTAATTTTGCAGATCCTTTTAAGGCGTCCTTCACAAACTCTCCCTTTGATGGGTCAGCTTTGTTTGGCCCTCAAGTGAAGGAAACATTGACCAGGTGTGAGCAGGACGGCAAAACTCTTTCTGCCGTAGGAGTCCGCTTTCCACCCTTCTAGACCTTACCCCAAAGGACAGAAGGGTGGCAAAATGTGGTTCCGCAAATCCCAAGGAGTCACGCCGGATTCACGTGGTCAGTTTACCCCTAGAGGCAGAGGGGGTAACAACAACAGACACCGCTCTAGAGGCAGAGGGGGTCCACAAAACCAGGGAAACAGAGAGTCTCTCTCTGACAAGCCCTTTCAGCATCCCTGAGATGTTGCCCGGCTGTCCCTCCTTGGAGGCAGTCGGGGGAAGACTTATCGCTGTACCCAGAAGCCTGGCGTTCCCTCACTCAAGACAGATGGGTACAGTCGATCATATCCGAGGGTTACATAATTCCTTTCGAGGAAAGTCCTTTCTATCCCTCAAATTCCCTTCCAGATGTACCACCCGGTCTAAGGGAAATTGCAGAGTTAGAAGTCTTAAAACTACTGCAAAAAAGAGCCATTCAGCCAGTTACAACAGACCATTCAGAGCCCGGAATCTACTCGAGGTTCTTTTTGGTCCCCAAAAAGACGGGAGACTGGAGACCAATATTGGATCTCAGCAGACTCAAGTCTGTGAGGAAGTCAAGATTCCGAATGGTCACTCTTCAGTCAATTCTGCCCTTCTTACAGAAGGACAACTGGATGTGCTCAATAGATCTTCAGGATGCACTATCACATAAAATTCACAGACGCTCCAGGAGATTTCTCCGCTTTCGGCTGGGGTCCAGTCATTTCCAGTTCAGAGCCCTGCCCTTTGGTCTCACTACAGCCCCCAGAGTGTTCACCAAATGCATGGCAGTGGTCACGGCTCACCTGAGACGCCAAGGATTCCAGGTGTTTCCGTATCTCGACGACTGGCTCCTTTCAGCCACCACCAGGCATCAGCTTGTTCAAGCCAGGGATTACACAATAAATCTTTGTTCTCATTTGGGCATCTCGATCAACTTCGAAAAGTCATCCTTATCGCCCTGCCAGTCTATTACTTTCATAGGCGCAAACTTAAACACTGTTCGGATGTCAGCTACCCTTACAGATCAAAGAGTTTCAGACATTCAAAGTCATGTCAGGATCATTCTAGCCAACAAGAAAGTACAGGCCAGAATGGTTTTAAAGGTATTAGGCCTCATGGCTGCGGCCATTACTCTTCTTCCCCTGGCTCGCTTCTACATGCGCCTTCTTCAGTGGATGTTGTTCACTCAGTGGTCTTACCAACAACTTCCAATGCGTCACCAAATTCTGGTGACACAGATTTGCAAAAATCATCTTGCTTGGTGGATCACATCTCCCCAGATTCACCAAGGCAGACACTTTGTACCCCCATCCCCGGTAGTCGCTGTCACCACGGATGCCTCCCTGATCGGGTGGGGGGGTCATTATCAGGGCAGGATGGTTCATGGGACGTGGCAACCGTTCGAGTACCACCTGCACATAAATGTCCTGGAGATGAGAGCAGTGCTTTTAACGTTGCAAGCCCTCAACGACTTTCTTCCCGTAGGGACAATTTCAGTCCACACAGACAACATGTCTGTAGTTTGGTATATCAACAAACAGGGCGGAACCAAGTCCTACCCCTTGTGTCGAGAAGCGCTCAGACTTTGGCAATGGGCGATCTCCTCTCATCGGTTTCTGGTAGCAACGCACATCCCTGGGAAAACCAACATTTTAGCGGACAGATTGAGCAGAGCTATTCTCATGCCTCACGAGTGGTCTCTGGAATGGGGTTGCCCGTGTTGCGATCTTTTTGCTACTCCCCAAAACAGCAAATGCCCAGACTTCTTCTCTCTCTTCCCTCTACCAACCCATCCCCCCAGAGACGCTCTGACCCAGGATTGGCCCCAGGGACTTCTTTATGCTTTTCCTCCATTTCCTCTGATCCCTCAAGTTATCCAGAAAGCAACCGTTTTGAGAGCCAAAATGATTCTCATTGCTCCTTATTGGCCTCGACAAATTTGGTTCCCTTTCCTCCATAGTCACCTTTTGGTGCAGCCGTGGCATCTGGACCCAGTGCCAGATCTTCTGATTCACCAATCCGGTCAGCTGCACCGGTCTATACCTTTTCTCAACCTCACAGCATGGTTGCTCCACTTCCTTCCTTAGCCAGGCTTCCTTTGATCTCTAACCCCGTTAGAGACATTCTAGTAGCTTCCTTAAAATCCTCTACCAGGAGGATTTATACAAGCAAATGGAAACTATTCTCTTATTGGGCTAAAGCCAAAAATATTGATCCCTTCACTGCTCCAATTCAGGCAGTTTTGGATTTCTTAGCGGAGATTTTTCATGCAGGATCCTCTTCTTCCACAGTTCGAGTTCAATTGGCTGCTATCTCGAACTTTCATGTCGGGTTCGCAGATCACAATATTATGTCCCACAGGCTTTGTAGAGCCTTCTTAAAAGGAATTTTCCTCCTGAAACCTCCAGTCAGGAGTCCTCCCCCTCAATGGGATCTAAATTTAGTGCTGACATCCTTGATTCTTCCCCCCTTCGAGCCAGCTGTTTCTTGCTCCCTGAAATTTCTTTCATGGAAAACCTTATTCCTAGTAGCTATTACATCTGCCAGGAGTGTGTCTGAACTTCATGCTCTATCGGTTCGACCCCCCTATTTGGTCTTTCACAAAGACAGAGTATCATTGAGAACTAATCCAACCTTTTTGCCTAAGGTCGCCTCAAAGACTAATTTGAATCAATCCATTGATCTCCTGTATTTTTCCAAACTATTCAAACAGATCGGAACAAAACTACATTATCTTGATGTCCATCGCCAACTCAGATATTATTTGGACAGAACTAAACAATTTAGGAAATCCGATCAACTCTTTGTTTCCTATGCTGATAACAAGAAAGGCCTTCCTGTCTCTAAAGTTACCTTATCTAGATGGCTTTCTTCTGTCATCTCTGAAATTTATCAGCTCAGGGGAAAACAGCTGTGCTCAAAACCTAAAGCACATTGAACTAGAAGCTTAGCTACTTCTACAGCCTTTCAAGCTAGGCTTCCTTTAGACACTATTTGTGCAGCGGCCACTTGGGCCACTCCTCATACCTTTGTTTCCCATTAAAAATTGGACTTGGCCTCCAGGGACAGAGTCAGTTTTGGCTCTACAGTCCTCAGAGTCTGTTCCATTGAGCCACCCAGGATAGAGGTGCTAGGGATGCGGTCCCATCAAGCAAGAATGAAGGCGAGATTGACAACTTAACATTAAGAAGTTATGTACCTACCATAACGTTCCATGTTAGTTGTCTTCTCTCGCCTTCTTTCTTGCGACCCTCCCTCCTTCCCCCAGGCCTGGACAGACCTTTTTCTACAAGGTATAATTATGCTGAAAGACCATACAGAGCTGGTCTTTCTTCCATCCTGCAGGTTTTTCTTCTGCTTTCTTCCTTTGGGAAGTGTTTATGCTTGGTGCTATTGCCCTTTTGTCATCAAACGAGATCTGGGTACTTACCGCCTTGCATCATGGGATATGGGGCTGCCTCGAGCTGGTAAAAGTGACTCTCGAGCTTAGCAAGTGCCGAGTCGGAGCCGAGGATCGGCTCCGAACCCATCAAACAAGAAGAAGGCGAGAGAAGACAACTAACATGGAACGTTATGGTAGGTACATAACTTCTTATTTTACCTGGACAGAACTAAAGATTTCAGAAAATCTGATCAGTTGCTTATCTCTTATGCCTCCAGTTCTCTAGGCAAGGCTATTTCTAAACAAACTATTTCCAAATGGATTGCTCCTGGGATAAGGTTTTGTTACTCACTTTGGGAAGCAGATTCCAGGTACTGTTAGAAGTCATTCTACTAGAGCAGCTGCCACTTCAGCAGCTTTTCTCAGAGGAGTTCCTACCAAGGACATTTTGGAAGCCGCCACTTGGAGTTCAGTGCATACTTTTTCTAAGCACTATAATCTCCCTTTGTATTCTAAGTCTAGGGCAGGTTTTGCCTCTGCTGTCTTGCAGGGTCTTCTGGCTGCCCCTTCTTCTGCATAACCTCCTCCCTCATCACAGCTTTGGGATTCCACCCTACAGTTATGACTGCAGCAGTGAAACACGAAGAACATAGTACAGTTGTGTACACCTACCATAAATGTAGATGTTCGAGTGTCTTCACTGTTGCAGTCGGTGTTTCCCTCCCACCAATCTCCTCTTATTTTTTGCCTGTTCTATCTTCCTCCTTTTTTGTGGTGTATTTGTGTTTCCTTTTTGGACACCTTTTGGTTATTTTGGGGGACTTCTGACATCTGGGGCAAGAAAGGCTGGAGAAGATGGCGTCGGCTGTCAGCTTTATACCTCTGCGTTCTGACGTCAGGGTACTTGCTGGTACAGCCGACGCCGGACCCAGACTTTGGAATTCTGGCCGACCTTGGGCTGCCTACCGGCAGGAACACCCTACAGTTATGACTGCAACAGTGAAGACACTCTAACATCTACATTTATGGTAGGTGTACACAACTGTACTTCCCCTCTGACAGAGATTCCAGAGCATTAGACAGATGGGGAAAGAAAGTATATACGTCTACAACTTTAGCAATGAGAGCCTTAAATTGCCAGTTTCACATGCTAAAATTTCAGCAATTTTTGATGTCTCAGTTGAAACAAAAGATGCTTCCAGATTCAGATCCTCCTAATTTTAAAGAAATGCAGGATTTATTGCATGCAGCTGAACAAGTGGGAAAACATACTTTGCAATGTGGATTTTATTCCTTAGAGGCCTCCTGTAGAGCAGCAGTTACAGGCTCTGTCATTAGAAGGCATGCTTGGTTAAAAGAACATACGTTACCAGGTCATGTTAATGCAAAATTATTGGATGCACCTTTGCAGCGGGATGTGCTGTTTGGAGTTAAGGCAGAGGAGGTATTAAAGAAGATGGAGGATAAGGCAAAATCTATGCAAACGGTGAAGGATTTCTTGCAGGTTCAGCCTCCTTGTTTTAGCAGAAATTGGCCAACAAAGAATTGGGCCTTTCCAGTCACAGACAGATCTCAAAGGGGCAGATACAGATGTCCAAGAGGTAGAGGTCAAGTACAAGGTCCTTACAGGCTTCGACAATGGGGTACAACCAGGCCAGAAAGAAGGGGAAGACACGCCACAAACTTATAAAAAAACAGCCTCAATGACTTCCCACTACAGCTGCCTAACAGCTCTCTTGGCAGCCCCCTTGGGAGGAAAACTGGCACTTTTCTATCACAATTGGCATTGCATCACCAAAGACAAATGGGTTCTCAACATTGTATCTCAAGGTTACGGGTTCCACTTTCACACTCTGCCAAGGTTAAAAGGAATGCAAATCTGCCACCAAATCAATGGACAGAGGCTCAAAGACAAATTACAGCACTCATGGACATGAGAGCTATTCAAAAGGTACCACCACAGGAGCAAGGACCAGGATTTTACTCGACTCCTCTGGTTCCCAGAAAGGACAAAGCCTGGAGACCCATTCTGGATCTTTCTTCTCTAAACACTTACCTGGATGTTCCGAAATTCAAAATGTTGACACTACAGCAGCTTCTTCCCATGCTGGGCAGGAAAGCTTGGCTCATGACTTTGGACCTCAAGGAGGCATACCTGCATGTCCCCATCAGACAAAATTGCAGAAGATACCTCAGATTTCTAGCTGGTTCAATGCACTATCAATTCTCTGCACTGCCCTTTGGCTTATCTACTGCGCCCAGGGTCTTCACAAAGTGCCTGGCACCAGTAATTGCATTTTGCAGGCAAAAAGGAATTCAAATTTATCCATACGTGGACGACTGCCTGATTCAAGCAGAGAGCAAAGACATTCTTGTAAAGCATCTGGCGTTCGTAAAAAAGTTAAGTTTCCTGGGGTACACAGTAAACGAAAAGAAGTCAAAACTAGTGCCCTCACAAGAGATAATATTCCTGGGTGCCAGCTTGAACACAACGGCCCAGATGGCTTATCTCACGCCAGACAAGCAAGGACAACTGACTCAATACTTTCAATTGATGACAACAAAGACCCAACTCCCTGCAAGAAAATTTCTGCAGGCCTTGGGCTACATGGCGTCTTGCATACTACTAATTCCATATGCCAGACTGCATATGAGGAAACTACAATGGTACCTAAAGAGTGTGTCGTCTCAACACTGTCAAAGTTTGGAAACGTTATACCACTTATTCCTTGCCTTCAACAGGAGTTTCTATGGTGGGCTCAAGCTAGTCACCTCAAGGGACAGCCTTTTACTCAATCCACAGCCAGGCAAACTCTGATAACAGATGCTTCGGATTACGCCTGGGGAGCACACATGGCAGGAAAATGTATTCAGGGCGAGTGGCCCACAGAGCAAAGGCATCTTCACATCAATCAAAGAGATGCTAGCTGTACAAAATACACTTATAGCTTTCAAGGACCTGCTGAATCCAGGGCAACTACTACTAAAGACAGACAACACCACAGTTATGCTTGTACATAAGCAAGGGGGCACACACTCCTACCCCCTCTGCAGACAAGCCATGACCTTGTGGAACACAGCTCTAGACTACCAAGTTCATCTGCAAGCACAATTCCTGCCAGGAGAGAAAAACACACTGGCAGACTTAAGCAGAAACATCATGGATCCCCATGAATGGGAATTGAATCTACAAATATTCAGAATGATAACACAAAAATGGTGGAGCCCGGACATAGATCTGTTTGCATCCCCAATGATCTGCCAGCTACAGAAATTCAGCACAAGGAGTTACCATCCACAAGCATGGAAAGTGGATGCCCTCTCATTCAGCTGGAAAAACCTGCAAGTATACGCTTTCCCTCCTTTACCTCTCCTTCAAAAGGTACTCAAAAGCCAGGCAAGAAGAGCCAAAGATGATCCTGATTGCACCAGACTGGCCACACCAGCACTGGTACCTAATCTTAAAGAACTTAGCACAAGAACCACCCTGGATTTTGCCTCAAATCCCACATTTGCTGACACAGCACAACAATCAGATACTTCACAGCCAGCTAAAGACCTTAAACCTAGCTGCATGGAAAATTCCTTAGTCAAGCAAACAATGCCTCTCTCCAAAGCTGTTATGGATGTCATTCTGGAGGCCAGAAGGCCTAGCACCAGGAAAGCCTACTCGGATAAATGGAAGAGATTCTGTGCCTGGAACCGGGCACACAGCCTTGACCCTCTTGTCCCAAACATTCCTCAGATACTTCAATATTTAACTGAGATGCTGGACAAGGGCCTCTCCTTCTCATCCATCAAGATCCACGCCTCAGCCATTTTTGCTCATTACAACACGGATCCACCAATTTTTTCTAATCCTTTCCTCAAATAGTACCTCAGAGGGGCTAAAAACATAAGACCGCCCCGTCATTTTGGAAAAAAATTACTTTACCTCCTTTTGAGCTAGCTAACACAGCAGAATTAAAATACATCTCTTGGAAAACTGCTCTGCTACTGGCAGTAACATCAGCACGAAGAGTTTCAGAATTACAGGCACTAATGACCGTGGAACCTTTCCTCATTTTCCACCAGGACAGGGTATCTTTAAGAAACCAAACTATTCACTTGCCAACTTTCTATCCAAAACCTCAAAACAAAGGGGAGAGACTACTACACTCTTTGGACATTCACAGGCAGTTACGCTTCTACTTGGACAAAACCAAAGCTTTCAGAAAATCTGAGCAATTATTGGTAGCATATGCTGCAGGAGCACAGGGAAAAGCCATTTCAAAACAGACCATCTCAAAATGGATAGGACATTGTATACCATGTCCTTCATGGATGCATCTGCAGTCATAACAACTGGGTTGTCCTGTCGTCAGGCAGCCCTTCAGTCGGCCGGATTCCAAAGTCCGGGTCCGGCTTCGGCTGATGTCGCACTCCACCCGACGTCATCTCTGTTGGTCTTCGGGTATAAAAGCATCAGCCGACGCCATTTTCCTCAGTCTTTCTTGCCGCGTGGCGCCTGAAGCAGAAGCTGTTCGCAAGTGCCGGTCGGTCGGATCCAGAGATTACTTCTACCGAATACTACTTCGAAGACTTCTAAAGCTAAGTACCCCGTTGGGGACTCTTTCTTGCCTCAGCCGATGTCAGAAAAAGTTAACAATTGTTTAACCTGTGGGAAACAAATACCTCATAAATATTTCCACTCTTACTGTCTGCCTTGTTCAGGCCCAGCCCACGACGTAGCAGCCTGTTCGGCCTGTGCTTCTTTCAACCGACGAACGCTCAGGCGTCGGTCGGAGTTTGCAGAACAGTTTTTCGGTTCTGATTTTGCGTACATTATGCCGTCGGATCCTCCGACTACCCAATCTACCAAAAAACGCAAAGATAAAGACCGACACTCGCGGTCCATGGTTTCGGCCGAAACCATGGTTAAGCAAACCGCGAGTGTCTCGGTTTCGGCCGAAACCGAGAAAACTGATCTAAGTACAGCTGAACCTATTCCTACAACTGAGGCCCCTGCTACAACTCTTGAATCGACCTCAGAAATTTTACCCACTACGGTGGTTGACTTATCAGACACCATCCCCTTGGATGTCTCTACCCCAGCACGTGGTGCTGCTAGGCCTCCAGCAGCCATGTCCATTAAGGCCTTCGCCAGGGCTAAAGCAGCCAAGACTACTAAGACAGTGCCTGTTAAACCCCCCCACATCCAGGCCCTCTTCTAGTTCTCAAATGCTTACTTTAGCAGAAGATTTAATTTCTTTAATTAGAGGATCTCAATCTCACCCAGACAGGGCCTCTCAGCCCCCAGAGAAGAGACCTAGGGCAGAGCCCCCTGAGCCAGTGTCCTCTGATGATTCTGCTGATGAATCAGACATAACTGACCAGCCAGAGGCTCCCTTCTCCAATTTTGAAGATTCTGATGCTGAAGAATCCATTCCAGCTGCTTCCCCACCAGAAGAATTCTCCTTTGGGGAAACCCTGCATGCCATGCGAGAACAGTTCCAATGGCAGCAACAGGATTTTTCAGACTCCAGAAAAAGACTTAGGACCTTTCTGCACCTCCCACAGCACAGGCCCTTAGCTATACCTCCTGTTCTCTCTGTGGTGGATGATGCTTTCAATGATGTTTGCTCCGCTCCAGATTCTTTACCCCCAGCCCCTGCCAAACCAGACAGATTTTACAGGGTGCCAGATACTCATCACCACCTTTACAAGGCCCCACTTGCAGACTCAGAAACTATATCCCAGGGTCCCAAGGCAGTAGCCGCGACCATAGCTAAAAACCCTACTCCTTCTGAAAGGGAAGCAAGGTCATTAGACAGATGGGGTAAAAAAGTCTACACTTCAGCTACTCTCTCAGCTAGAGCTTTAAACTGTCAGTTTCACATGATACAATACCAAGAGTTTATGCTTGATCAGTTAACTAAAAAACTAACCACTGATTAATCTCTTGATAAGAAATATGTATTAGAGATGGTAAATAACATACAACAGGTTAGCAACCATTCCTTAAAATGTGGCTATGATGTACTGGAGGCTTCATTTAGATCAGCCATGACAGGCACAGTGATAAGAAGGCATGCATGGCTAAAGGAACAAGCTTTACCGGATCATGTTAAAGCTAAGCTGCTAGATGCTCCTATGGACAAGACAAGTTTGTTTGGTACACCTGCCCAGCAGGTTATGAAGAAAATGGAAGAAAAGGCAAAATCTGTTCAAACTGTTAAAGATTTCTTGCAGGTTCAACCCCAAGGTTTAGCAGGCACTGGCCTGCCAAAAATTGGTCCTTTCCTGACTCCACAAAATTTCAAAGCCGCAGGAATAGCCGTTCCAGAGGCAGAAACCAATCCAGAGGAGGTGCCTACAGAGGACGACAGTGGCAAGGTAACAGAGGCACAGACACAGCCACTGCCACTACATCAGCACAACCACAGTGACTTAACCCTAAATCCGCCTACCAGGGAACAAATAGCAGCTCCTCTAGGCGGAAAGTTAACCTTATTTTCAAAGAACTGGCACTACATAACAAAAGACAAGTGGATTTTACAAACCATAGATCAAGGTTACCGGTTTCACTTCCACACTTTACCAGTCAAAAGAGGAATGCCAAATCTACCTCCAAATCAAAAAACAGAGGCTCTACGCCAGATAATCGAGTTAGCAAACATGAGAGCTGTGGAAAGAGTGCCAACAGCAGAGCAAGGAAAGGGGTTCTATTCCAGACTATTCCTAGTTCCAAGAAAGGAAAAAAGTTGGAGACCAATTCTCGACCTGTCCACCTTAAATACATACATCATTGTCCCAAAATTCAAAATGCTGACCCCACAGCAACTTCTTCCCATGCTGGGCAAGGAGTCTTGGCTGGTAACTCTAGATCTCAAGGAGGCATACCTGCACGTCCCCATTCGACCAATCTGCAGAAGATACCTCAGATTTCTTGCAGGATCAGAGCACTATCAATTCTCAGCATTGCCCTTTGGCTTATCTACTGCCCAGAGTATTCACAAAATGCCTGGCATCAGTAATCGCCCATTGCAGACTACAGGGAATTCAAATTTACCCATACCTGGACGACTGCCTGCTACAAGGGGACAACAAAAGCAAGCTGACAACAGATTTACAAAGGGTCATTTACTTGCTACAAGCACTGGGATACACAGTCAATTTACAAAAGTCAAGGCTGATACCATCCCAAACAAGGACATTCTTGGGCGAATTGGACACAGTAAAACAAATGGCATTCCTGACTACAGAAAAACAAAAGAACTCCCTCTTTACTTCTTGGCACTAACAAAACTGAACAAGTTAACAGCAAGAAAAGTACTGCAGGCCTTGGGCTTCATGGCATCATGCATAATCTTGGTTCCATTTGCCAGACTACATATGAGAAAACTACAGTGGTACCTAAAGAATTTATGGTCCCAACACAGACACAGTCTAGAAACAGAAATCCCACTAATTCCATGCTTAAAACAGGAGTTCCTATGGTGGGCTCAGGCATGCCAGTCAAACCCAGGCCTACCCTTTCGCAGATGTCAAGCAAGCCAGACCATCACAACAGACGCTTCAGACCTAGGATGGGGGCCCACATGCTGGACAAATGCGTGCAAGGATTGTGGACACAGGATCAACTTCACCTGCACATCAACCTAAAAGAAATGCTGGCAGTAAAACTGGCAATCCAAAAGTTCAAACCATTTCTCAAAGAGGGCCAGTTGATGATAAGGACAGACAACACCACAGTCATGTGGTACATCAACAAACAGGGAGGCACTCATTCATACCCCGTATGCAGAATGACCTTGGAGCTGTGGACCCTGGCACTCAGCTACAACATCCAGTTACAGGCAATATTTGTACCGGGGAAAGACAATACTCTAGCAGACATATTAAGCAGAACCACTTCGGATGCCCACGAATGGAAGCTACACCCGGACATCTTCAAGACCATCTCAAAGAAATGGGGAATGCCACAGATAGACCTATTCGCATCATCTCTCAATCACCAGCTCAAAAAATTCTGCACAAGGACATTCCACCCACTAGCATGGAAAGTGGATTCGCTCTCCTTCAACTGGAAAGGCCTAACAGCATATGCATTCCCACCTCTTCCTTTGATACACAAGGTACTACTGAAAATCAAGGAAGAACGTCCAAGGATAATTCTGATAGCTCCAAACTGGCCAAGACAACACTGGTACCCACTACTGAGGAGCATGTCTCGGAACAATATGTGGCCAATACCCCTGATGCCTTTGATGTTAACTCAGAACAACTACAGCATCATACATCCAAACCTAAAAACGTTGCAACTGACTGCATGGAACATCACATAGCAGCAGCTAATCCAGAACTTTCCCAAAGAGTAAAAGACATTATTCTTGAAGCACGCAGACCTTCCACAAGAAGGAACTATGCTGGAAAATGGAAAAGGTTTGTCATTTGGAGTACGGAAAGAGGAAAAGATGTGTCAAACATAGATATGCCTAACATTCTGGAGTATCTGGCCGAACTTCTTCATTCAGGCCTGTCCTACTCCTCCATCAAGATACATGCATCAGCTATTTCAGCAGAATACAGCTTTGATCCACCTGTGTTTTCACACCCTTTGCTCAGGCAGTTCCTCAGAGGAATCAAGAATGTAAAACCTCCAAGGAAACCACCATTACCAGCTTGGGATTTAAACTTTGTGCTAGAAAAATTGACACTATAAGCCCTTTGAACCAGCAGCAACAGCAGACCTACAACACGTGTCATGGAAAACTGCTTTCCTACTGGCAATTACTTCAGCAAGGAGGGTTTCAGAACTACAGGCCTTAATGGCAGTGCAACCCTTCCTAATCTTCCACCAAGATAGTGTCCATGAGGACTAATCCTACATTTATGCCCAAGGTGGTATCCAGAGTGTCTTTAAACCAGGCAATCCACCTACCTACCTTCTTTCCCAACCCACAAAACAGAGGGGAAAGAATACTGCATACCTTGGATGTACATAGACAGCTACGCTACTACTTGGACAGAACAAAAATAGCAGAAAGACTGACCAACTTTTTGTAGCCTATGCAACAGGAAGGGAAGGAAAAGCTATTTCCAAACAGACAATCTCCAAATGGATAGGAAATTGCATACGATTCTGTTACTCCTTCCATGGAAAACCAATTCCACAGAACATAAGACCTCATTCTACAAGGGCAACAGCCACTACCACAGCCTTCTTACGAGGAGTGGCAACCAAAGACATTATTGAGGCGGCTACTTGGACCTCCGTGCATACATTTGCCAAGCATTATAATTTGCCTCTATATTCCAGATCCCGAGCAGGGTTTGCCACTGCTGTACTGCAAGGGATCCTAAACACACCATAATCTACTTCTATCCTCCTCCCTAGTTGGCTATGGTATTCTACCCACTTGTTATGACTGCAGATGCATCCATGAAGGACATAGTACAGTTTTGTACCTACCATAAATGTAGATGTCCGAACTGGATAGCATCTGCAGTCAGGATTACTCCCTCCTTCCCTCTGTGGTACTCCTAGGGTGTTTACCCTCCTAATAGCTAGCTGTTGGGGAGTCTTTTATGGTGTATTTGTTTGTATATATGTACATACATGCTTATTGTTGTGTTTACCTCTATCTATTTGGAAACATTGGCATCTATCCAAATTTTAGCCTGCAAGAGGGCTTCTGGCATCTGGGGCAAGAAACACTGAGGAAAATGGCGTCGGCTGATGCTTTTATACCCGAAGACCAACAGAGATGACGTCTGGTGGAGTGCGACATCAGCCGAAGCCGGACCCAGACTTTGGAATCCGGCCGACTGAAGGGCTGCCTGACGACAGGACAACCCAGTTGTTATGACTGCAGATGCTATCCAGTTCGGACATCTACATTTATGGTAGGTACAAAACTGTACTTTTCTGCTATACTCACCATGGGAAACCTGTACCTAGCAGCATTAGATCTCACTCCACCAGGGCAGCAGCCACTTCAACTGCCTACCTCAGAGGAGTACCTACCAAGGATATTTTGGAAGCAGCACATGGAGTTCTGTGCATACCTTCACCAAGCATTACCATTTGCCTTTATACTCCAAATCCAGAGCTGGCTTCACCACTGCTGTGCTGCAGGGCCTTATCGCCACCCCTAATGCCTTATAGAACCTGCCTCCCTACCTCAGCTTTGGGATTTCACCAAAGTGTAATGACTGCAGCAGTGTAACACGATGAACATAGTACAGTTTTGTACCTACCATAAATGTAGATGTTCGAGTGTAAACACTGCTGCAGTCTAGGTTACCCTCCCTCCTTCCCCTCTTACTTGCTGGTACGTACTTATGCCTCCTACCCTTTACTACCTATGGGGAGTATTTGCTGGTAACTGAAAGTTGTTGTTTGCTTTTCTTATGTATGTTGTAATAGCAATTTGAATTGCCTACCTATTTGGGGGCACCTGACCTGACATCCGGGGCAAGAAAAACTGAAGAAAATGGCATCAGCTGCTTCTTGTATACCCCTGTTGCACTGACGTCAGGGAGGAGGCGACGGCAACCGACGCTGGACCAGGACTTTGGAACTCAGGCCGACTGGGGAACCGCCTGATGGCAGGATAACCCAAGTGTAATGACTGCAGCAGTGTTTACACTCTAACATCTACATTTATGGTAGGCACAAAACTGTACTTTAACAATTGTATTTCTTGTGGGAAGCAAGTATCTCATAAGGATTTCCACTCTTACTGTATTCCTTGCCTAGGCCCTGACCACGACGTTGCTAGTTGTCGGTTTTGTGCTAGATTTAACCAACGCACTATTAAGCGTTGGTACGATTTTGCTTTTCATTATTTTGGCAGAAGGTTTAATTACATAATGCCGTCGGAACAACTGATGACCGGAAGTCATAAACGCAAGGATAAAGACTAGGACAAGCATCCGAGGTCCAAAACCGACGAAGCCTCTTCTACGCTAGTCGCCGGTGCTCAGTAAGGCTCTTTCGCAGCCCCTGACTCCCGCAACCTCAGAGCCACAGGCCGCCTCCAACTCCCACGTGGAGACAGCTAGGCCTCTGGATACTCAAGGTATTGGCCCTTCGGAAATTAATCCCTCAGATCCCTCAGATGCAATGTGGCTATGATTCACCGGAGCCGCTGAGCAAGCATCGACTTCTGAGGGTGTCTTCAGACCTACACAACTTTATATAAAGCCTACTTCAGCATCCAAGACAAAGTCTAAAACAGTTTTAAAGACCAGGAAACCAGTACAGCATCCTCCAGGACAGACTTCTATGCCTAAAAAACAGATGCTCAAAATGGCCGAAGACCTAATTACTTTGATCTTGGGTTCCCATCCCCCTCCTGATAAGAAGCCTAGGCAAGACACTGAGTATGATTCCTCTGATCAGGTTTCCATTTCCTCTGATTCCTCTTTTGATCAGGGATATTCTGTTCTTCCCTATGAGGATTCTGATGCTGAAGATTCTATTTCTTCAGCTTCTCCTCCTGAGGACTATTTAATTTGGGGAAATCCTGCATACCATGAGGGAGCATTTCCATTTGGAGAGCCAGGATTATTCTGATTCTAAGAAAAGACTTAGAGACTTTTTTTTTACTTCCTCAGCACAGACCTCTTGCAATTCCCCCTGTAGATGATGTTTTTTCAGAGTCCGGCCTGTCTCCAGACTCTTTACCTCCTGCCCCTGTTAAGCCGGACAGATACTACAGGGTCCCAGACTCCCATAAATTTCTTTACAAGAACCCCGCTGCAGACCCAGAAACTATTTCACAGGGTCCCAAAGGAGTCAAGGCTGCTTCTGCCAAAAACCCTGTCCCCTCAGATATTCTAGATCTTTGGGCAGATGGGGGGAAAAAGTTTACACTTCTGCTACCTTGGCTGTACGGGCTTTAAATTGTCCATTTCATATGCTCAAATATCAGCAATACTTAATGTCTTTGTTAAAACAAAAAATGATGTCAAATTCTGAATGTTCTGAGAATAAAGATTTGCAGGATTTATTGCATGCAGCTAAAGTGGGAAAACATACTTTGCAATGTGGCTATGATTCACCGGAGGCCTCGTGCAGGGCCGCTGTTACAGATTCTGTTATTAGAAGGCATGCTTGGTTAAAGGAACAGAATCTGCCTGATCATGTTAAAGCAAAATTATTGGATGCTCCATTACAGCATGATACTTTATTTGATGTTAAGGCAGAAGAGGTGTTAAAGAAAATGGAGGATAAGGCAAAATCTATGCAGACAGTAAAGGATTTCTTACGGGTACAGCCACCCAGATTTAGCAGAAACTGGCCGTCTAAAAATTGGTCCTTTCCAGTGTCAGACAGACCGCAAAGAGGCAGATTTAGATGCCATATAGGCAGGCAACGGCCCCAGGGCTCATACAGGCCCAAACAATGAGGTGCTTCTACCTCCAAAAGCGGAGAAGACAAATCACAGCCTTATAGGAAACAGTCCCAATGACTTCCCTCTGCCTATGCCAAGCGCTTATTGCGGTGGTGGTGCTGCGGTAGCCTTGTTGCCTCACAGTAAGACGCTGTCCAGTTCGATTCTCAGCTAGAGCGTCTTCTGCGTGGAGACATGCGTGAATGGGCGTACCTTCGTTGAAGGTTGTACGTCAGGGCTGGCAACTCTGCATGTAAAAATCAGCTGCCAATCATTAGCGGACCAGAGTTCCGCTGTGGTGACCCCTAACCGGGAAGAGCCGAAAGACGCACAAGACCCTTCGGGGGGAAGCTAGCACTTTTTTCACAAAACTGGCACAAGATAACCCAGGACAAATGGGTCTTAAATATAGTCTCTCAGGGCTACAGGTTCCACTTTCACACCCTTCCAAAGGCAAAAGGTATGCCAGACCTGCCACAATCAATGGCAAAAGGCACAAAAACAAGTTTAATCTCTCATGGACATGGGGGCTATTCAGCCAGTGCCACAACAAGAGCAGAGACAAGGATTTTACTCGAGATTTTTCTTAGTACCAAGAAAGCACAAAGCCTGGAGACAGATTCTGGACCTGTCTTACTTTTCTGGACGTCCAACAATTCAAAATGTTGACTCTACAGTAGCTTCTGCCCATGCTGGACAAGAAGGCTTGGCTTGTAACTTTGGACCTCAAAGAGGCATACCTGCATGTCTTAATAAGACAATCTTGCAGAAGATACCTCAGATTCATAGCTGGCTCAATGCACTACCAATTCTCTGCACTGCCCTTTGGCTTATCTACTGCGCCCAGGGTCTTCACAAAATGCCTGGCACCAGTAATTGCATTTTGCAGACCGAGAGGAATTCAGATATATCCCTACTTGGACGACTGCCTTATTCAAGCAAAGACCAAAGATATTCTACTACAGCATCTGGCGTTTGTAAAAAGATTACTAATTTGCCTAGGGTACACAGTAAACAAAAATAAATCAAAACTAGTACCCTCTCTAGATAATATTCCTGGGTGCAAGCTTAAATACAACTGCCCAGATGGCTTATCTCACGCTAGACAAAGGCATCTGACTTCTTACTTCAAAGACATGGCAAGAAAGACCCAGTTGTCTGCAAGAAAAATTCTGCAGGCTCTGGGCTACATGGCATCCTGCATTCTACTAATTCCATATGCAAGACTGCATATGAGGAAACTACAATGGTATCTAAAAAGTGTTTGGACTCAACATTGCCACAGCCTGGAAACAGTAATTACTCTCATTCCCTGCTTGTAACAGGAATTTCAATGGTGGGCACAGGCCTGTCACCACAACAAGGGACTGCCATTCACCTTGCCCACTGCCAGGCAGACACTAACAACAGATGCATCAGATTGTGCCTGGGGGTCGCACATGGCTGGAAAATGTATTCAGTGCACATGGCCCACAAACCAAATGCATCTTCATATCAATCAAAAAGAGATGCTAGCTGTACAAAATGCCCTGACAGCCTTCAAGGATCTACTTCATCCAGGACAACTACTGATAATGACGGACAATACTAGAGTCATGTGGTACATAAACAAGCAAGGGGGCACACATTCCTACCCCCTCTGCAGGCAAGCCATGACTTTGTGGAACACAGCATTGACCTATCAAGTACATCTGCAAGCACAATTCCTGCCAGGAAAGACAAGTACTTTGGCAGACGAACTAAGCAGAAACCTCATGGATCCTCAAGAGTGGAAACTAGATCCACAAATCTTCAACATGATAACAGGGAAATGGGGATGCCCAGACATAGATCTATTTGCCTCCCCTCACAATTGCCAGCTACAGAGATTCTGCACTCGGACTTATCACAAGCAAGCATGGAAAGTGGATGCCCTTTCATTCAGCTGGAAAGCCCTTGCAGTATATGCCTTCCCTCCTCTGCCTCTCCTCTCCAAGGTACTCCTTAAAGGTCAGACAAAAAAGCAAAAATGATACCGATTGCCCCAGACTGTCCACGCCAGCACTGGTACCTAATCCTAAAGAGCTCGTCTCAAGGCCCAGCCTGGACATTGCTTCTAATACCTCATTTGCTGACCCAACAGAACAATCAGATCCTGCACACCCAACTCAGAACCCTAAATCTGGCTGCATGGCAGATAATGTAATCATTCAGAACACACCTCTCTCTAAAGCAGTTATGAATGTTATTTTGGAGGCCAGGAGGCCCACCTCCAGAAAATCTTATGCAGAAAAATGGAAGAGATTCTGTGCTTGGAACCAAGCGCAGGGAATTGACTCGCTTGTACCAAATATTCCTCAGATTTTGCAATACCTAACTGAGATGCTGGACAAAGGCCTATCCTTCTCATCAATTAAGATCCATGCCTCTGCCATTTCAGCTCATTACAATACGGACCCACCTATGATGTTCTTCATCTCCCATTGCTGCAGTCCTTACATATGGGTAGTCCGCTGTCCTCGGTCGGCCCGAATACCATAGTATTAGGCTGACGTCTGTCATGGGCGCTCAGATCTGACATCAGAGCGTCAGGGTATAAAAGCACATGACCGACGTCATATCCTCAGTCTTTTTTGCCGCATGGTCCCATGCAGAAGCAGCGTTGCAAGTACCGTTCGGCGTTCTGAAATTTTCGTATTCTGAGTTTCAGACCGAGACCAAGTTGGGCTAAGTACCCCGTTGGGGAATATTTTTGTTTTTTCTTGCCTCAGTTAATTCCGGATGTTAGAAAAAGTGAATAATTGTATTTCTTGTGGGAAACGGATACCGCATAGGGATTATCACTCTCTTTGCATTCCTTGTTTGGGACCGGACCACGACGTAGTCGGGTGTCGGTTTTGTGCTAGGTTTAATAAGCGCACTATAAAAAGAAGGTTAGATTGTGCTAGGTTAGTCTTTGGTAAGCGGTGTAATTATAATATGCCGTCGGATCCTCCGCCCGCTCCAAGAAGCGCAAAGACAAATCCTTGAAACCTAGACAGGTTGATTCGTCCGTTTTGGACGCCGGTCCTGCAGAAGCTACAGTGGAACAGGTGGATCCGGCTGAAGTTTCTGTTGAGTCTCAGGGGGAAACTTTGATTTTGCAGGATGTGGCCTCACAGGAGTCAGGTCAAGCTGAAGGGGCCTCTCAGGTTACTGTTCTCCCTTCTATGCCTAAGGTGGTTAGGCCTTCTGCTACTATTTCTAAGGCTTCTTCTAAGGGCAGGTCTGTTTTGCCTTCCTCTGGTGTCCCTCCAGGTACTTCAGGGTCCGTGCCTAAAAAGCACATGCTTAAAATGGCAGAAGATTTGATTACTTTAATTAGAGGTTCTATGCCCCCTCCTGATAAGAGGCCCAGGGTGGAGCCAGAGTTGGAAAGTTTGGACCAGGCCTCCGATGACTCAGACTCTTCTGCTGAAGATATTCAAGATTTTCCCCCTTATTCGGATTCTGATGCAGAGGATTCCACTCCTTCTGCTTCTGCTTCTCCTCCAGAGGATTTTTCATTTTCATTAACTCTGCATTCCATGAGGGAGCATTTTAAGTGGGAAGGACAGGATTTCTCTGATTCACGGAAGAGGCTTAGGGAATTCTTGTTTTTACCACAGCATAGACCCTTGGCTATATCTCCTGTTTTGGATGTTGTTCAAGATGTTTTCTCGGAGGCTTCCCTTAATCCAGATTCTTTGCCTCCTGCGCCAGTTAAACCGGACAGGTATTACAGGGTGCCTGAGGCTCATAAATATCTGTATAAGAGTCCTAGGGCGGACCCAGAAACTATTAGTCAGGGGCCTAAGGGTGTTAGAGCTTCTGTTGTAAAGAATCCGGTTCCTCTAGATAAGGAAGCTAGAGCTTTGGATAGATGGGGTAAGAAGGTGTATACCTCTTCTACTTTAGCAATGAGGGCTTTAAATTGCCAGTTTCATATGTTGAAATATCAGAATTTCCTCCTTTCTCAGTTAAAATCTAAAGTGGATGCTTTGGCAGAGGGCATAGAGTGTAAAGAATTGCAGGATTTAGTACATGTCTCTGAACAGGTGGGTAAGCATTCTTTGCAGTGTGGTTTTGATGCTGTACAGGCCTCTTCTAGGGTGGCTGCCACTGGTTCAGTTCTTCGTAGGCACGCCTGGCTTAAGGATCAGAATTTGTCCGAGCATGTTAAAACTAGAATTCTGGATGCCCTTTACAGTCTGAAGTTTTGTTTGGTCCGCGTGTGGAGTCGGTTTTGAACAAAATGGAAGACAAGGCTAAGTCGATGCAGACTGTTAAAGATTTTTGGAGGTGCAACCTCCAAAGTTTAGTAGAAATTGGCCTACTAAGGGGTGGACCTACCCTTCTTCTGATTCTCAGTCTAGTGGTAGATCTAGTCGTGGCAGGGGCAGAGCTCACAGTACATTCAGGCCTAGAACTTGGAGTTCACCTGCACAATCTGCAGGTGAGGGCAGGGGCCAGTCCTTTTGTAAACAGGCCCAATGACCTGCATTTTCAGCTGCCAGATTCTTCTTCCCTGGCAGCTCCTTTGGGAGGAAAGTTAGCACTCTTCAAGCAAAACTGGCTTTTAGTCACCCAGGACAAATGGGTATTGGACATTATAAACCGAGGCTACAAGTTCTATTTCCATACATTGCCTCCTTTCAAAGGCATGCCAGACGTTCCTCCTCGGCAAAGGATAGAGGCTCACAAGCAGATTTCTTTACTTCTTCAAATAGGAGCTATACAGCCAGTTCCTCTGTCAGAAGTGGGGCTAGGATTTTATTCTCGCCTGTTTCTAGTACCAAAGAAAGGGAACACGTGGAGACCAATTTTGGATTTATCTATCCTCAACCCTTATCTGGACATTCCAAAGTTCAAGATGCTGACGTTACAACAGCTTTTACCTCTGTTGGGAAAAGATCACTGGATGGTAACTCTGGATCTCAAAGAGGCTTATCTTCATGTTCCTATCAGGCCCAGTTGCAGGAGGTACCTGCGTTTTCGGGCTGGAAATTTACATTATCAGTTCTCTGCATTGCCCTTTGGCTTATCTACTGCGCCCAGAGTGTTCACAAAGGTTCTGGCTCCAGTGATGGCCTTTTTCAGGTTGAGGAATACAGATTTATCCTTATTTGGACGATTGCCTGATTATTGCACAACACAAAGACGAACTTCTGCATCATCTACAGTATGTGATGGTAGTGTTAAGATGCCTAGGGTATTCTGTGAACGAAACAAAGTCCAGTCTAGTACCCTCTCAGGACATGTGCTTTCTGGGTGTGAGACTGAATACAGCTTCCCAGATGGCCTTTTTGACCCCGGACAAACAAAGAAGCCTTTCTATTTATTTTCATCAAATGTCTCTACAGTCCAGGCTGACTGCAAGGACAGTCCTTCAAGCATTGGGGTTCATGGCATCTTGTATTCTGGTGCTTCCCAATGCCAAACTGCATATGAGGAAGCTTCAATGGTATCTCAAAAATGTATGGACACAACACTGCCAAGATCTAGACACTGTCATTCAGATAATACCTTGCATTCAGAAAGAATTTTTGTGGTGGGCTCAGGAATGTCACCTAAACAAGGGACTCTCTGTGACCTGACCAGAGGCGAGTCAGATTCTAACGACAGATGCCTCGGACAAGGCTTGGGGAGCACACCTCAATGGAAAATGGGTGCAAGACACGTGGCCTGTCAGACTTCAACATTTGCATATCAACTTGAAGGAGATGTTAGCAGTCCAATTTGCATTGATGGCTTTCAAGGATTTACTTCACCCAGGACAGGTGTTGATTCAAACAGACAACACTACTGTCATGTGGTACATCAACAAGCAAGGGGGAACCCATTCTTACCCTCTTTGCAGGCAAGCGATGATTTTGTGGGAGACTGCTCTCAGTTTACACCTCAATCTTCAGGCAAGGTTTCTACCAGGAGCACAAAACTCCTTAGCGGATGTGTTGAGCAGACAAATTGTGGATCCTCACGAGTGGAAACTGGATCCTCATGTGTTTCAAAAGTTGACAGTGTTATGGGGACTCCAGACATAGATCTGTTCGCTTCTCCACTAAATTACCAGTTGCCAAAGTTTTGCACAAAAATGTTTCATCCCACAGCTTGGAAGGTGGATGCTCTATCATTCAGTTGGAGCAATCTTCATGTCTATGCCTTTCCACCTCTGCCTCTCATCCCCAAGGTACTCCTGAAGGCCAGAATAGACAAGCCATCCATGATTCTGATAGCGCGGATTGGCCTCGACAGCACTGGTACCCACTACTGAGGAGTTTGGTGCAGAGTCTCCTTGGCCTCTGCCTTTGATTCCGCATCTTTTGTCTCAGGAGGGCAATCACTTCCTCAATGTCAAGATTCAGTCTCTGCATCTCACAGCCTGGCATATTCTGTTTTAGACCCTGGAGGGTCTCAGCTTCCACAACAAGTTTTGAATGTTATTTTGGAGGCCAGAAGGCCTAGTACAAGGAAAGTTTACGCTGATAAATGGAGGAGATTTTTCTTTGGAGCAAAGCGAAGGACTTTGATGTTTCCAAGCCTAATTTAAGTGTTTCTCTTCAATATCTTACTGAGTTATTGGACAAGGGTTTGTCTTTCTCCTCGATAAAGGTTCATGCTGCAGCCATTTCTGCTCACTATGACTGTGACCCTCCTTTATTTTCCCATCCTTTGTTTAAGCAATTTCTTAGAGGGGCAAAGAACATAAGACCCCCGTAGAGCTCCTACTCCTGCTTGGGATCTCAATTTTGTGTTGGAAAAGCTTACTCTACAACCTTTTGAGCCTGCAGCTACTGCCGAGTTTAAGTATTTATCATGGAAGACTGCTTTTTTGTTGGCCATTACCTCTGCAAGAAGGGTTTCTGAATTACAGGCCCTTATGGCAGTGGAACCTTTCCTGATTTTTCATAAGGATAGGGTATCTTTGCGTACTAATCCTTCCTTTATGCCTAAAGTGGTTTCTAGTGTGGCCTTGAACCAAACTATTCATTTGCCTACATGCAAACCCCCAAAATAAAGGGGAGAAGATTTTGCATACTTTGGATATTCACAGGCAGTTACGTTATTATTTGAGCAGAACCAAGGGGTTCAGGCAGTCTCAGCAGTTGTTTGTTTCTTTTGCTTTGGGTTCTCAGGGAAAACCTGTTTCAAAACAAACTATTTCTAAATGGATTGGGTTTTGTATTTCTTTCTGTTATTCCCATCATGGTAAGGAGATTCCGGCTGGAATCAGACCTCATTCCACTAGAGCTACTGCCACTTCTACTGCCTTTCTAAGGGGTAGCCACAAAGATATTTTGGAAGCAGCCACTTGGAGTTCAGTGCATACTTTTCCAAGCATTACCACCTTCCTCTTTATTCTAAGTCTAGGGCTGGATTTGCCACTGCAATATTACAGGGCATTTTAGCAGCCCCTAATGCTTTATGATTTTGCCATCCTCCCTTTACCTCTGCTTTGGGATTCTACCCATATGTAAGGACTGCAGCAATGTGAGATGAAGAACATAGTACAGTTTTGTACCTACCATAAATGTAGATGTTCAAGATCCACATTGCTGCAGTCCAATTTACCCTCCCTCCTTCCCCTCTGTAGTTTGGCATGGTTATATGGTTTGGGTGATGGTTGTTGTTGGGTATGTTTTTGGGAGGTATCCTGTTTTTGGGCTGTGGCCTTTCTTTTTAGGGCCTTCTGACATCTGGGGCAAGAAAAGACTGAGGATATGACGTCGGTCATGCGCTTTTATACCCTGACGCTCTGATGTCAGATCTGAGCGCCCATGACCGACGTCAGCCTAATACTTTGGTATTCGGGCCGACCGAGGACAGCAGACTACCCATATGTAAGGACTGCAGCAATGTGGATCTTAGAACATCTACATTTATGGTAGGTACAAAACTGTACTTTTTCTCATCCACTGCTAAGACAGTTTCTCAGAGGGGCCAAAAACATAAGACCTCCAAGGAGACCTCCAATACCTGCATGAGTCCTCAATTATGTCTTGGAAAAACTCGCACTGCCTCCTTCTGAGCCAGCCAATACAGCAGAGATAAAATACTTATCATGGAAAACCGCTCTTCTCCTAGCAATAACTTCAGCAAGAAGAGTCTCAGAGTTACAAGCACTAATGGCTGTGGAACCTTTTATTTTCCATCAGGACAGGGTTTCTCTAAGGACAAACCCAACATTTATGCCTAAGGTAGTGTCCAGCATGGCTCTTAACCAAACCATACATTTGCCTACCTTTTATCCAAACCCACAATATAAGGGGGAGAGACTTCTGCGTACTTTGGACATGCACAGACCGCTAGTCTTTTACTTGGACAAGACTAAAGCCTTCAGAAAGACTGAGCAACTCTTGGTGGCATATGCTGCAGGTTCGCAAGGAAAAGCCATTTCAAAGCAGACTATTTCAAAATGGATAGGCCACTGCATTCGTTTCTGTTATTCACAACATGGCAAATCAGTCCCCAAGGACATTAGGCCCCATTCTACCAGAGCAGCAGCCACTTCAGCAGCCTTCCTCAGAGAAATACCAACCAAGGGTATTTTGGAGGCTGCAACATGGTCTTTAGTGCACACTTTTACAAAGCACTACCATTTACCTCTCTATTCTAAATCCAGAGCAGGCTTTGCCTCTGCAGTTCTGCAGGGCCTCCATAGCCACTCCAAACTCCATTTAGGCCCAGCCACCCATCCTCAGCTTTGGGATTCAACCCAAGTGTAATGACTGCAACAGTGAAACACGATGAACATAGTACAGTTGTGTACCTACCATAAATGTAGATGTTAGAGTGTATTCACTGTTGCAGTCCAGGTTACCCTCCCACCATCCCCCTTTTTCTTTGCTGGGACTTATCTATACCTCTCTATTCTATACAACCTATGCGGTGTATTTGCTTGTAGATCCAGGTTATGTGCATGCTTTTTTATGATTATAATTTTTACAGCCTACCTTTTTGGGGGCACCTGACATCTGGGGCAAGAAAAACTGAAGAAAATGGCGTCGGCTGCATCTTTTATACCCCTGGCGCACTGACGTCAGGGAAGAGGCGACAGCATCTGACGCCAGACCAGGACTTTCGAATTCAGGCCAACTGCGGGTAGCCTGCCAGCAGGATAACCCAAGTGTAATGACTGCAACAGTGAATGCACTTAACATCTACATTTATGGTAGGTACACAACTGTACTTTCTGTATGTTTGATGTTTTCAGCTTTCGCTGATTAAGGTTCGATATTGGAACATTCAAAGTTTTGAAACTTCGATGTTCTAATATAGATCCGTATAATGATATATTTAACAAGTCTGTGCATTGGAATGAACAATAATATGCAGCTGTAAGGTGTTTTTATTTATTTTTTTTTTTTACTACTTTCTTTTTAATTTTGCTAGTATGGAAATGCGGTTGAACCAGCAGATCAGGAAGGGGATCTAATGGGAACATTCCAGTTGCAGAAAAGGCAGAAATGTTGTCTGGTTTCACACCTTAGTGCTTCTTCCTGCTACACACTCTTTTCAAAAAATGTTTATTCTCTGGGTGTTTTTTTTTTTTTTTTTTCTTTTTACAAACTGATGCATTCATTTTATTTATTTTTTTGTATTCTAATTGGTTTTATTGCCTTTCAGAAAGAAGATGACAACTCTAGCATAGGAGACCCACCAAAGAAGAAGCCAACCCGTCTTGCTATTGGTAAGAGTGCTCATACCTACTGCTGTCATTTGCTGTTTAGGGAGGCTGTTACACTGTGGAGGGGAAAGTATGATTCTCCTTAAACTACTCCTGAAGTATTCTTGGCTATGTGATACGTCCTGCCAGGCTCTCAACAGCTGGTCAGCTTCCAAAGCTTTATGGCACCTACCACACGCACTAGCCACTGCCCTGCATGAGGGAAGCAATCTGTGGCAGGGCACCCAAACTTCTTGACTAGCACTTCTACAAGCCTGGGCAGACAAGTAAACCATTAGGGATCTTCTACCACATCATCAGTTTTTGAAAACAGTGTTTCTTTTTAGTCAAATTGTTTGAAGCAATATCTGGGCTTTAATGGTTGTCACTTAGTTTTACCTCAAAAACCCCTAAATATGTTTTTTTTTTTTTTTTGTTTTTTTGTTTTTTTTTGTTTTGTGAAGAAAAATTGAGCTTTTACCTAAGATTTTATTCTTGGGGGACTGGACCTTTGGTTTTGGGGGTGGTCTTTAAAATATTTTACCAAAAAAAACTTTAAAACTCTGCCAGATTTCTTTAGCGAGTCCATTAACCTTTGCATACCTCTTTTCAGATGCCACTTTTGAGGAAAAATGTGATGTTTTATGCAAGAGTGTTGAGTGGCTGAGGTTAGTGTGTTTGGTGGTTGAGGTGCATTTAGTGACAAAGTAATTCTTCTGTCAGGAGGTAACCTAAATTATTCTAGGCTCCGCTGTCTGCCTTTTACATGGGTCTCAGTAACACTATTGATCCCTCCCCGAGCTGCAAGAAGGAAAAAGGTTATCTGGTTGGCTTTGTTTTTCTCTCCAGCTTCCTCTTCACCTCAGTCGTTGATGGGCGACTTTGCTGTTGCCATCAGTTGTCTTTGTACTCTTTATTTTCCCTCTGTCCCTCTGGTGTTGCTCCTTGGGATGCCCCTAAGGACTGGAAAGCTGGTATGTCCTCTGCAGCGGTTTATCTGCCCTTTTCAGGTAGGTGCAAGCCACCCTTGCTGGCATCAAAGGGACCAGGGATGCACTTTCACTAAGCTGCTTTTCCAGGGGAAAGAACCTTCCTTTAAGCCACTGCTTTCTGGAGGGATGTCCCAGAGAAAGGAAACGTATGAAGCTATACATGTTACCCCTGTGAAGCATACAAGTAAGACTGGCTGGGCTTTAAGGATGTATATAGAGCCTTTTGATCTTTACATTCTGACTCTCCTTGTATAAAAAAAGGAAAAGAGTTTTGTCTCTGATACCGGTTCGCAGTCTAAGGGACAGGAATTTTGTCTTGTTTTTCCTCTAGAAAGAATGAAAAATCTGATTCTGAGGAAAGTTATTCCGATTTCCCTCTTGAAGAGTTGTCTTTTTCTGTTACTGTTGTCAGAATGAGGAAATTACTTCAGTGGGAACAAAGAAATACTTAAATGTTAATGAAGAAATGAATGGTTATGGGTGGGTTTTCCTTAACCTGCAGCGTTTCCTCCTGTGTTGCCAACCTCGGAGGATATGTAGTCTGCAGTCTGACTGCCAGTCAGCCACCTATTCCAAGAAAGTTTGACGAATTATAAAGTGGTGCCACACTTCTTTTTTGTTTGTTTTTTTTTTTTTTTTTTTTTTTTTTTTTGTTTTACTAAACCCACTTCTGCCAGACACCTTTCACATATGTAGCCTCATCTCTTTTGCCAAAGCCTCAAACCCTCCTAATACCCAAATTCCTGCAGAAAGCAGCTCGGTTGAAGAGCAAAGTCATCTGCATTGCACCTTACTGGCCTCGACAGATTTGGATTCCCTTCCTTTGGCCTCACTTAGAGTATCCACCTTGGGATTCTGGATCCAATTCCAGACCTATTGTCCCACCTTTTGGGCATGGTTCACCCGGATATCTCGAGCCTCAAACTAACAGCATGGTTTCTCCAATTGCTTTAATAGCCAGACAGCCAATGCTGTTTTTCCCTGTCCATTCTATATTTTTATCTTTCCATAAACTTTCTACTAGAAAACTTTACAGAAGTAAATGGCAAAGGTTTATTTGGTAGAGCAACTTCAGATTGACCCCTTCTCAGCTCCAATTTCATCTGTTCTAGCATTTTTGGCAAGTATCGTTTAGTGAAGGTGCTAGGTCCTCAACTATGAAGTCCAACTAGCAGCAGTCTCTAAATTTCATGTTAGATTTCAAAATTATTCGCTGGCTTCCTCTAAGCTGTGCAAAGCCTTCTTGAGAGGCACTGACCACCTAAGATCCCCTTATAAAGACCCCACTCCACCTTGGAATTTAAATTTGGTACTGCAAGCCTTAATTCAGTCTTTTGAACCAGCAGCTAAATGTGGTCTTAAATTCCTGACAAGGAAAACCGTCTACTTGCAATTACTTCTGCTATAACAGTTTTAGAACTTGTAGCATTATCTTCTAAGCCTCAGTATTTGATTTTTCATAAGTATAGGGTAATGTTACATATTAATGTTCTTTCCTAAGGTGGTGTCAGAATCCAGCATCGACCGATAGATTAACTTGGCAGTACTGTTTCCTAAATTTGCAAATAAAGGTGAAAGTGTTGATAGACAGTTAAGTTTTTCGTTGCACAGAACAAACGAAGGTAGAAAGGCAGAGCTGCTGTTTACCTCCTCTACACGTACTCATTGAATGAATCTGTTGCAACGGTAACTAGCTACATGGCTTAAGAGCTTCCATGGACGATGTGTGTGCTGCAACTTCATCAAATCCTCATACCTTTAGTAGATGTGGTCTCGAGGGGAAGAGCAGTCTTTGGCTCAACCGTACTCAGGAATATCCTTTATCCTTGGAGTCCACCCAGGATTTTAAGTTGCTGGGGACTCCCATTAGTTGAGGAATGAATGAAAATTGACAACCTCCGATAAAGTTATGTACTCACCATAATGTTCTCTGTGTTGTCTATTTTCATTCTTCATAAACTCCCCACCCACCAACCCCCAACGTTTTTAGTGACTACCTTCTGGAGGAATGAGAGGCTTCAAGGAAACGACTCCTTTTTGCTGAGCCTCTGTTATGGCATATCATAGTCTTCCTGTCGAGCAGCAAACCAGATCTGAGAGATGTTGGGGAATTAGGGGTAGGGAAGGTGCTTGAGAGTGTTTTTTTTTTTTTTTTTTTTTTTTTTTTTTTTGCAGCCATGAGCTAGTATAACGGCAGAGTCTGATCTGAGGATTGGATCCGAACCCATTAGGTGAGGAAGAATGGAAATGGACAACACAGATGGACCATTATGGTGAGTACATAACTTTTTTATTTATTTTTTTATGCCCCAAGTTGTTAATGAGTTGTCCCTTAATCATGTCTTCATTTGCCCACTTTTGCTCCTTTCTGCAGTCTGCCAGTGAGAGGGTGCTGCACACATTGGATGTTCATAGACAACTCAGATTTTATTTGGATAAGACTATTAGGAAATCTGATCAGCTGTTCTTTTCATACTAGGTCCCTAGGATTAGTTGTATCCAAGCAAACTATTTCTTCTTGGATCTCACAAGCTATTCCTTCTTTTTATTATTTTCATGGTGAGACCCTTCCTTTTCCTGTTAAGGTTCATTCTACTAGGGCTGTGGCTTCTGGTGTTTTTTTTTTCTTTTTTTTTTTTCTCCAAGGGTTTGAATACTAACTCTGTTCTTGAGGCAGCTATCTGGACTTTTCTGCATACATTTACCAAGCGCTACAAGTTAGATGGAATCTGCAGAGCTAAAGCTGTTTTTGCTGGGGCTATCCATGTCTTCCTAGAGGGGCTGTGCTGGTCCTTCTCCCAAGTTTCTTCCTAAACTTTGGCAATGTGCCTAATGTAATGAATATTGCAACAGTGATGTGGAAGGACATAATACAGTTGTGTAAGCTCTTAGCATAACTGTAGATGTCCTTCTCTTGACCGTTGCATTACTCACTCTCTCCTTCCACCCCCTGGTCTATTTCTCTTCTGGATGTACTAATTACCTCTTTTCTTTGGATGTACTAATTACCTCTTTTCTTTGGAATGACATTCCTACTGGGGTTCTCAGATTTGAGGATGGGATGTCCGGGTGTCACTTTTATGCTGTACACTACATGAGGAGCATACGTGTGACATGCGCCATATCTTAAAACAACCTCACCACTTTGGTATAGTGGCCAGATGTCAGGCTGCCCTTGGCAGGGGCTCCTTAATGTAGTGAATATGCAACAATGAAGGGGGACATCTACCATTTATGATAAGATTTTATACAACTGGAGTTATGCTGGAAAACAGCATTACTTATTGCTCTGACCTCCACAATAAGAGTATCCAAGTTAAAAGCTCTCATGGTGAGACATCCCTGTGTTGTTCTTCACAAAGATAAGGTTACTTTGAGAACAAATCCTTCCTTTTTATGCCAAGGTTGTTTCAGACTTTACACTAAGCTAGAGTATTCAACTCCCTGCTTTCTTTCCAGACCATAAAAGCAAGGGAGAAAAAAATCACTTGGATGTCCACAGGCAAGTCGGATACTAAATTCTAAGGAGAAAAACTTTAGCTTGCTGATCAGCTGTTTGTCCCCTAAAAATGTCTAAACAGAGATTCTGAATGGTTGGTTGTTCCATACTGTTGGGTTTTTGATGTCCTATTCACATATGGCAGTATTCTGGACTCTTGGGTTTCCTCCTCTTACTACCCAAATGTCTGGCCAGTATTCAAAAGCTTGCAATCCCTGCTAGTTGCTTGGGATGTCTGATGTGGCTAGAGTGGTGTGGGCCATAAAAGTGATGTCTGCACGCAGCAGACCTCAGAGCTTCTCTGCTGCCAGTCGAATGTCAGCTGTTCCTACCATACTGGCCGTTGGATCATCCAAGTACCCCGTTGTGGACATTTTGTTTTTCGGGTCACTGCATGCTTGTTTGGGTTCATGTCATCCAGAAAGGGCAAGTGCAAGTGTGGTTGCCAGATTCCCCATAAAGATGTCCATGAGCTCTGCCTTTTTTGTCTGGGGCTTACGCATGGTCGCAAGGCTTGCCCCATTTGCCAGGCCTTTGTTCCAAAAGCCCTGCGTAGTAGATTGCACGCTTTGAGCATCTATTTTGAGAATCGGCTCCTTAAACACTTAGCCTTGGGTATGGAGAGGCCATCCGGTCAGCCAGTCAAGCTGCCTAAGAAAAAGGCCAAACCTTTAGGCCTGACCCTGTAGCTGCACCTCCGCCACCGGACATCCCTACTGTGTCTGATGGCCTGGAGGAACGATCGGTTGCCTCCGATATGGGTGTAGCTGGTACCGATGTGGAAGCTGCAGAATCCAGAGTGGAAAGCATGTCCTCTGAGGTCTTGCAGACATTGGCTTCCAACGGCAAGGGGGAACCTCTGCTTGCACCGACCACCCAGGCAGATCCTTCCACTACAACTCTGCTGGCAGACACTTGGCCTACCCTGACCTAAATGCTCGCTAGGCCTTTTCTTAAAAAGAAGGAAAAAAGAAAACTTTTTTTTCTCCCCGATATAATGCCACCCAGATTGGCAGGCTTTTTTCTCAAAATCTGTTTAATGCCTTCATGGCTTTAAGAACTGCTACTCCTTTACCTTCCTCAGTGGCTCCTCATGTGATGAGCCCTGGAAGTGGAGGAATCCTGTGATGCTTCAGAAGATTCACTTTCTTACCATCTCCCAGATGTTCATCGTGCATACAGCTGCAGTCCTTACAGATGGGTTATCCTGCCGTCAGGCGGGTCCTCGGTCAGCCGAATTCCAAAGTCTAGGTTCGGCGTCGGTTGTCATTGCTTCTTCCCTGACGTCAGTGCGGCAGGGGTATAAAAGAGGCAGCCGACGCCATTTTTTTCAGTCTTTCTTGCCGCGCGGTGCCCGAAGCAGAAGCAGTTCGCAAGTGCCGGTCGGCCAGCTTCTGAGATTTACGAACAGTATTTCAGCCGAAGTCTTGTTTAAAGCCGAGTACTCCGTTGGGGGAAACTTTTCTTGCCTCAGACCGATGTCAGACAAAGTTAATAATTGCATTTCTTGTGGGAAGCAAATACCGCATAAGGATTTTCATTCTTTCTGTATACCTTGCTTGGGGCCAGACCACGACGTCTCGGCCTGGTGTTTTTGTGCTAGGTTCAGCAAGCGCACTATTAAGCGCCGGGCGGAGTTCGCCCTTCATTATTTTGGCAAAAAATTTAATTATATCATGTCGTCGGATACCCCGACGCCAGTTTTAGGGAAAAGACGCAAAGACAAGGACCGACATCCGAGGTCCGCACCGAGTACTGAGACCACGCTTAGGCCGACTACAGGTTCTCCGGTTCTCAGCGAGGCGCCTACGCAGCCCCTGACTACCGATGAAACTATTTTACCGGTGCCTTCCGTACCCGAGGTCGCAGGCTCCTCTGTCTCCATTCCCACTGCAGATACCGACGCCACTCTTGGCATGGAAACCGAAAATTTAGTAAGGCCTGCCAGTTCTGAAGGCGTCTTCAGGCCTACCACCTTCTCTGTTAAAGCCTTCACTAAGTCTAAAGCTACCATCAAAACTAAAAAACAGGGCCCTCAGACCTCCTGTCAAGGCCCCATGCCTAAAAAACAGATGCTTAAAATGGCTGAGGATTTGATAACTCTCATCAGGGGTTCTCAACCCCCCTCTGACAAAAGACCCAGATTGGAGGAAGACTACCCTTCCTCAGACCAGGCTTCTATTACCTCAGACCATTCTGAGGACCAGGATTATGCCTATTCCCCTTTTGAAGACTCTGATGCTGAGGAGTCTATTCCCTCAGTCTCCCCCCCTGAGGACTACTATTTTTGGGGAACCCTGCATACATTGAGGGAGCACTTCCACTGGAAAGGCCAAGATTACTCAGATTCCAAGAAAAGGCTCAGGGAATTTCTACTTCTCCCCTAGCATAGCCCCCTGGCTATCCCTCCTGTTTTAGATATTTTGAATGATGTGTACGCAGAAGCCAGTCTTAATCCAGATTCTGTTAAACCAGACTGGTATTACCGGGTTCCTGATTTCCACCAGTTCCTTTATAAAAGCCATACTGCTGACCCAGAAACAATTTCACAGGGTCCCAAGGGGTTAAAGGCCTCTACTGCTAAAAACCCTTTACCTTCAGAGAGAGATTCCAGAGCATTAGAAAGGTGTGGGGGGGGGGAGGTGTATACATCAGCCACTTTAACCATGAGGGCATTAAACTGTCAATTTCATACGTTAAAGTACCAACAGTTTTTGTTATACCAGCTGAAAAGCAAAATGACACAAACAGAACAACCAGATTTGAAAGAGTTGCAGGATTTGTTGCATGGAGCAGAGCAAGTGGGTAAACATACCTTGCAGTGTGGTTTTGATGCTTTAGAGGCCTCATGTAGAGCTGCTGTCACAGGGTCTGTCATACGTAGACATGCTTGGCTCAAAGAGCAAACCTTACCAGATCGTGTCAAAGCAAAGTTGTTAGATGCACCACTTCAAAAAGATGTTTTGTTCGGTGTTAAAGCTGAGGAGGTACTAAAGAAAATGGAGGAAAAAGCGAAATCTATGCAAACAGTTAAAGATTTCTTGCAGGTGCAACCTCAATGCTTCAGCAGAAACTGGCCTTCAAAAAATTGGTCCTTTCCAGCCACGGACAGACCTCAAAGGGGCAGATACTGACTCCCAAGGGGTAGAGGACAACCTCAAGGATCTTGCAGAGCTAGACAGTGGCAAGCACTAACCCCAAGGGGCGGAGAAGATAGACCACAGTCATTTAGAAAACAGACACAATGACTTCCCCCTATGCCTGCCAAACAAAGCTATAATGGCAGCACCTTTGGGCGGAAAACTGGCATTATTTTCAAAAAACTGGCACATTGTTACAAAAGACAAATGGATTCTGGACATTATAGACAGAGGCTATAGGTTCCACTTTCACACCCTTCCAAAAATGAGAGGCTTGCCAAACCTGCCGCAAAATCAATGGGCAGAGGCACAAAGACAAATTTCCGCTCTCATGGATATGAAAGCAATTCAAGAGGTACCTGCAAAAGAACAAGGTCAAGGCTTTTATTCCAGACTATTTCTGGTACCAAGGAAGGACAAAGATTGGAGACCCATCTTAGACCTATCCATCCTAAACACATATCTACAGGTACCAAAATTCAAGATGCTCACTTTACAGCAGCTTCTTCCCATGCTGGGCAAGGAGTCTTGGCTGGTAACGTTGGACCTCAAGGAGGCATACCTGCATGTCCCTATCAGACAAGATTGCAGAAGATACCTCAGATTTCTTGCAGGTTCAACCCATTACCAATTCTCTGCATTGCTCTTTGGCTTATCTACTGCGCCCAGAGTGTTTACGAAATGCCTGGCATCAGTAATTGGCTTCTGCAGACAACAGGGAATACAAATCTACCCATATCTGGACGACTGCCTGATCCAAGCGGACAGCAAGGACATTTTGTTGCAGCATTTGGCATTTGTAATAAAACTGTTAAACTACCTGGGATACACAGTGAACAAAAAGAAATCAAAACTAATACCTTCTCAACAGATAATTTTCCTGGGTGCCAGCTTAAATACAACCACCCAGATGGCCTACCTCACGCCAGACAAACAAGGGCAACTGTCTCAATACTTCAACAAAATGGCAACTTTAACCAGACTAACTGCAAGGAAAGTCCTGCAGGCTCTGGGATTCATGGCATCTTGCATCCTACTGATACCATGTGCAAAGCTGCATATGAGGAAGCTACAATGGTACCTAAAAAACTTATGGTCTCAACACAGCCACAGCTTGGAAACAATTATACCACTCCTTCCATGCCTTCAAAAGGAATTTTTGTGGTGGGCTCAAGCATGCCAAAGAAACACAGGTCTCCCTTTCTGTTTACCTCAAGCAACTCAAATCATCACAACGGGATCCTCAGACTACGCCTGGGTAGCACACATGGCAGATCAGTGCATTCAGGGAAAATGGCCCCAAAAAGAGAAGCACCTAGACATCAACCAAAAGGAGATGCTAGCCGTGCAAAATGCTCTTATGACCTTCAAGGACCTACTGCATCCAGGCCAGCTATTGATAAGGACAGACAACACCACAGTCATGTGGTACATAAACAAACAGGGGGGAACTCATTCATACTCCCTGTGCAGGCAAGCCATGACCCTGTGGAACACTGCTCTGGAATTACAAATTCAACTACAGGCACAATTCCTGCCAGGGAAGGAAAACACACTGGCAGACAACTTAAGCAGAAACCTGACAGACCCACACGAATGGAAGTTGCATCCTCAAGTCTTCTCAAAGATAACTCCGGCATGGGGACAGCCAGACCTAGATCTATTTGCTACCCACAGAAATTACCAGTTGAAAAAATTCTGTTCAAGGACCTATCATCCACAGGCCTGGAAAGTGGCCGCACTCTCCTTCAATTGGACAACATTGAGAGTCTATGCCTTCCCGCCTCTTCCTCTACTGACCAAAGTTCTATTAAAAGCCAGAGCAGAGAGGCCACAAATGATTCTCATTGCTCCAGACTGGCCACGACAGCACTGGTATCCTCCCCTAAAGAGCCTGTCACACTCACCACCATGGATCCTACCTCTAGTTCCTCCTCTGTTGTCCCAGCACAACTACAAAACCCTTCACACCCAGCTCAAGACCTTAAATCTAGCTGCATGGAGAATACCTTAATTTCCCAACAGACTCTCCTCTCCAAGGAGGTTCAGGATGTCATCTTGGAGGCCAGAAGACCCTCTACTAGAAAAACCTACTCCGCCAAATGGAAATGTTTTTGTTCCTGGAATCAAGAAATGGGCCAGAATCCTTGGGTAATAAATATACCTCAAATTTTACAGTACCTAGCTGAAATGTTAAACAGTGGCCTTTCCTTCTCCTCCAAGATCCATGCTTCAGCCATTTCTGCACAATACAATACAGATCCTCCTTTATTCTCACATCCTCTAGTAAGGCAGTTCCTCAGAGGGGCAAAAAATATAAACCCCCCACGGAAACCACTAGTCCCAGCTTGGGAGCTCAACTTCGTATTGGAAAAGCTGACCCTGCCTCCCTTTGAGCCGGCTTCAACAGAGCTACAATACTTGTGGAAAACAGCCTTCCTTCTGGCTATTACCTCAGCACGCAGGGTTTCGGAGCTACAGGCCCTCATGGCTGTGCAACCATTCATCATTTTCCATCAGGACAGAGTTTCCTTAACAACCAACCCTACCTTCATGCCAAAGGTAGTATCCAGTGTAGCTTTGAATCAGACTATTCATTTGCCTACCTTTTTATCCAAATCCACAGAACAAAGGAGAAAGACTACTGCATTCCTTGGACATTCACAGACAACTTCGTTATTACTTGGACAGAACAAAGTCATTCAGGAAATCTGAGCAGCTCCTTGTGTCCTATGCTACAGGTGCTCAAGGAAAGGCTATTTCCAAACAGACAATTTCAAAATGGATAGCCCACTGCATACGCTTTTGTTATTCATTTCATGGGAAATCTGTGCCTGTATACATCAGATCCCACTCCACCAGGGCTACAGCTACCTCTGCAGCTTTCCTCAGGGGGGTGCCTACCAAGGACATTTTGGAAGCAGCTACTTGGAGTTCAGTGCACACTCTCTCCAAGCACTACCACCTTCCCCTATACTCTAAATCTAGAGCGGGCTTTGCCACAGCAGTCCTGCAGGGCATCCTAGCCCCTCCTAGTTCCACTTAGTACCTACCACCCTTACTTAGCTTTGGGATTCTACCCATCTGTAATGACTGCAGCTGTATGCACGATGAACATAGTACAGTTTTGTACCTACCATAAATGTAGATGTTAGAGTCCTCATACAGCTGCAGTCCAGGTTACCCTCCCTCCATCCCCTCTTAGGACAGGCCTTATGACAAACACCTTTATCATACAACCTATGTGGGGTATTCTTTTATGGTGTATTTGCTTGCAACTACTGTTTTTGATTTATCTGCATTGCATGTTTGCATAATGTAATGTTTTGCCTTCCTTCTGGGGGCACCTGACATCTGGGGCAAGAAAAACTGAAGAAAATGGCGTAGGCTGCCTCTTTTATACCCCTGCTGCACTGACGTCAGGGAAGAAGCGACTACAACCGACGCCAGACCTAGACTTTCGAATTCGGCCGACCGAGGACCCGCCTGACGGCAGGATAACCCATCTGTAATGACTGCAGCTGTATGAGCACTCTAACATCTGCATTTATGGTAGGTACAAAACTGTACTTTACCTTCCCCTCTTGGCTATGCCTCCCCAGAAAAAGAATCTGCTGAGGCAGATTTCCCATCTGAGGATCTCACCTTTGGGGAGACCATTGCAAATATGGGGGAGCATTTCAAATGGGTTCCTCTAAGATGACAGAAGTTCAGAAAAGATACTATGAACTCATTCATATGGATTCCCCTTCCCCTTCAGCAACACCACCAGTACTCCCAGCATTTCTTGATGCATTTAGTGCCGCATTGCTTAATCCAGACGGTCAGTCTCCTCCACCCCGCAGGCCTGATAGATTCTGCAAAGTCCCTGAGGGAGCCAAATTCCTAGTTAAGTGCCCTGCAGCTGACCCAGGCACTGTCTTTCAGTGGCTAAGGCATCCAAACTCCTTCCATCTTCTTCCCTCCTTCCTACTGACTAAGACAGCACGGCCATGCAACGCCTTGGGAAGAAGGTCTGTACATCTTTCACTTTGGCATTCAGGGAAAGAAATTATTAAACCCACATGTCCAAGTATTCCCTAGCACTTGTGGAAAAAGCCAACAAACAACTGAGTGACATCCCAGATTCTCATGCTAAAGCTCCGCTGTCCAGCCTCATTTCCCTAACCTCTCAGGTCACTAGGCACTTCATTAAGTGCAGCTACGATGCTGTAGAAGCTTCAGCAAGGTCAGCTGCATCTGCCTCAGTCCTGAGACAATATTTGTGGCTAAGGCTACAGCCCCTACCAGATGACATCAGAGCAAAACGTTTAGATGCACTTCAAGATAACTCGGCTCTTTTGGGGACTGAAGTAGCAGAGTTATTTAAGACTCTGCAACAAAAGGTGAAAGAGTTACAAGACCTTAAGCACTTGTTTGTTTCTCCTATCCCCAAGTTCCGTAGGAATTACCCTTTGAAAACTCAGTTTATCGGGAATCATTCTGCTTCCACCCCTCCTTCCAGGCCAACGAAAACTGCCAGGAAGCAAACCACTCCTTCCAGGCCTGTCCAGTCTACAACACAGAAGCCTCAATTTCAAGACAGGGCAGGTAGTCTGTGACTACCTGCCACTGTTAAAGAACCCCCTAACTCACTCCATCCACCTGTTGTTGAAGCTCACGGTCTCCCTGTATGGAAAAACGCCACAGACAGGTGGGTCTTATCCATAATAAAAAAAAACATTATTTTATGACCTGGATCACAACTCCATCTTGGAGGAGTATTACTCAGCCCCCCCCCCCCCCAAAAGAGCAGCTCCCTTTCTTTCTACAAGTTCTAGATAACCTTGTTGCCCAGGGCACTATTCAACCTGTCCCTCTGACAGAAAAGGAAAAAGGATTCTCTTCCAGGCTCTTCCTAGTCCCAAGAAAAGATGGACCCCAGAGGCCAATCCTAGATCTTTCCTACCTCAATCTTTTCATGCAAGTGCTCACTTTTTGCATGCTCATTTTTTCAAACCCTTTTCCCTTTGATCTTGCCCAAGGGGTTCATGGCCACCCTGGACATCAAGGATGCCTAACTTCACATCCCCATAAGACCCAGTTTCAGTAGTTGCCTGTGTTTCTCTGTGGCCTCCTCACATTATCAATTCTTGGCTGTGCCCTTTGCTCTTTCTACAGCACCAAGTGTCTTCAGCAAGTCCCTGGCACCAGTGGTGGCCTTCTGCAGGACCCAAGAGATTCAAATTTTCTCCTACTTAGACGACCTGCTTATTGAGGTGAATTACAAAGAATCCCTCCTCTTTAATCTACAGACATCTCTCTCCTTCCTGCAGGCGCTGAGTTTCAAGATAAATTATCCCAAGTTCAACCTGGCACCCCTCATGATCATGTCTTCCTGGGGTGCAGGATTTGGACGGATGTCAGGAAGGCCTTCCTACCACCTCAAAAGGTAAACTTAAGGCAGCACCTGCTCTCTTTCCTTCAGACCACAGAATTGACTGCTAGGCAGTGCGTCAGGCTCCTGGGCCACATTGACCATTCTCATGTTACCATTGGCATGGCTTCACACAAGAAAGCTACAGTGGTACTTGAGATCCATATGGACTGGGTACAAAATCACTTTCTTACCTTGCTTCAAGAAAGAGATTTAGTGGTTGAATCAAGTGGACTACAACCCAGGTCGACCTATTCAGGACCCCCTGCTAGTGCAGGAAATGTACATGGATGCATCAGATCTGGGGTGGGGAGCAACCATGGGCTCCCTAAAGAGTGCAGGGTACTTTGCCAGCCTCCACCAAACAGGAGCATATCACAATCTGTGATGAGAGTAATTATTTTGGCCCTAAAGGCCTTCCAGCCCTCAGTGAAATAAGGCCCATTGAAACTTGAGAAAACACTACAGTTCTGTGGTATATCGACATGTGGGCGGGACCAAAAATATATTTGCTATGCGGACTAGCTCTCCAAGTGTGCGAGCTGGCTGTAAAACAGGGAGTCACACTTCAGGAAATTTACATCTCTTCAGAACAAACTTCTCAGGCAAACATCTTGAGCAGATTCATGCCACATTCCCAAGAGTGGATGCTCCGCAGGGATGTGTTCGTGGACATGATCCACAAATGGGGTACACCTCAAATAGATCCGTTTGCCTCCCCCATGAACATTCATCTTCCATCCTTTTGCACTAGGCTGCCCAGCCCTCTGGTGATGGCAACGGACGACTTTTCAATCTCTTGGAAGGATATGTTTCTTTATGCATTCCCCCCTTCCCACTTCAGAAAGTCCTACTGAAAATTCATCTGTACAAACGAAAAATCTTGTTGGGGACTAACTTTTGGCCAAGACAGCACTGGTTCCCTTCTTCTACATTTAGCCAGGGGTAATCACCACAAGTTACGTCACAGAGTAGACCTTCTCCCACAGGACACGGGATCTGTAATCCATCCACATTGGAAATCTCTACACCTCATCCTGTGGGTGATAGAATTCTGATCCCTTACAGACACTATACAATGAGGACGTGCTCACAGTCCTGCAGGAGGCCAGGAAACAGAGTACTAGCAAATCTTGTTTATCTAATTGGAAAAGATTCTCCATATGGTGTATTCAATGGCAGGTGGACCCTTTACAGGGTGATGTCCCCTTTGGTGCTGTCCTATCTGTGTGACCTTTTGCAGACAGGGTTAGCATATTCCTCCAAGACTCACCTGGCTGTCTTTTCAGCTTGTCTGCCTCTGGAAGCCCCTTTGGTTTCCAGATTGCCTGCAAAGTTGTTCCTAAAGGGAGTACTGCATTTCTAGGCCCCCAGCAAACCTATCCCCTCTCTCTTGGACCCGAATTACACCTTGAAGCTCACTGTAACTGGCCTCCAAGGGTCCTGGGAAATATTGCATATGGAAAACTGTACTCCTAGTGGCCTTGACATTATTTAGAAAAGTGTCCAAGTTGCAAGCTCTCATGGCCACCCCCCCCCCCCCAATCTTCCACAAAGAGAGGGTAACAGGACCAATCCTTCCTTCATGCCCAAGGTGGTCAATGAGCTTTCCTTAAACCAAGCTATTCACCTCCCTACCTTGTTTGCCCATCGTGACAGGGAGAGAGTCTTACTTTCCCTTGATGTGCACAGACTGCTTAGGTTCCACTTGGACAAGACTGACTGTCAGAAAATCTGACCAGTTTGTCTCTTTCCACAACAGAGCCTTGGGGAAAGCTGTAACAAGACAATTTCTGCTAGATTTCCAGGGCAGTGACCTACTATGCACATGATGAGAAATCCTTGGGGTCCCAGGTTAAAGCACACTCCACTAGGGCTATGGCTTCGTCAGGAGCCTTCTTTAAAGGATTAGACAGTGCCACCATTTTAGAGGCAGCTACATGGACATCTATGCACACATTCACCAAACATTACAAATTGGACAAAATTTCTAGATCCAGGGCTGGATTTACCAGGGCTATCCTCCATGGAGTTGTAGAGAATACTTCCAAGCTACCACCCTGTACCTCACAGTAAGCTTTGGCACTCGCCCAAGAGTCCCAGCATACTGCAACATGTGAATAGAAGGACATAGAATAGTTGTATAAAATCTTACCATAACCATAGATGTCCTTTTCCATGTTGCAGTATTCCTTCCCTACCTGTTCACATAATGGTCCCTTCTTGGATGGCACAGGACTTGCACAGTTTGTCCTGGGACTGGGATCCGACCTGGGGCTCTCAGTTCTGAGGTCTGCTGTGTGCAAACGTCACTTCTGTGGCCCTTGTCCCTCTTGCCACGTCAGATGTTCCATGCACGTAGCAGTGACTGCAAGCTTTGAATATTGGCCGGTCATTTGGGTAGCAAGAGGAGGAGACCCAAGAGTCCAGAATACTGCAACATGGAAGAGAAGGACATATATGGTTATGGTAAGGTTTTATGCAACTATTCTTTCTCATAACAAGACACTTCAGGCAAAGTCAGGAGGGCCCACTGTACTAAGGCTCTGGCTACTTCTGTGGCATTTTGGAAATCTAGTAGAGGCAGCATCTTGGTCATCTGTGCACATCTTTACCAGACAGTACAATCTAGACTCCTCCTTTTGGCCCAAAGCAGGCTTTGCTAGGGCTATTCTCCAGGAGTTCTTGGACTTTGGTCTTCCTTCCTTCCTTCCTTCTTTGCTTACTGCAGCAGTGACAGATATTAAAGTAAACTTATCATAACAGTAGGTATTTGAATAGATCGCCGCTGCAGTCTCCATCCCCTATTTATATGTATATTTTTTTTGTGCCAGGATGTGGAATTTTTATTAGTATGAATTCCATTTGGCAAGGCTCTAGCCTCCTCCTGAAACAAGAAATTTCTGAAGTTTTGGCACCCAAGCCACCGATTTTTTTTGTTCTGATTCTCTCATGCAGGGTAGTGAATAGGGCATGTGGAAGATGCCCTAAAATATTGGAAGCTGGCTGGTTTGATATTTGGCAGGACATCCCATATACAGTGCAACAAAGTATTTACCCCCTTCCTGATTTTTTTTGAATGTTTGTCACACTTAAACGTTTCAGATAATCAGACAAATGTAAATATTAGACAGTGATAACCAAAGTAAACAGAAAATGCAGTTTTTAAGTGATGATTTTATTTAAGGAAAAAGCCTACATGGCCTTGTGTGAAAAAGTAGTTTCCCCCTAAAATTAATAACTGGTTGTGCCACCCTTGGCAGCAACAGCTGCAATCAAGCATTTGCAATAACTGGCAGTGAGTCTTTCACATCGCTGTTGAGGAATTTTGGCCCACTCTTTTTTGCAGAATTGTTTTAATTCTGCCATAGTGGAGGGTTTCCGAACATGAACCACCTTTTTAAGGTCATGCCACAGCATCTCAATTGGATTCAAGCCCAGTCTTTGACTAGGCCCCTCCAAAACCTTCATTTTTTTAAGCCATTCAGAGGTGGACTTGCTGGTGTGTGTGTTGGATCATTTTCCTGCTGCAGAACCCAAATGTGCTTCATCTTGAGGTCACGAACTGATGGCCGTATATTCTCCTTCAGGATTTTTTGGTAGCGAGCAGAATTCATGGTTCCAGCAATCACAGCAAATCATTCAGGTCCAGAAGCAGAAAAGCAGCCTCAGAACATCACACTACCACCACCATGTTTGACTTGTTGGTTAATGTTTTTTTTTCTGAAATGCTGTGTTACTTGTACGCCAGATGTAACGGGATGCACACCTCCCAAAAAGTAATACTTTTGTTTAGTCAGTCCACAGAATATTTTCCCAAAAGTCTTGGGGGAGTCATCAAGATGTTTTTTGGCAAAAGTGAGATGAGCCTTTTTTATTTTTGGTCAGCAGTGGTTTTCGCCTAGGAACTATGGCTTGCATGCCATTTTTGCCCAGTCTTTCTTATGGTTGAGTCATGAACACTAACCTTAACTGAGGCAAGTGAGGGCTGCAGTTCTTTAGATGTTGTATTTCTTGTGGGAAGCAAATACCTCATAAGGATTTTCATTCTTACTGTATTCCTTGCCTAGGCCCTGACCACGACGTTGCTAGTTGTCAGTTTTGTGCTAGATTTAACCAACGCACTATTAAGCGTCTGTACGATTTTGCATTTCATTATTTTGGCAGAAGATTTAACTATATAATGCCATTGGAGCAACCGACTACCGGAGTTTATAAAAAGCACAAAGAAAAGAACAAGCATCCGAGGTCCAAAACCGACTAGGCTTCCGCTAGGCCTGTCACCGGTTCTCAGTGAGGCGCTTTTGCAGCCCCTGACGCCTGCTACCTCAGAGCCACAGGCCGCTTCCGACTCCCACGTGGAGCCGAGTATGCCACTGGAAACTCAAGGTATTGGACATTCTGAAACTATTCCCTCAGATGGGTCTGGAGCTGCTGAGCAGGCATGGGCTTCTGAGGGTGTTTTCAGGCCTACACAGTTATATGTAAAACCAACTTCCGTTTCAAAGGCAACGACTAAAGCAGCTCTAAAGACAAAGAAACAAGTACAGCATTCTCCTGGACAGGCCTCCATGCCTAAAAAACAGATGCTTAAAATGGCCGAAGACCTAATTACTTTGAACAGGGGTTCCCATCCCCCTCCTGATAAGAGGCCTAGGCAAGAGATAGAATATGCATCTTCAGATCAGGTTTCCATTTCCTCTGATTCCTTTTCTGAACAGGAATATTCTCTTCCTCCCTAAGAGGATTCTGATGCTGAAGAATCTATTCCTTCAGCCTCTCCTCCTGAGGATTATTCTTTTCGGGAACCCTGCATACTATGAGGGAGTATTTCCACTGGGAGAGCCAAGATTACTCAGAATCCAAGAAAAGGCTCAGAGACTTCCTTATATTACCTCAGCACAGCCCCCTTGCTCTTCCCCCTGTTTTAGACATTGTAGAATGATGTATTTTCAGAGTCCGGACTGACTCCTGACTCTTAGCCACCCGCTCCTGTTAAACCAGGCAGATACTACAGGGTTCCTGATTCACATAAATTTCTTTATAAAAACCCTGCTGCAGACCCATAAACTATCTCTCAGGGTCCCAAAGGGGTCAAGGCTTCCACTGCAAAAAACCCTATACCCTCTGATAGGGATTCAAGGGTCCTGGACAGATGGGGGAAAAATTTATACTTCTGCTACCTTGGCTGTAAGAGCTTTAACTTGTCAATTTCATATGCTTAAATATCAGCAATATCTAATGTCACTGCTTAAACAGAAAATGTTGACAAATTCAGAATGTGCAGAAAACAAAGAAATGCAGGATTTATTGCATGCAGCTGAACAAGTAGGAAAGCATACTTTGCAATGTGGTTTTGATTCTCTAGAGGCCTCTTGCAGGGCCGCTGTTACAGGTTCTGTCATTAGGAGACATGCTTGGTTAAAAGAACAGAATCTGCCCGATCATGTTAAAGCAAAATTATTAGATGCTGCATTACAGCATGATACCTTGTTTGGTGTTAAAGCAGAAGAGGTGTTGAAGAAAATGGAGGACAAAGCTAAATCTTTGCAAACAGTCAAGGATTTCTTACAGGTGCAGCCTCCCAGATTTAGCAGGAACTGGCCCTCTAAGAATTGGTCCTTTCCAGTGTCAGGCCACAAAGAGGCAGATCGCAGCGCAAAGGCTCATACAGGCCTAAACAATGGGGCTGCTTCTACCTCCAAAAGCAGAGAAGAAAAATCACAGCCATACAGGAAACACTCTCAATGACTTTCCCATGCCAGCATCAAGCACTTATCTTCTGGCAGCTCATCTGGGGGGAAAACTAGCACTTTTTGCACAAAATTGGCACATGATCACCCAGGACAAATGGGTCTTAAATATCGTATCCCAGGGCTACAGGTTCCATTTTCACATCCTGCCAAGGCCAAACAGTATGCCAGACCTGCCACGTAATCAATGGGCAGAGGCACAAAAACAAGTTTCATCCCTCATGGACATGAGAGCCATTCAGCAAGTACCACAGCAAGAGCAGGGACTAGGATTTTACTCAAGGCTATTCTTGGTGCCCAGAAAGGACAAAACCTGGAGACCAATACTGGACCTGTCTATCCTAAACACATTCCTGGATATTCCAAAATTCAAAATGTTAACTCTGCAGCAGCTTCTGCCCATGCTGGGCAAGAAGGCTTGGCTTGTGACTTTGGACCTAAAAGAGGCATACCTGCATGTCCCAATCAGACAATCATGCAGAAGATACCTCAGATTTATAGCTAGCTTTCAATGCATTACCAATTCTCTGCACTGCCCTTTGGCTTATCTACTGCGCTCAGGGTCTTCACAAAATGCCTGGCACCAGTAATTGCTTTTTGCAGACAAAGAGGAATTTAAATATATCCTTACTTGGACGACTGCCTTATTCAAGCAGAGAACAAGGATACTGTACTGCAGCATCTGGCGAACAGGCCTAGGGTACACAGTAAATGAAAAGAAATCAAAACTCGTACCCTCTCAAGAGATAATATTCCTGGGTGCAAGCTTAAATACAACTGCCCAGATGGCTTATCTCATGCCAGACAAACACAGACAACTGACTACTTATTTCAAAATGTTGGCAACAAAGACACGGTTATCTGCAAGAAAAATTTTGCAGGCTTTGGGCTTCATGGCATCCTGCATTCTGCTAATTCCATATGCCTGGAAACAATAATTGCCCTCAGTCCCTGCCTGCAACAGGAGTTTCGATGGTGGGCAAAAGCCTGTCACCACAACCCGGGACAGCCATTCACCTTACCCACAGCCAGGCAGACATTGACAACAGATGTATCAGATTATGCCTGGGAGGCCCATATGGCAGGAAGATGTATTCAGGGCACATGGTCCGCAAGTGAAATGCTTCTACATATCAACCAAAAAGAGATGTTAGCAGTTCAAAATGTCCTGACAGCCTTCAAGGATCTACTTCATCCAGGACAGCTACTGATAGACCGCCAATACCACAGTCGTGTGGTACATAAACAAGCAAGGGGGCACACATTCCTACCCCCTCTGCAGACTCGCCATGAACTTGTGGGACACAGCAGTGACTTACCAAGTACATCTGCAAGCACAATTCCTGCCAGGAAGGATAAATACTCTGGCAGACGAACTAAGCAGAAACCTAATGGATCCACAAGTCTTCAGCATAACAAGGAAATGGGGATGCCCGGACATAGACCTATTTGCCTCCCCTCACAATTGCCAACTACAAAGATTCTGCACAAGGACTTATCACAAGCAAGCATGGAAAGTGGATGCTGTATCTTTCAGCTGGAAAACCCTAACAGTATATGCCTTTCCTCCTCTGCCTCTCCTCCCCAAGGTACTCCTCAAGGTCAGACAAGAGAAGCCAAATATGATACTGATTGCCCCAGACTAGCCCCGCCAGCACTGGTACCCAATCCTAAAGAGCTTGTCTCAATGCCCAGCTTGGACATTACCTCAAATACCTCACTTATTGACCCAACAAGACAGTCAGGAACTGCACAGCCAACTCAGGACCTTAAACCTGGCAGCATGGCGGATAATGTAGCCATTCAAGACCCATTTCTTTCTAAGGCAGTCATGGATGTTATTTTGGAGGCCAGGAGGCCTAGCACCAGAAAATCTTATGCAGAAAAATGTTAGAGATTCTGTGCTTGGAACCAGGCACAAGGTATTGACACGATTGTTCCAAATATTCCTCAGATTTTGCAATACTTAACTGAGATGCTGGATAAAGGCCTTTCCTTTTCATTAATTAAAATTTATGCCTCTGCCATTTCAGCTCATTACAATACAGAACCAGCTAATGTTAAGTTGTCTATCTCGCCTTCATTCTTGCTGGATGGGTTCGGAGCCGATCCTCTGCTCCGACTCGGCCAATACTAAAGCTCGAGAGCTAATTCCACCGGCTCGAGGCTCTCCTATATCCCACAATGCTAGGTGGTAACTACTCAGATCTCGTTTGCCGCTTAGCTGATGAGGTGCTTTTCTACCGGTTCTGGCAGGTTAGTTAAGAATTTAATTCTAAATTTTTCAATTCTTAGACCCCTAGTACCCTTTATTTACAAAAACTTTTAGTTTTAAATTCCCCTTTTCCTGGTTCGACAACTTTGTTGCCCTTAATTCCTCCCTTTATTCCCCTTTAGTTTTAGGCCTTAGGCCCCTTCTAGTCCCCTTGTGTGACTGGTAATTTATTTTTAATTAAGGCCTGTGTGTGTGTGTCTGTGTGTGTTTTCTTGGACCTTTTACTATGTCTAAGGAATCTAAGGTCTCAGGCTTCAAGAAGTGTGACTCATGCTGTCAGAAAATGTCTCTGACAGATGATCACACTTCTTGTGTGTATTGCCTGGGACCTTTGCACCTGCAGGACTCTTGTGCTGATGTCCTTCAAGGATGCATCTGCAGTACTCACATATGGGTTGTCCTGCCTCAGGCAGCCCTTCGGTCGGCCGGATTCCAAAGTCTGGGTCCGGCGTCGGCTGATGTTGCACTTTCCCCGACGTCAGAGCGCCTGGGGTATAAAAGCATCAGCCGACGCCATCTTCCTCAGTCTTTCTTGCCGCGTGGTGCCCGAAGCAGAAGCAGTTCGCAAGTGCCGGTCGGTCAGCTCCTGTAATTCAGCTACCGAAGACTTCAAAAAGCTAAGTACCCCGTTGGGGACTCTTTCTTGCCTCAGCCGATGTCAGATAAAGTTAATAATTGTTTAACTTGTGGGAAACAAATACCTCATAAGGATTTCCACTCTTACTGCTTACCCTGTCTAGGCCCAGACCACGACATCTCGGCCTGTTCAGCCTGTGCTTCCTTCAGCCGACGCACTCTTAGATGTCGGGCGGAGTTTGCAGAGGAATTCTTTGGGGCTAGTTTTGCGTATAAGATGCCGTCGGAGACTCCGACTTCTCATTTAGTTAAGAAACGGAAGGACAAGGACTGACGCACGCGGGCCGCGGTTTCGGCTGAAACCATGGCCAGGCCTACCGCAAGTGTCTCTGTCTCGGCTGAAACAGAGTCCTTGGTACTTCCAATTACCAAAACCGCTCAACCGACTACCTCTGTTCCGGAGGTCCCGGCTGAGTCTGTTATTGAATTTCCAACAGAAACTGGTGTCCTGGAACCTTCCGACACCATCCCTTTAGACAAATCTACACCAGCACGTGGTGCAGCCAGGCCTCCTGCATCCATGTCCATTAAGGCTTTCTCCAGGGCTAAAGCTGCTAAACTCTCAAAAGCTTTGCCTCCCAAGGTTATTCCTCAGGGACCCTCTACTGGTTCACAGATTCTAAGCTTAGCAGAGGATCTTATCTCCTTAATTAGGGGCTCTCAACCTCATCCGGACAGGGGCTCTCAACCTCCTCCAGACAAAAGGCCCAGGGTTGAGCCCCCTCTGATCCCCACTCCTCAGATGAGGCCTCTGATGGCTGTACTCTCTCCACCAGGAGGAGGCTTTTTCGGCCTACGAGGATTCTGATGCAGAGGAATCTATTCCCTCGGCCTCCCCTCCTGAAGAGTTTTCCTTTGGGGAGACACTACACACCATGAGAGAGCATTTCCAATGGCAGGGCCAGGAATTCTCTGATTCCAGGAAAAGATTAAGGACTTTTTTACATTTGCCTCCGCATAGGCCTTTAGCTATTCCTCCTGTTTTGAATGTCATTGATGATGTGTACTCTGACTCTAGCACAACCCCTGATTCTCTCCCTCCGGTTCCTGCCAAACCCGATAGGTACTACAGGGAGAGTTTCTCTCAGACCCAATCCGTCCTTTCTCCCCAAAGTAACATCTTCTGTTAATCTCAATCCGTCTATTGAGCTGCCAGTGTTCTTCCCTCAATTCTCGAACAAGGCAGAGTTTAGGTTCCGTCAATTGGATGTGCACAGACAACTACGATTCTACCTACACAGGACCAAACACCTACGAAAATCTAACCAATTGTTTCCTTTTTAGAAAATAGAGCGGGCTCCCCTATTTCCAAAGTTACCATTTCCAGATGGATTTCAAATTGTATTTCCTTTATTTATTCTTCAGCGGGAAAGAATCTACCATTCCCCGTCAAGGCTCACTCTACTAGGGCTGTTTCTGCGTCTGTGGCATACCATGCCAGACTATCTTTGGATGATATTTGTGCTGCAGCCACGTGGGCTTCTTTGCACACCTTTATTACTCATTACAAACTGGACGTAGCTTCTAGGGGTCAAGCTTCCTTTGGTTCCACAGTCCTCAGGAGTATCTTCCTTTGAGCTTGCCAGTTTAGAGGTGCTGGGGACGCTGTCCCTTGAGTAAGAATGTAAGTGAGATTGGACTACATAACATCAAGAAGTTATGTACTCACCATAACGTTCGATGTATGTGGTCCATTTCCCCTCGCATTCTTACCTACCCTCCCACCTGCCCCCTTCCTGGAGGATTTGGAGGTTGTAATTGGTTCTAGAGTACCCTTCAATGGTAGTTTGTGTTTTCTTATTTTCCTTGTTAGTGTTCTACCTTCTTGGGTTGTTATGCATGAGGTGTGATTGTTGGTTTCGCAGCAAACTAGATCTGGGGATATGGAGCAGTGCAGCATGGGATACCTGCTTAGCCCAGCCAATGGGAGACTTCAAGCTAGTAAATAAAAAGTTGGCCGAGTTGGAGCCGATATTCGGCTCCGAAACAGTGAGTAAGAATGTGAGGTGAGATGGACTACATACATCGAACGTTATGGTGAGTACATAACTTCTTGTTTTCTAATGGGTTCTGAAAATATTTCATCAGTGTTACAGGTGGCAATGGAAGGAAATTCCAACTTCCCAAGGGGTTATTCCTTATCCTCTAGGTAAGACGGATTCCCACTTTTTTTTTTTATCATATGCTGCCCCAAGTTGTTGTAGAACCAGCCCCTCCTTCCCAAGTGAGGAAGGAGTTTTATTCAAGCTTGTTCCTAGTGCCAAAGGAAAAAATGCTTTAAGACTAGCTCTGGAGTTTTGTTTTCTAAACCTGTTTGTGATAGTGTCACAATTCAAAATGTTATCTCTTCTTCCTCTTTCAAGTTTTTTGATAATGCTATCCTTTAAAGGTTCTTGTATTCCTGTTCATCCAGACTTCAGATGTTTAAGCTTTTGTGTGTCTTGATCAGATTCAGTTCTGTGCCTCACCCTTTGGAACGAGAGTTCACAAAATTTTTAGTTCCACTTGTAGCTTATTACAGGCTACAGGGGTATCCATAGTTTTCTGTGTTTAGATGATTTGCTTATATTTGTAGAGTCTTTACAAAGTGACAGGAATCGCCCTATTTGGGTGAGAGATCTCTTGCATAAGCTGGGATTCCAAGAGAAAATTCAAGTCTTTCACTACTCCCTCACATGGGGTTGTGTTCTTGGGATGTCAGCTAGACACCTCAGTTCAAAGATCTTTTCTTCCACGGGAAAAAGAAGATCTTTATGTAGATCTGTTTCTAAGGGTTACCAGTCAGATTCTGGGCACTGAGAAGGGAGGACAGATGCATGCACATAAATGTCAAGACTATGCTTGCCCTGAACAATGCATTCAGTTCTCTGAACCATCTTTCATCTCCCAAGACCTCCTCAAGTGGTTACAGACAGTATCAGTCGTGTGGTACATCAACAAACAAGGGGGAACCAGGTTGCAACCCCCCTTTGCAAACTTCCCATGGTAGCTTTGGATAGAGCTTCACAGCACAGTCTCACTCTACAGGCATCCTACATTCCATCAGAGCAAAGTTATGTGGCAGACAAGCTAAGTAGGAGTAGGGCAGACCCTCAGGATCGGAAACTAGATGTGGGGGTCTTCCTAGATTTGATTCATCTGTGGGGAGTTCCTCCAGTAGACCTCTTTCCTTCCTCTATGAACAATCAACTGGCAAAATCTTGAATGGAGTCCTGGAACAAAAAGGCCTCAAAACTGATGGCTTTTCTTTTCCTTGGACAAGAATGTTCCTGTATGCTTTTTCACTCTTTCCACTATTATCCAGGGTTCTTCTGAAGATTCAGAAGGATCCGCCAGAATCACTGTTGTGACTCTATTCTAGCCCAGACAGCTGTGGCTGTCCTTTCTTTTGGAAATGGACAGGGGCAATTTTACCACAAGCTTTCTCAGACTGGGTATACTCAGACAAGAACAGTAGTGGTTGATGCATCCAGGCATCAATCTTGCCTGGATGATAAGGTCTTAATTCCTTTTAGGCACCTGTTTGCTGAGGATGTGCAGCAGGTACTAATGGAGGAAGAAAGCCTGATACTAGACAATCGTACATTAGCAAATGGAAAAGGGTTTCTAGTTGGTGTCAGCAATATAACTAGCACCCATTCATAGCTAGCTGTTAAACGGTTTTACAATGTTTGTGTGAGTTAGTCATATGGCTTTTCTTATTCCTCTACAAAGGTTTATTTATTGGCATTTTCAGCATGTCTGCCCATTGATCCTCCTCTTTCAATGCAATCACACGTGAAAATGTTTTTGAAAAGGGCTCTGCATAAGACGCCTCCAAGAAAACCAATGGCCTCTCCTTGGGATCTTAACTATCTGTTGGAGAAACAAGCAGTTGTTCCATTTTAACCATTTAATCTGTCTGACATGAGGTTCTTAACATGGAAAGTATTTTATTTAATTATTTATATACTGATTGCTCTAAACTCTGCAAGAAGGGTATTGGAGCTGAAGCTCTTATGGTGAGTCAGCCCTACCTTATTTTCCAGAGGGACACTGTTTGTATGAAAACTAATCCTCCTATGCCTGATGTACTGTCCAGATTTACTTTAAGCCAAATTATCCATCTCCCTGTTTTCTTTACTGAATCTAAAAATGAGGGAGGAGGGATACTCCGTAGCTTAGGTGTCCACAGACAACTTGAGTACTGTCTTGACAGAACTATATCTCTCTCATCTTTGGATCAGTTGTTTTTCTTGTGAAGGTAAGAAAGAACAACTTGTATTAAAACAAATGGTTTCCCATTGCTTGTGTAAGGATATTAGTGATGTTCATCGTGTTACACTGCTGCAGTCATTACACTTCGGTTATCCTGCCGTCAGGCGGTTCCCCAGTTGGCCTGAGTTCCAAAGTCTTGGTCCGGCATCTGTTGCTGTTGCCTCCTCCCTGACGTCAGTGTGACAGGGGTATGTAAGATGCAGCCGATGCCATTTCCTTCAGTCTTTCTTGCCGCGCGGTTCCCGAAGCAAAAGCAGTTCGCAAGTGCCGGTCGGCCATCTCCTGAGATTTTCATTCCGAATCCAGGACCGAAGTCTTCTACAAAGCTAAGTACCCCATTGGGGAAACTTTTTCTTGCCTCAGACCGATGTCAGTAAAAGTTAATAACTGTATTTGTTGTGGGAAGCAAATACCTCATAAGGATTTCCATTCCTGTTGTATCCCATGCCTAGGCCCTGACCACGACGTCACTGGTTGTTGGTTTTGTGCTAGGTTTAACAAGCACACTGTTGAACGTCTGTTTGATTTTGCCCGACATTATTTTGGCAGAAAATTCAATTATACCATGCCGTCGGAACTTCCGACGACCGGAATACACAAAAAGCCAAAGACAAGGATAGGCATCCGAGGCCCAAAACTGACTATGAAGCCTTTTCTAGGCCAGTCGCCGGTTCTCCGGTTTTCAGCGAGGCGCCTTCGCAGCACCTGACTGCTTCTGCAAAGCCACAAGCCGCCTGTGACTCCCACGTGGAGACGACTGGGCCTTCGGACGCATAAGTTTTTCAGCCTACCGAGACTAACCTTTCAGAGGGATCCGGAGTAGCTGAGCAACCCAAAGGTACAAAGGGTGTCTTCAGACCTACTCAATTAAGCATTAAACCCTCAGCTATGTCTAAGCCTCCTTTAAAGTCAAAGAAACAAATACAGCATTCTCCAGGACAGGCATCCATGCCTAAGAAACAAATGCTCAAAATGGCCGAAGACCTAATCACTCTGATCAGGGGGTCCCATCCCCCTCCTGATAAAAGGCCTAGACAGGATGCAGATTGACTCATCCGACCAGATGTCCATCTCTTCTGATTCATCCTCAGACCTAGGATACTCTTTACCCACTTATGAGGATTCTGATGCTGAGGAATCAATTCCATCAGCCTCACCGCCTGAGGACTACTCCTTTGGGGAAACCCTACATACCATGAGGAAGCATTTCCACTGGGAAGGCCAGGATTACTCAGAATCCAAGAAAAGGCTCAGAGACTTGCTTTTATTACCTCAACACAGACCCCTTGCTATTCCGCCAGTGTTAGATATTGTGGATGATGTGTATACTGAATCCAGCGTAAATCCCGATTCCTTACCTCCAGCCCCTGTTAAACCTGACAGATACTACAGAGTCCCTGATTCACACAAATTTCTGTATAAAAGCCCCTGTAGCTGACCTTGAAACTATTTCTCAGGGACCCAAAGGAGTTAAGGCCTCATCAGTCAAGAATCCAGTTCCCTCTGACAGAGATTCCAAAGCATTAGACAGATGGGGAAAGAAAGTATATACGTCTGCAACTTTAGCAATGAGAGCCTTAAATTGCCAGTTTCACATGCTAAAATATAAGCAATTTTTACTGTCTCAGTTAAAACAAAAAATTCTTCCAGAATTAGATCCTCCTAAATTTAAAGAAATGCAGGATTTATTGCATGCAGCTGAACAAGTGGGAAAGCATACTTTGCAATGTGGTTTTGATTCTCTAGAGGCCTCTTGCAGAGCAGCAGTTACAGGCTCTGTCATTAGAAGACATGCTTGGTTAAAAGAAAATACGTTACCAGGTCATGTTAAAGCAAAATTATTGGATACACCTTTGCAGCAGGATGTATTATTTGGAGTTAAGGCAGAAGAGGTTTTAAAGAAAATGGAGGATAAGGCAAAATCTATGCAAACAGTGAAGGATTTCTTACAGGTTCAGCCTCCTAGATTTAGCAGAAACTGGCCAACTAAGAATTGGTCCTTTCCAATTACAGACAGACCTCAAAGGGGAAGATACAGACGTCCAAGAGGTAGAGGCCACACACAAGGTCCTTACAGGCCTTGGCAATGGGTTACATCAGGCCCGAAAGAAGGGGAAGACAGACCCCAACCATATAAAAAGCAGCTCCAATGACTTCCCACTACAGCTGCCAAACAAATCCTTCTTGGCAGCTCCCTTGGGAGGAAAACTGGCACTGTTCTACCACAACTGGCAAATGATCACCAAAGACAAATGGGTTCTCAACATTGTATTTCAAGGTTACAGGTTCCACTTTCACACTCTGCCAAGGTTAAAAGGAATGCCAAATCTGCCACCAAATCAATGGGCAGAGGCTCAAAAACAAATTGCAGCACTCATGGATATGAGAGCTATTCAAAAGGTACCATCACAGGAGCAAGGACAAGGATTTTACTCAAGACTCTTTCTGGTACCCAGAAAGGACAAAACCTGGAGGCCCATTCTGGATCTTTCATCTCTAAACACTTACCTGGATGTTCCGAAATTCAGAATGTTGACATTACAGCAGCTTCTTCCCATGCTGGGCAAGGAAGCTTGGCTTGTGACTTTGGACCTCAAAGAGGCATACCTGCATGTCCCTATCAGACAAAATTGCAGAAGATACCTCAGATTCATAACCGGCTCAATGCATTACCAATTCTCTGCACTGCCCTTTGGCTTATGTACTGCTCCCAGGGTCTTCACAAAGTGCCTGGCACCAGTAATTGCATTTTGCAGACAGAAAGGAATTCAAATTTATCCGTACCTGGACGACTGCCTGATTCAAGCAGAGAACAAAGATATTCTTCTAAAGCATCTGGTGTTTGTAAAAAAAAGTTAAGTTGCCTGGGGTACACAGTAAACAAAAAGAAATCAAAACTAGTGCCCTCACAAGAGATTATATTCCTGGGTGCCAGTTTGAACACAATGGCCCAAATGGCTTATCTCACGCCAGACAAACAAGGACAACTGACTCAATACTTTCAATTGATGGCAACAAAGACCCAACTCCCTGCAAGAAAAATTCTGCAGACCTTGGTTTACATGGCATCCTGCATACTACTAATTCCATATGCCAGACTGCATATGAGGAAACTACAATGGTACCTAAAGAATGTATGGTCTCAACACTGTCAAAGTTTGGAAACAGTTATACCACTAATACCTTGCCTTCAACAGGAGTTTCAATGGTGTTCTTAAGCTTGTCACCTCAACAAGGGACGGCCTTTTACACAACCCACAGCCAGGCAAACACTGACAACAGATAAATCTGATTACGCCTGGGGAGCGCACATGGCAGGCAAATGTATTCAGGGCACGTGGCCCGCAGAACAAAGGCATCTTCACATCAATCAAAAAGAGATGCTAGCTGTACAAAATGCCCTTATAGCTTTCAAGGACCTGCTACATCCAGGACAACTACTACTAAAGACAGACAACACCACAGTTATGTGGTACATAAACAAGCAAGGGGGCACTCACTCCTACCCCCTATGCAGACAAGTTATGACCCTGTGGAGGAACACAGCTATAAACCTTCAAGTTCATCTGCAATCACAATTCCTGCCAGGAGAGAAAAACACACTTGGCAGACTACTTAAGCAGAGACATCATGGATCCCCACGAATGGGAGTTGAATCCACAAATATTCAGAATGATAACACAGAAATGGTGGAGCCCGGACATAGATCTGTTTGCATCCCCAATAAACTGCCAGCTACAAAAATTCTGCACAAGGAGTTAACATCCACAAGCATGGAAAGTGGATGCCCTCTCATTCAGCTGGGGCAACCTACAAGTATACGCTTTCCCACCACTACCTCTCCTGCCTAAGGTACTCGTAAGCCAGGCAGGAAGAGCCAAAGATGATCCTGATTGCACCAGACTGGCCACACCAGCACTGGTACCCAATCTTAAGGAGCTTAGCACAAGAACCACCTTGGATTTTGCCTGAAATCCCACATCTTCTAACTCAGCACAACAAACAAATGCTACACAGCCAGCTATAGATCTTAATCCTAGCTGCATGGAAGATTCCTTAGTCAAGCAAGCAATGCCTCTCTCCAAAGCTGTTATGAATGTCATTCTGGAGGCCAGAAGGCCTAGTACCAGGAAAGCCTCTTTGGATAAATGGAAGAGATTCTGTGCCTGGAACCAAGCTCACGGCCTTGACCCTCTTGTCCCAAACATTACTCAGATACTACAATACTTAACTGAGATGCTGGACAAAGGCCTCTCCTTCTCATCCATCAAGATCCACGCCTCTGCCATCTCTGCTCATTACAACACTGATCCAGCAATTTTCTCTAATCCTCTCTTAAAACAGTACCTCAGAGGGGCTAAAAACATAAGACTGCCCCGTAGAACACCTACTCCAACTTGGGACCTCAACTTTGTTTTGGAGAAGCTAACTTTACCTCCTTTTGAGCCAGCCAACACAGCAGAATTAAAATATATCTCTTGGAAAACTGCTCTGTTCCTGGCAATAACATCAGCACGAAGAGTTTCAGAATTACAGGCACTAATTGCAGTGGAACCTTTCCTCATTTTTCATTAGGACAGGGTGTCTTTAAGAACTAACCCTACTTTTTTCTCAAAGGTGGTATCCAGTGTGGCTCTAAACCAAACTATTCACCTGCCAACTTTTTATCCTAAACCACAGAATAAAGGGGAGAGACTACTGCACTCTTTGGACATTCACAGGCAGTTACACTTCTACTTGGACAAACCAAAGCTTTCAGAAGATCTGAGCAATTATTGGTAGCATATGCTGCAGGAGCACAGGGAAAAGCCATTTCAAAACAGACCATTTCAAAATGGATAGGACATTGTATATGTTTCTGCTACACATACCATGGAAAACCTGTACCTAGCAGCATTAGATCTCACTCCACCAGGGCACCAGCCACTTCAATTGCCTACCTCAGGGGAGTACCTACCAAGGATATTTCGGAAGCAGCAACTTGGAGTTCTGTACATACCCTCATCAAGCATTACCATCTGCCTCTATACTCTAAATCCAGAGCTGGCTTCGCCACTGCAGTGTGGCAGGGCCTTATAGCCACCCCTAATGCCTTATAGAACCAGCCACCCTTCCTCAGCTTTGGGATTCTACCCAAGTGTAATGACTGTAGCAGTGTCACACGAACATAGTACAGATGTCCTTCAAGAATGCAACTGCAGTCCTGACATATGGGTTGTCCTGCCTCAGGCAGCCCTTCGGTCGGCCGGATTCCAAAGTCTGGGTCCGGCGTCGGCTGATGTCGCCTCCTCCCCGACGTCAGAGCGGCTGGGGTATAAAGGCATCCGCCGACGCCATCTTCTTCAGTCTTTCTTGCCGCGCGGTGCTCGAAGCAGAAGCAGTTCGTAAGTGCCGGTCGGTCAGCTCCTGTGTTTCAGTTACCGAAGTCATCTAAAAGCCAAGTACCCCGTTGGGGAACATTTTTTCTTGCCTCAGCCGATGTCAGAAAAAATTGAAAAGGTTAATAATTGTTTGTCTTGTGGTAAACAAATACCTCATAAGGACTTCCATTCTTACTGCCTCCCTTGCCTGGGCCCAGGCCACAACGTCTCGGCCTGTGCTGCCTGTGCTTGCTTTAATAAGCGCACTCTCAGGCGCCGGGCAGAATTTGCCGAAGACTTTTTTGGCGAATCCTTTGCTTATATCATGCCGTCGGAACAACCGACAACACAATCTACCAAAAACCGCAAGGACCGGGACTGACATCCTTGGCCCTCGTCTTCCACAGATACCACACCTAAGCCCTCCTCGAGTGTTTCGGTCCCTTCGGAAGCGGTAATTCTACCGCCCCAGGCTGACGACAACGCTTTAACGCGTTCTTCGGTCCCCGAGATTTCACCAGTGCCAGTTGTTGATTTTCCTCCAGAAACCGAAGCTCTGGATTTACCCAACGCCATTCCTGTGGACAAGGTTACCCCTGCAACGTGGGGCAGCTAGGCCTACGGTATCCATGTCCATCAAGGCCTTTGCATGTGCTAAGGCTGCCAGCCAGGCCACGGCCCACCCTAAGCCTACTGCTCAGGGTCCCTCTTCTGATAGACTGATCATGACTCTTGCTGCAGATTTAATCTCTCTTATCAGAAGTTCTCAGCCGCCTGCAGATAAAAGGCCTAGAACTGAGCAGACAGACACCCTCTCCTCTGATGAAGCCTCTGGGGATTCAGAGCACTCAGATACCCAGGAAGAATCCTTCCAGGCCTGTGAGGATTCGGATGCTGAGGATTCTATTCTCTCTGCCTCCCCTCCAGAGGATATTTCTTTTGGCGAAGTTCTCCACTCCATGAGAGAACATTTTCAGTGGCAGGGTCAGGAATTCTCTGACTCCAGGAAAAGGCTACGTACCTTCCTTAAGCTGCCCCAACACAGACCTTTAGCTATCCCTCCAGTGTTGGTTGTCCTTGATGATGTATACTCAGACTCCAGTGCTTCGCCTGATTCTCTCCTTCCTGCTCCTGTCAAACCTGACCGATATTACAGGGTCCCTGAAACCCGTAAGCATCTCTTTAAGGCCCACTCTGTGGATTTAGAGACTATTTCACAGGGCCCCAAGGCAGTGGCTTCTTCCTTGGCCAGAAACCCTCTGCCGCTGACAGGGAAGCTAGGTCCCTGGAGAGATGGGGAAAAAAAGTTTATACCTCTTCCACCCTTGCCATGAGGTCACTTAACTGCCTTTTTCATATGTTTCAGTTCCAGGATTTCTTAATGGATGATTTGCAGAAAAAGTTAGCCTCTCCTGAGCCTATAGATAGAAAGGCATTGCAGGATTTGGTTCATAACACTCAGCAGGTTAGCAATCATTTTCTACAGTGTGTTTATGATGCATTGGAAGCTTCATGTAGGGCAGCCATGACAGGGGCCGTTATATGTAGACATGATTGGTTGAAAGAACAGCCACTGCCAGACCATGTTAAAGTTAAGCTCCTGGATGCACCTCTGGAAAAACAGAAGCTTTTTGGTGCTAATGCACAGGATGTGCTGAAGTCTATTGAGGAAAAGGCAAAATCAGTACAGACTGTCAAGGATTTCCTCCAGGTTCAACCTCCCAGATTCAGTAGGAATTGGCCTTCTAAGAATTGGTCCTTTCCAGACTCGGACAAGTTTCAAAGGGGAAAGAACAGGCGTGCTCGAGGTAGAGGGCAATACCGAGGCTCCTACAGGGGCCGCCAATGGCAACCACCAAATCAAAGAAGTGGCGCAGGGAGTTCGCCTGCACCACAGGGACAATCACAATGACTTGACTATCAATCCGCCTACCAAGGCTCAAAGAGAAGCTCCTCTAGGCGGAAAATTATCCTTATTCTCAAAGAACTGGCACATTTTAACCAAGGACAAATGGATTCTGGACATAATAGACAGAGGTTACAGGTTCCACTTCCACACCTTACCAACTAGACAAGGCATGCCAAACCTGCCACAAAATCAAAGGGCAGAGGCCCTCTTACAAGTTGCAAAGCTGTTACAAATAAAAGCTATAGAAAAAGTACCTCCACAGGAACAAGGCCAGGGATTCTATTCAAGACTGTTCCTTGTTCCAAGAAAAGAAAAGCAATGGAGGCCTATACTGGACTTGTCTATTCTAAACACCTTTCTCATTGTGCCAAAATTCAAAATGTTGACGTTACAGCAACTCCTTCCCATGCTGGGCAAGTGGTCTTGGCTGGTTACTCTGGACCTCAAGGAGGCATACCTGCATGTCCCAGTCAGACATATCTGCAGAAGATACCTCAGATTTCTTGCAGGAACAGAGCATTATCAATTCTCAGCATTGCCGTTTGGCTTATCTACTGCGCCCAGAGAATTCACAAAATGCCTGGCATCAGTAGTTGCACATTGCAGACTCCAGGGGATTCAAATATACCCTTACCTGGACGACTGCCTCATACAAGCAGACAGCAATCAAGCATTGATAAAAAAAAACTTGGACTATGTCATTCAGTTGCTACAGGCTTTGGGATACACAGTCAACATTCAAAAATCAAGACTATTACCATGCCAAAAGATTATTTTTCTAGGAGCAAAACTGGACACGTAATCACAAATGACTTTCTTCACAGAGGAGAAACAGCATTTGCCAGATTACTTCAAAAGCCTAGCAAAACTTACCCAGCTGACCGCAAGGAAGATCCTGCAGGCCCTGGGTTTCATGGCATCTTGCATCCTTCTGATCCCCCTGGCAAGACTACACATGAGAAAGCTACAGTGGTATCCAAAAAGCTTATGGTCTTAACACAGCCACAACCTGGAAGACGTAATACCACTCATTCCATGCCTGCAAAGGGAGCAAGCCAGTTAAACCAAGGCATGTCCTTCAACAAAGTTCAAGCAAGTCAAACCATTACAACAGACGCCTCAGATCATGGATGGGGGGCGCACATGGAGGACAGATGCATTCAAGGCCAATCTACTCCCACGGAAATGCCTCTGCACATAAATCAAAAAGAGATGTTGGCAGTGATGCATGCCATAGAAGCCTTTGGAAAATCTCTTCAACAAGGCCATCTGCTAATAAGGACAGACAACACCACTGCCATGTGGTATATAAACAAACAAGGAGGCACTCACTGGTATCCCCTCTGCAGACTAACAATGGCTCTTTGGGAAAAATCCCTGAAACTGAACATCCATTTGCAATCCCAGTTTGTTCCGGGCAAGGACAATGTACTGGCGGACAGGTTGAGCAGAAATTTCATCGATCCACACGAATGGATGCTGCATCCACACATTTTTTTCACAAATAACAACTGCATGGGGAAGACCAGACATAGATATATTTGCTTCTCATCTAAATCACCACCTGGACAAGTTCTGCTCAAGGACACACCACCCTCTAGCCTGGAGAACGGATGCTCTCTCCTTCAGCTGGAATACCCTGAAAATATATGCATTCCCTCCTCTACCATTACTGACCAAGGTGTTACTGAAGATCAAAGCAGAGTAACCAAAAGGAATACTGATGGCTCCAGACTGGCAGAGGCAGCACTGGTATCCCTTGCTACTGAGCATAACTCGCTCCAAACCGTGGCCCTTGCCCCAATGGCCTCTGCTCTTAACACAACACAATTACAGGACTGTTCATCAAAACCTGCAAACATTACAACTGGCAGCTTGGAGGGTTCCCTGACTTTGTCCCATGACACCCTCTCCGAAAAGGTTCAGGAAATCTTGCTGGAAGCACGCAGACCTTCCACCAGAAAAACCTATGCAGCCAAATGGAAGAGATTCATCATCTGGAATGCCAAAAAGGGACAGGATGCATCACTGATGAGCATACCTCAGATATTAGAATACCTGGCAGAAATGTTTCATAAGGGCCTCTCATATTCATCCATTAAAATACACGCTTCAGCAATCTCAGCAAACTTCAACTGTGATCCACCTGTGTTTTCGCATCCCTTGCTAAGACAGTTTCTAAGAGGGATAAAGAATATCAAGCCTCCCAGAAAACCACCAGTTCCTGCATGGGACCTCAACTATGTCTTGGAAAAATTAACTCATCCTCCTTTTGAACCAGCAGCAACTTCAGAAATGCAATTCCTCTCCTGGAAAACAGCCTTCCTGTTGGCAGTTACCTCAGCAAGAAGAGTCTCGGAGATACAGGCCCTCATGGCAGTACCTCCCTTTCTCATTTTCCATCAGGACAGAGTTTCTCTAAGGACCAATCCTTCATTCATGCCAAAGGTGATATCCAGGGTGTCTCTAAATCAAGCAATTCACCTGCCTACTTTCTTTCCCAATCCTCAAAATAAAGGGGAAAAGCTGCTGCATACTTTAGACATGCACAGACAATTACGCTACTACTTGGACAGAACAAAGACCACCAGGAAGTCTGACCAACTATTTGTAGCCTATGCTGCCGGAGTGCAAGGAAAGGCAGTCTCCAAACAAACAATTTCAAAATGGATTGGACACTGCATCAGATTCTGTTACTCCTTCCATGGAAAGTGTGCCAGCCAATATCAGACCACACTCAACCAGAGCTATAGCCACATCCACAGCCTTTCTAAGAGGAGTGGCTACAAAGGACATTCTAGAGGCTGCTACATGGAGCTCCGTGCATACATTTACCAAACACTACAACCTGCCTTTATACTCCAGATCCAGAGCAGGCTTTGCTTCTGCAGTCCTGCAGGGTCTTTTAGCTACACCATCCCTTGCTTAGATCCTACCACCCCCCAGCTTGGCTATGGTATTCAACCCATATGTCAGGACTGCAGTTGTATTCTTGAAGGACATAGTACAGTTTTGTACACTTACCATAAATGTAGATGTCCGATAGATATGCAACTGCAGTCAGGTTTTCCCTCCCTCCTACCCCTCTGCTTTTTTCCTTGGATCCATTTCCCCTCTCCTTTTTAGCTGGGGATATCTGTTATGGTGTATCTGTTTATTACTGTTATGCATGTCTTGAAATTTTTGCTTATCCATTAACAAAATTTAGCCTTCCTTGGAGGGCATCTGGCATCTGGGGCAAGAAACACTGAAGAAGATGGCGTCGCCGGATGCCTTTATACCCCAGCCGCTCTGACGTCGGGGAGGAGGCGACATCAGCAGACGCCGGACCCAGACTTTGGAATCCGGCCGACCGTAGGGCTGCCTGAGGCAGGACAACCCATATGTCAGGACTGCAGTTGCATATCTATCGGACATCTACATTTATGGTAGGTACAAAACTGTACTTTTTGTACCTACCATAAATGTAGATGTTCGAGTGTATACACTGCTGCAGTCCAGGTTTCCCTCCCTCCTTCCCCTCTTACTGGCTGGTATGTACCTATGTCTTCTACCCTTACTACCTATGGGGAGTATTTCTGGGTAATTGCAAGTTGTTTTTTTTTTTGCTTTAATTATGTATGTTTTATTAGCAATTGGAATTGCCTACTTATTTAGAGGCACCTGACATCTGGGGCAAGAAAAACTGAAGAAAATGGCGTCGGCTGCATCTTATATACCCCTGTCGCACTGACGTCAGGAAGGAGGCGACGGCAACCGACGCCGGGCCAAGACTTTGGAACTCAGGCCGACTGGGGCCGCCTGACGGCAGGATAACCCAAATGTAATGACTGCAGCAGTGTATGCACTCTAACATCTACGTTTATGGTAGGTACAAAGCTGTACTTTTCCTCTCATCCTTCACTCCCTTATATTTGGTGTTTTTTTTTTAATGCCAGGTTCAGCCTCCCTCTTTCTTCTGGTAGGAAAGCTCTGAAAGGTTTTGCACCCAAATTTGTCTTTTAGTCAGCTTTCCTTGAGCTGTCTGACAGTTTGGATGCATGGAAGGTGCCATGAATCTTTGGCAGCTAAGCCGACTGGTGTATACTTGGCAGGATGTAATCCATATAGCTAATACTACTGCAGCACTGTTCATTAGATCATCTACTGTTATGCTAAGTTCAGCTTTTACAGCCGTGTATTTCCCAAGAATCATTATTGTGGAAGGACCCTTCTCCATATCTCCCTCTGTGCATCAGTGCAGTGACATCTACTGGCTGTCCCAGAGTGCTTTGTTTTTGGATTATAGAACTGGTGTTTTTCTTGCTGCTTGCATGGATTAATAATTGTATTTTTCAGTGGTCACTTCAAACCTGTTTTTATAATTCAGGTCAGGGTTTTCTTTTGTGGACTTGACTCTTTTTCTGCTATTTTCATTCTTTCATATAGTTCTCCTTTTTCTCCACTTGAAACAGTCGGTGGGTAAAGTTCTGCAAAACCTGATGGAGTGTCTCAGATTTGTTTTTTCCTTTTTAATGAGCTTTTTGTTTATTTGAACATTTCAGTTCCTTGTGTTGTAACTGAGCCTTCTCAAATGCTGTTGTGATGCAGCTTTCCCCTTTAGGATGCCTTAACCATTCAATCGTTGGTATGGTATCAACAGACGAATGTGAGAATGTTTGACTTCATTTCATTTTCCATTATGTTTGAAGTCTGTTAGCATTCAATAAAGTGTCTGTAGTTTGGTTTGAGCAAGTTGAGATTTACTTACTAATGTTTGTCTGTTTCATTTCATGCCGCTTGTTACAGTGACAACACAGGTTGTGAAGATGAACAAAGAGTAACCCTGTCGATCTTTGGAGAGTTGCTTAAAGGTTCACTGCACATTCTTAAAGGCTTGACAGAACATGCTTTTTTAGTGAATTGGGGATGATTGCTGCAAATGTAAACAGAAAAAATATTCTAAGACCTCACAGAATTTGATAACTTGTTAAAAAAATTTAAAAGACTTTTGTATTCATCAAATCTTAAATATATTTTATTGAGTTTTGTTGGCATCGTAATTGTCAGTCATCCTGGATGGCAGTAATGTTAAAATATGTTCTCCAGACAGTTTCAGTGCGCACATCTGTAAATTCACATTAACGGTAATAGTTTGGGTCTGCATACAAAACATTTGAAATGTTTTCAAGTATAAAACATTTTGGCCGTAATATTTGTAGTATATTGGCCAGGTCACTCCAGTGTGTTTAATACCAGTGTACCTAAAGGCGTCTAGCTTACTGTGCTTCATCATGAAATATGTAAGGAACTACATTTCTAGCATCCTTTTTCTGGAATATTTTGCCTACATAAAAGGTGTGGGTGCAGCTTGCTTTAACATACACTGAGTAATAAAATCTTGACAAATGTACAGTAGTGTTGATTGTAATACTGCATATTGTGCATAAAGACTTTTAATGCTGACCTCCATATTTTCACAGGCTCACGGTTTATTCTCTTTTAATGAATTTCAGTATTTTTTCTACCCTGTATTTTGGTGTTTGGTTATATTGTAAGTCTGCTATTTGTTAGAGCTTTTCTTTCTGGGCCTCTAATGAAAATGTAACTCATACCCAATTCGACTTCCTGATAAGTACAAGAGCCAAAACAAATGCTGCTGTTGACTAAAAGTGTAGTATGGAAGGGTTCTCCTTGGAGTTCACTTTTCAGTAGAATTTAATTTTGTTTTATGAACTGCATTGCTCTCTCGCTAGTATGTGTGTAGTCCTTTTATAGTACGTAGGCATTACTTTACCTAATGGCAAAACCTATGTGAACTGCCTCTGCTGGGGGAATCTAGTCTTTACATGTGCTGGTAATACTGACTGCGAGTGGGTCTCGGATAAGGAATAAAATAGGGGGAAATAATGGTAGATTCATGATGGTAAGGGGTTATTGGCAAGGGAGGAGGAATGCTCTGACATGTATTGTGTTCTACCTAAAACTGTTATGGAGTTTGAGTAGTTTTAGAGAAATAATCTGTCCTATTCCTATGTTGGAGTATTCTACTTGTGGGATTTCCTGCCCTCAGGTAACCTGTACGTCTGCTTCTGTACAAAAGCTTCAGCTTGGCTGTTGCAGCTGCGTGGGACGTCACACATAGGGCCATAAACCAGGGGCCTTAAATGTGACATCTGCACGCACAATCCTCAGAACTTTTCAGCCGCAGATGACCTACGCATCGTACAGTTGCTCCTTCACAGATGTTGCATCAATAAAGCTAAGTAACAGGTTGGTTTCTGTTATTCTCTTATTGCCAATGTTCATCGTGTTGCACTGCTGCAGTCATCACACTTGGTTATCTTGCCATCAGGCGGTCCAGCAGTTGGCCAGAGTTCCAAAGTCTTGGTCCGGCGTCGGTTGCTGCCGCTTCTTCCCTGACATCAGTGCGCCAGGGTATGTATATAAGAGGCATCCAACGCCATTTTCTTCAGTCTTTCTTGCCGCGCGGTGCCCGAAGCAGAAGCAGTTCGCAAGTGCCGGTCAGCCGACTCCTGAGATATTCAAATCGAATTTCAGACCGAAGTCTTCAATAAAGTTAAGTACCCCGTTGGAGAACCTTTTCTTGCCTCAGTCCGATGTCAGAAAAAGTTAACAATTGCATTTCTTGTGGGAAGCAAATACCTCATAAGGACTTTCATTCTTATTGAATTCCTTGCCTAGGCCCAGACCACGAAGTCACAGGCTGTCGGTTTTGTGCTAGGTTTAACAAACAAACTATTAAACGTCAGTTTGATTTCGCCCGACATTATTTTGGTAGGAAATTTAATTATACCATGCTGTCGGAGCAACTGACGGCCGGAATGCATAAAAAAACGCAAAGGTAAGGACAGGCAGCCGAGACCCAAACCAGACTCCAAGGCCTCTGCTAGGCCAGTCGCCGGTTCTCCGGTTTTCAGTGAGGCGCCTACGCAGCCCCCTGATGACCGCTGATTTAGCACCCCAGGCGGCATCCGATTCCCAACCGGAGATTGCTAGGCCTCCACAACCTTTATCTTTAGGCCCTTCCGACTCCATGGCTGAAGGAGATTCCAGTGCATTTGAAAGGCCTTCAGTTGCAGAAGGTGTCTTCAGACCGACTACACTCACTTAAATCCTATGCAAAGCTGAAAACTCCTTTAAAAGCAAAGAAGACTGTACAGCCGTCTCCAGTACAAGGCCCCATGCCTAAGAAACAGATGCTTAAGATGGCTGAAGACTTAATTACCCTAATCAGGGGTTCCCATCCCCCTCCTGATAAAAGGCCTAGACAGGAGGAGGACTACGCTTCTGACCAGGTTTCAGTTTCCTCAGATTCTTCTGAGCTACAGGAATACTCTTTTCCCCCTTATGAAGACTCTGATGCTGAAGAGTCTATTCCTTCAGCATCTCCCCCAGAAGACTATTCTTTTGGGGAAACTTTACATACCATGAGGGAACATTTCCACTGGGAAGGCCAGGATTTCTCTGATTCTAAGAAAAGGCTCCCGAGAGTTCCTTTTACTACCCCAGCACAGACCAGTTGCTATTCCACCCGTGTTAGACATTGTGGATGATGTTTATTCAGAATCTAGCCTTAACCCAGATTCACTACCTCCTGCACCAGCCAAACCAGACGGCTACTACAGAGTCCCTGACTCACACAAATTCCTATATAAAAGCCCTGTTGCTGACCCAGAAACCATTTCCCAGGGTCCCAAAGGGGTTAAGGCCTCTATTGCTAAAAATCCTGTACCCTCTGAAAGGGATTCTAGAGCACTAGACAGATGGGGAAAGAAAGTATATACCTCAGCTACTCTAGCTATGAGGGCCTTAAATTGCCAGTTTCACATGCTGAAATATCAACAATATTTGATGTCTCATTTCAAACAAAAAATGATCACACATACAGAGCAGCCTGATTACAAGGAAATGCAAGATTTGTTGCATGCAGCTGAACAAGTGGGAAAACATACTTTGCAATGTGGATTTGATTCATTGGAAGCTTCTTGTAGAGCAGCAGTGACAGGGTCTGTCCTATGTAGGCATGCTTGGTTAAAACAACAAACGTTACCTGATCATGTTAAAGCAAAGTTATTGGATGCACCTTTACAGCAGGATGTTTTATTTGGTGTAAAAGCAGAAGAGGTTTTAAAGAAAATGGAGGATAAGGCAAAATCTATGCAGACGGTCAAGATTTTTTTACAGGTTCAACCCCCTCGTTTCAGCAGAAATTGACCAACCAAAAATTGGCCCTTTCCAGCTTCTGACAGACCACAGAGGGGCAAATACAGACACCCAAGGGGCAGAGGTCAGTCACAAGCCTCTTACAAGCCTCGACAATAGGGTGCCACAACCCAGAAAGGAGGAGAAGACAGGTCTCAAACTATCAGAAGACAAACGCAATGACTTACCCCTCAGACTGCCAAGCAAATCCCTCTTGGCAGCTCCCTTGGGAGGAAAACTAGCACGTTTTGCAGACAACTGGCACATCATCACAAAAGACAAATGGGTCCTAAATATTGTATCTCAAGGATACAGATTCCACTTTCACACTTTACCAAGGATAAAAGGAATGCCAAACCTGCCACCAAATCAATGGGCAGAGGCTCAAAAACAAATTATCGCTCTCATGGACATGAGAGCCATTCAGCAGGTTCCTACACAGGAGCAAGGACAAGGATTTTACTCTACTATTTCTAGTTCCCCGAAAGGACAAGACATAGAGACCCATTCTGGACCTCTCAATTCTAAACACATATCTGGAGGTACCCAAATTCAAGATGCTAACACTACAGCAACTTCTTCCCATGCTGGGCAAGAAGGCTTGGCTAGTAACGTTGGACCTCAAGGAGGCATACCTGCATGTCCCTATCAGGCAAAATTGCAGAAGATACCTCTGATTTATAGCAGGTTCAACCCATTACCAATTCTCTGCACTGCCCTTTGGCTTATCTACTGTGCCCAAGGTCTTCACAAAATGCCTGGCACCAGTAATTGCATACTACAGACAGAGGAATTCAAATATATCCATACCTGGACGACTGCCTTATTCAAGCAGAAAGCAAGGACATTCTTTTAAAGTATCTGGCGTTTGTCAAAAACCTATTAAGTTGCCTAGGGTACACAGTAAACGAAAAGAAGTCAAAACTAGTGCCCTCACAAGACATAATATTCCTGGGTGCCAGCTTAAATACAACGGCCCAGATGGCTTATCTCACGTCAGACAAGCAAAGACAACTGACTCAGTACTTCAAAATGATGGCAGCAAAGACCCAACTCCCTGCAAGAAAAATTCTGCAGGCCTTGGGATTCATGGCATCTTGCTTACTACTAATACCATATGCAAAACTGCATATGAGGAAATTACAATGGTACCTGAAAAGCGTATGGACTCAACACAGCCACAGCTTGGAAACAATAATACCACTCATTCCCTGCCTTCAACAAGTGTTTCTGTGGTGGACTCAGGCATGTCACCTCAACAAGGGTCAGTCTTTTTACCTTGCAGCCAGACAAACTATAACAGATGCATCGGATAATGCTTGGGGAACACACATGGCAGGACAGTGTATTCAGGGCAAATGGTCTGCAGATCAAAGGCATCTACATATCAATCAAAAAGAATTGCTAGCTGTACAAAATGCCGTAACAGATTTCAAGGAACTCCTACATCCAGGGCAACTCCTAATAAAGATGGACAACACCACAGTGATATATGGTACATAAACAAGCAAGGGGGCACACATTCCTACCCCCCATGCAGGCAAGCAATGACTTTGTGGAACACAGCACTGATCTACCAAGTTCAACTACAAGCACAATTCCTGCCAGGAAAGAAAAACACATTGGCAGACGATCTAAGCAGAAACATCATAGATCCTCACGAGTGGAAACTAGATCCACAAGTTTTCGCAGTGATAACTCAAAAATGGGGGAGCCCAGACATAGATCTGTTTGCCTCCCCCCAAAACTACCAATTATGGAAATTTTGCACAAGGACATACCACACACTAGCTTGGAAAGTGGACGCCCTCTCATTCAGTTGGAAAACATTAACAGTGTATGCCTTTCCTCCACTGCCTCTTCTGGCAAAGGTGCAGCTGAAAGTCAGGTTAGAGAGGCCACAAATGATACTCATTGCTCCAGACTGGCCACGCCAACACTGGTATCCAATACTAAGAAACATGGCTCAAGGCCCACCATGGATTTTACCTCAAATTCCTCACCTGTTCACTCAGCAAAACAATCAGATTCTACACAGCCAGCTCAAGACTTTAAATCTGGCTGCATGGCAAATTACCTAAACAACCAATCAATACTTCTCTCTAAAGCTGTTATGGATGTCATTCTGGAGGCCAGGAGGCCCAGCACCAGGCAAGCCTATTCAGACAAATGGAAAAGATTCTGCACCTGGAACCAGGCTAAAGGCCAAAATCCCCTTGTCCCAAATATTCCTCAGATTCTACAATATTTAACTGAGATGTTGCACAAAGGACTTTCCTTTTCATCTATTAAGATCCACGCCTCAGCTATTTCAGCTCAGTACAACACGGATCCTCCTATATTTTCACATCCATTACTAAGACAGTTCCTCAGAGGGGCTAAGAACATAAGACCGCCCCGGAGAGCACCAACACCAACTTGGGATCTCAACTTTGTTTTGGAAAAACTTACACTACCGCCCTTTGAACCAGCTTTTACAGCTGATTTACAGTTTCTATCATGGAAAACTGCCCTGCTGCTAGCAATAACTTCAGCACGAAGAGTCTCAGAGCTACAGGCCCTAATGGCAGTGGAGCCTTTCATAATTTTTCATCAAGACAGAGTTGCTTTACAAACTCACACTTCTTCTTTTATGCCAAAGGTGGTATCCAGTGTGGCCCTAGACCAAACCATTAATTTGCCCACCTTTTATCCAAACCCCCAGAACAAAGGGGAAAGGCTGCTACACTCTTTGGACATTCATAGGCAATTACGTTACTACTTGTTTAAAACTAAGGCTTTCAGACAATCTGACCAGCTCTTTGTATCCTATGCTGCAGGATCACAAGGAAAGGCTATCTCAAAACAAACCATTTCAAAATGGATAGGACATTGTATCCTTTTCTGCTACACACACCATGGGAAACCTGTACCTGGTAACATTAGGCCCCATTCCACCAGGGCTACAGCAACATCAACAGCCTTCCTCAGAGGGGTACCAACTAAGGATATTTTGGAGGCTGCAACTTGGAGTTCAGTGCACACCTTCACCAAGCACTATCACTTACCTCTATACTCTAAAACCAGAGGTGGCTTTGCCACTGCAGTTCTGCAGGGCCTACTAGTTTCTCCAAACCCTGTTTAGTTCCTCCACCCATCCTTAGCTTTGGGATTCAACCCAAGTGTGATGACTGCAGCAGTGTAACACGATGAACATAGTACAGTTTTGTACCTACCATAAATGTAGATGTTTGAGTGTTCACACTGCTGCAGTCCAGGTTACCCTCCCTCCATCCCCTGTGACCTAGCTGAACTTTTCTATACCTTTCTATCCTGTACAAACTTTGTGGTGTATTTGCTTGTAACTGAAGGTATTCCTTTTATTCCTTTTATATGTTTTATTAGCAATATGTATTGCCTACCTACTTGGGGGCACCTGACATCTGAGGCAAGAAAAACTGAAGAAAATGGCGTTGGATGCCTCTTATTATATACCCCTGGCTCACTGACTTCAGGAAGAAGCGTCAGCAACTGACGCCGGACCAAGACTTTGGAACTCTGGCCGACTGCAGGACTGCCTGATGGCAGGATAACTCAAGTGTGATGACTGCAGCAGTGTGAACACTCTAACGTCTACATTTATGGTAGGTACAAAACTGTACTTTTGTTATTGTTTAGGCTTGTTGTAGCCTTTAGCCAATGGGTAAAAAAGGAAAGTGCCAATGCGGGCGCCAGATGCCCCGTAAAGACGCCCATGATAGGTGTGTTTTTTTGCTTAGGCCAGGATCATGATCATTTCGCCTGCTCAGTTTGTCAATCCTTTGTGCCGAAGACCCTACGCAGCCGTCTGGCTGCTTTTAAACCTCTATCTAGAGAACCAGCGCCTGAAGCGGTTATCCCTCAGAATGGATCCCCCTTCGGAGGCCATACCAGAACTTCCACGTAAGAAGGACAAGATTCCTAGGCCTTCCTTGCCTGCTGCTCCTCCCCGACGCCCTGCCACCTGCAAATCTAAGAGTTGAGGTGTGCTTGGCGGATCCGTCGACTTCAACGACATCCCTTGAGGAAGCCGGTGCTCAGCTGTCCACTGGCACGTCCTCTGAGCTTAGCCAGACAGTACCATCGCTGTTGAGGGGGGACCAGTTTTGGTGCTACCTCTGACCGGGATCCACACTTCAGATATATGGAGTTTTTGAAACCTGACACCAGGCTGGTTCCTACTTCTACCCCAGCCAAAAAGAAGCAGAAAATTAAGCATACCTCTGCTCCTGCAGAAGCCATATCAAATTGGCAGGCCTTCACTTCTCTCATGCAGGCCTTCATGGCACTTAGGCCTTCAGCCTCAGCCCCCACTTCTCTGCCTTTACTGAGCCCTAGGTCTGCTTCAGCCCCCCCCACCTATAACCTCTCTAGTCAGGGAGGAAGAGCATGATTCTTCCTTTTCTTCCTCACAGGAGTCCATTTCATACACTTCTCAGATTCCTCATCATGGGAATAGTACTACTGGGGAGAGGCAATATGTTGAAGGGGATTCTCCACCTGAGGATATTACATTTGGTGAGACTATCACCAAGATGAGACTATTTCAAATGGGACTCTTCCCAAATGTCAGGCACCCAAAGGAGGTACTTTGAGCTTGTTCAAGTTGAATCTCCATCCCCTTCGGCTGTCCCTCTGGATGTTCTTCGTGTTTCACTGTTGCAGTCATAACTGTAGGGTGATCCTGCCGGCAGGCAGCCCGAGGTCGGCCAGAATTCCAAAGTCTGGGTCTGGCGTCAGCTGTACCAGCAAGTACCCTGACGTCAGAACGCAGAGGTATAAAGCTGACAGCCGACGCCATCTTCTCCAGTCTTTCTTGCCGTGCGGTGGAAAGCAGCTCGCAAGTTGTTGGTTGGCGGATTGGACAACGTGCTTTGCTTGTCGTCAGTCCGAAGACTTCTTCTTCTCTTCTCAAGCCAAGTACCCCGTTGGGGAAACTTTTTTTCTTGCTCCTCCGATGTCAGAAAAAGTTAATAATTGTATATCTTGTGGAAAACAAATACCTCATAAAGATTTCCACTCTTACTGTCTTCCTTGCTTAGGCCCTGACCACGACGTTTCTTGCTGTCTGTTTTGTGCCAGGTTTAATTCTCGTACTATTAAGCGTAGGTACGATTTGGCCTTGAATTATTTCGGTAGACGGTTCAATTATAGGATGTCGTCGGATACTTTACCGACAACCGGAATTCACAAAAAGCGTAAGGACAAGGATAGGCCTCCGAGGTCCATACAGGATTCTATGCAGCCGGAGCCAGCTTCGGGTTCGGCGGTCGTCAGTGAGGCGCTTTTGCAGCCCCTGTCGTCAGCCACTTCGGAACCGATGGCCGACACAGACTCCCATGGGGAGCCAACTAGGCCCAGTATTTTATCTGCTGCAGGACCTTCGGACGTCGCTCCTTCAGATGGGTCCGGAACCGCTGTGCAGGTACCGGCTTCTGAAGGGGTTTTCAGGCCTTCTCATATCACTATTACTACAAAGACAAAGGCAAAGTCAAAGATTCCTGTTAAGCCAAGGATTTCTTCTCAAGCTTCTTCGGATTCAGCTCCCAAGACCCAAAAGCAATTCTTAAGGATGGCTGAAGATTTGCTTACTATGATTAGGGGTTCTCACCCCCCTTCTGAAAAAAGGCCTAGACAGGATATTCCTTATGATTCCTCTGATCAGGCTTCTGTGTCTTCAGTCTCTTCCTCTGACCAGGATTATTCTTTTCCTCCTTATGAGGATTCTGATGCAGAGGACTCTATTCCCTTTGCTTCTCCCCCTGAAGATTTTTCTTTTGGGGAAACCTTGCATGAGATGAGAGAGCATTTTCATTGGGAAGGTCAGGATTACTCCGCTTCCAAGAAGAGACTTAAGGAATTTCTCCTTCTCCCGCAACTCAGACCTTTGGCTATTCCTCCTGTTCTTGATATTGTGGATGATGCCTTTGGCTATTCCTCCTGTTCTTGATATTGTGGATGATGCCTTTGGCTATTCCTCCTGTTCTTGATATTGTGGATGATGCCTTTGGCTATTCCTCCTGTTCTTGATATTGTGGATGATGCCTTTGGCTATTCCTCCTGTTCTTGATATTGTGGATGATGCTTTCTCTGAAGCTAACATGAATCCTGACTCTTATCCGCCTGCTCCTTCTAAGCCGGATAGATTTTATAGAGTTCCTGATTCCCATCAATTTTTATTCAAGAACCCTTCTGCAGACCCTGAAACTATTTCTCAGGGTTCCAAGGCTGCTAAGGCCGCTTCTGCTAAAAATCCTATTCCCTCTGAAAAGGATTCTCGTGCCTTGGACAGATGGGGCAAAAAGGTGTATACTTCTGCTACTCTTTCTATTAGAGCTTTAAATTGCCAGTTTCATATGTTCAAGTATCAGCAATTTCTTTTGTCTGTTTTAAAACAAAAACTTTCTACCTTTCCTGCATGTGCTGAGGACAAGGAATTACAGGATGTATTGCATGCAACTGAACAAGTTAGCAAACATAGTTTACATTGTGGATTTGATGCCTTGGAGGCTTCTTGTAGGGCCGCAGCCTCTGGTACTGTTATCAGGAGACATGCTTGGCTTCGAGAGCAGAATTTGCCTGAGCAAGTTAAGGCTAAATTGTTAGATGCCCTTGTTCAGCATGATGTTCTGTTTGGATCTAAAGCTGATGAGGTTATTAAAAAGATGGAGGATAAGGCGAAATCTATGCAGACTGTTAAAGATTTCTTACAAGTTCAGCCTCCTAGATTTACTAGAAATTGGCCCTCCAAAAAAATTGGTCCTTTCCCACGTCTGACAGGCCTCAAAGGGGAAGGTATAGACGCTCCAGAGGTCGGGCTCAGGCCTCTTACAGGTCCAGACAATGGACTGCTTCATCCCCTAGAAGGGGAGAAGACAAATCTCAATCACAAAGGAAGCAGACCCAATGACTCTCTCTGTTGGGCTACAGGTCCTCTTTGCCTGGAAGCCCCTCTCGGAGGAAAACTTTCTCTTTTCTACCAAAACTGGACTCATATTACCCAAGACAAATGGGTTTTGGACGTGATTTTAAGAGGTTACAAATTACACTTTCACACTCTGCCAAGTTCTATTGGTTGGCCGGATCTGCCAAAACATCAATGGTCAGAGGCCTTAAATCAAATGGATGCTCTACTGGCCATGAGAGCCGTAGAACCTGTCCCACTTTCACAGATGGGAAAAGGCTTTTACTCAAGACTATTTCTGGTCCCAAGAAAACAAAGCTCATGGAGACCTATTCTGGACCTTTCAGTATTAAACACCTTTCTGGAAATTCCAAAATTCAAGATGCTTACTCTACAACAACTTCTTCCAATGCTCTCCCAGGGCGCTTGGATGGTGACATTGGACTTAAAGGAAGCCTACTTAACACATTCCCATCAGGCAGGAACGCAGGAAATACCTCCGATTCAAGGCAGGTTCGAGGCACTTTCAATTCTCTGTACTGCCCTTTGGTTTATCTACTGCGCCCAGAGTCTTTACCAAGTGTCTGGCTCCAGTAGTAGCTTATTGCAAACTCCAGGGGATTCAAATTTACCCCTATCTGGACGACTGCCTTATTCAGGCGGACAGCAGAGACCTTTTACTTCAACATCTGGATTTTGTTCAACGTCTTCTCCTGCTACTAGGATTTTCGGTGAACACAAAAAAGTCACATTTGATCCCTTCTCAGCAAATGATTTTTTGGGAGCTCTTCTAAACACAAGCTTGCAAAGGGCCTTCCTCACTCCAGAAAAACAATTACAGCTGGCCTCAATTTTCAAAACCTTGGCAACTTTACCTCAGCTCACTGCAAGGAAATTCCTGCAGGCTTTGGGCTACATGGCTTCTTGCATCCTGTTGATTCCAAATGCAAGGCTTCATATGAGAACTTCAATGGTACCTAAAGAGTGTATGGTCTCAGCATTAGCACAGTCTAGACACAATGATTCCACTGATTCCCTGCCTCCAAAAGGAACTCCTTTGGTGGTCCCAGGGCTTGTGCTTTGAACGAAGGGAATCCCTTCCGTTTGCCTCAACCTTCTCAGATCATAACCACTGACGCTTCGGATTATGCTTTGGGAGCTCATTTTCTAGACATAGGCCAGCAGGGCTCTTGGACAAAGAAGCAACTACTCTGGCACATCAACTTGAAGGAAATGTTGGCAGTCCAAAATGCTCTTCTAGCATTCCAGACTCTTTTGAAACCAGGACCTCTTCTGATTTGTACAGACACCACCACAGTCATGTGGTACATAAACAAGAAAGGGGGCTCTCACTCTTACCCCCTTTGTAGACTAGCCATGAATTTATGGGACACAGCTCTAAATCTGAATCTGCATCTTCAAGCTCAGTTCATTCCAAGAAATCAGAACCTCTTAGCAGACAGCCTAAGCAGAAATCTCTTGGATCCTCACGAATGGATGTTGGACCCCAACTTATTCAGCAGAATAACTGCAGTTTGGGGTTGTCCTCAAATAGATCTGTTTGCATCCCATCTCAATCATCAGTTGCCTCTCTTTTGCACCAGGTCCTTCCACAAAACAGCTTGGAAAGTGGATGCCCTGTCTTTCAGCTGGAGGAATCTTTCGGGATATGCCTTCCCTCCTCTTCCTCTTCTGCCTCGGGTGTTATTGAAAATAAAACAGGACAGACCCAAGACTATCATTCTGATAGCTCCAAATTGGCCTCGGCAGTTTTGGTATCCAACTTTAAAACTTCTATTCTTGGAACCTCCTTGGATTCTTCCTCTGATCCCTTCTCTTCTGTCCCAGCACCAGGGTCAGATGCAACACTCTCAAATCAGGACTCTTTGCCTAGCAGCTTGGCTCTTCAAGGGCCTTTGATTCCTTCTCTTCCCAAACAAGTTTTGGATGTTCTTTTAGAAGCTAGACGGCCTAGCACTAGAAAATCTTATGCTTCAAAATGGAAAATATTTTGTATTTGGATGCAGGATCGAGGTTCTGATCCTCTTTTGCCTAATATTTCCTCCATTTTACTTTACCTCTCAGACCTTCTGCTTAAAGGCCTTTCCTTTTCCTCCATCAAAATTCATGCTTCTGCTATCTCGGCTCATTTTAATACTGATCCCCCCCCCATTTTTTTCTCACCAGCTGGTGAGACAATTTCTGAGAGGAGCTAAGAATTTAAGACCTCCCAGAACTCCTCCTGTTCCTGCTTGGGATCTAAATTGTTTTGGAGAAACTTACTTTGCCTCCTTTTGAGCCTGCTGCGGCTTCGGATATCAGGTTCTTATCCTGGAAGATTGCTATCTTATTGGCATTGACTTCTGCCAGAAGGGTTTCAGAGTTGCAAGCTCTCATGGCTGTGGAACCATGCATTATCTTCCACCAAGACAGAGTTTCCTTGAGGACAAATCCTACATTTATGCCTAAGGTGATTTCTAAAGTGGCTCTAAATCAGACTATTCACCTTCCTACCTTCTTTCCAAATCCTCAAAATAAAGGGGAAAGGTTCTTACATTCATTGGACGTACACAGGCAACTACAATTTTACCTGGACAAGACTAAAGATTTCAGGAAATCTGATCAATTGCTTATCTCTTATGCCTCCAGTTCTCTAGGTAAGGCTATTTCTAAACAAACTATTTCCAAATGGATTGCTCATGGAATAAGGTTTTGTTATTCTCACTATGGGAAACAGATTCCAGGTACTGTTAGAAGTCATTCTACTAGAGCAGCTGCCACTTCAGCAGCTTTTCTCAGAGGAGTTCCTACCAATGACATTTTGGAAGCTGCCACTTGGAGTTCAGAGCATACTTTCTCTAAGCACTATAATCTCCCTTTGTATTCTAAGTCTAGGGCAGGCTTTGCCTCTGCTGTGTTGCAGGGTCTTCTAGCTGCCCCTTCTTCTGCATAACCTCCTCCCTCATCACAGCTTTGGGATTCCACCCTACAGTTATGACTGCAACAGTGAAACACAAAGAACATAGTACAGATGTCCTTCATGGATGCATCTGCAGTCATAACAAGTGGGTTGTCCTGTCGTCAGGCAGCCCTGCAGTCGGCCGGATTCCAAAGTCCGGGTCCGGCTTCGGCTGATGTCGCACTCCACCCGACGTCATCTCTGTTGGTCTTCGGGTATAAAAGCATCAGCCGACGCCATTTTCCTCAGTCTTTCTTGCCGCATGGCGCCTGAAGCAGAAGCTGTTCGCAAGTGCCGGTCGGTCGGATCCAGAGATTACTTCTACCGAATACTACTTCGAAGACTTCTAAAGCTAAGTACCCCGTTGGGGACCCTTTCTTGCCTCAGCCGATGTCAGAAAAAGTTAACAATTGTTTAACCTGTGGGAAACAAATACCTCATAAAGATTTCCACTCTTACTGTCTGCCTTGTTTAGGCCCAGCCCACGACGTAGCAGCCTGTTCGCCTGTGCCTCTTTCAACCGGCAACGCTTAGGCGCCGGTCGGAGTTTGCAGAACCGTTTTTCGGTTCTGATGTTGCGTACATGATGCCGTCGGATCCTTCGACGACCCCCAAAAAACGCACAGATAAAGACCGACACTCGGGTCCGCGGTTTCGGCCGAAACCACGGTAAAGCAAACATGAGTGTCTCGGTTTCGGCCGAAACCGAGAAAACTGCTCAAAGTACAGCTGAACCTATTCTTACAACTGAGGCCCCTGCTACAACTCTTGAATCGACCTCAGAAATTTTACCCACTACGTTGGTTGACTTATCAGACACCATCCCCTTGGATGTCTCTACCCCAGCACGTGGTGCTGCTAGGCCTCCTGCTGCCATGTCCATTAAGGCCTTCGCCAGGGCTAAAGCAGCCAAGACTACTAAATCAGTGCCTGTTAAACCCCCCACATCCAGGTCCTCTTCTAGTTCTCAAATGCTTTCTTTGGCAGAAGATTTAATTTCTTTAGAGGATCTCAATCTCACCCAGACAGGGCCTCTCAGCCCCCAGAGAAGAGACCTAGGGCAGAGCCCCCTGAGCCAGTTTCTTCTGATGATTCTGCTGATGAATCAGACATAACTGACCAGCCTGAGGCTCCCTTCTCCAATTTTGAAGATTCTGATGCTGAAGAATCCATTCCAGCTGCTTCCCCACCAGAAGAATTCTCCTTTGGGGAAACCTTGCATGCCATGCGAGAACAGTTCCAATGGCAGCAACAGGATTTTTCAGACTCCAGAAAAAGACTTGGGACCTTTCTGCACCTCCCACAGCACAGGCCCTTAGCTATACCTCCTGTTCTCTCTGTGGTGGATGATGCTTTCAATGATGTTTGCTCCGCTCCAGATTCTTTACCCCCAGCCCCTGCCAAACCAGACGGATTTTACAGGGTGCCAGATACTCATCACCACCTTTACAAGGCCCCACTTGCAGACCCAGAAACTATATCCCAGGGTCCCAAGGCAGTAGCCGACCACAGCTAAAAACCCTATTCCTTCTGAAAGGGAAGCAAGGTCACTAGACAGATGGGGTAAAAAGGTCTACACTTCAGCTACTCTCTCTGCTAGAGCTTTAAACTGTCAGTTTCACATGATACAATACCAAGAGTTTATGCTTGATCAGTTAACTAAAAAACTAACCACTGATGAATCTCTTGATAAGAAATATGTATTAGAGATGGTAAATAACATACAACAGGTTAGCAACCATTCCTTAAAATGTGGCTATGATGCACTGGAGGCTTCATTTAGATCAGCCATGACAGGCACAGTGATAAGAAGGCATGCATGGCTAAAGGAACAAGCTTTACCGGATCATGTTAAAGATAAGTTGCTAGATGCTCCTATGGACAAGACAAGTTTGTTTGGTACACCTGCCCAGCAGGTTATGAAGAAAATGGAAGAAAAGGCAAAATCTGTTCAAACTGTTAAAGATTTCTTGCAGGTTCAACCCCAAGGTTTAGCAGGAACTGGCCTGCCAAAATTGGTCCTTTCCTGACTCCACAAAATTTCAAAGGGGCAGGAATAGGCGTTCCAGAGGCAGAAACCAATCCAGAGGAGGTGCCTACAGAGGACGACAGTGGCAAGGTAACAACAGAGGCACAGACACAGCCACTGCCACTACATCAGCACAACCACAGTGACTTAATCCTAAATCCGCCTACCAGGGAACAAATAGCAGCTCCTCTAGGCGGAAAGTTAACCTTATTTTCAAAGAAGTGGCACTACATAACAAAAGACAAGTGGATTTTACAAACCATAGATCAAGGTTACCGGTTTCACTTCCACACTTTACCAGTCAAAAGAGGAATGCCAAATCTACCTCCAAATCAAAAAACAGAGGCTCTACGCCAGATAATGGAGTTAGCAAACATGAGAGCTGTGGAAAGAGTGCCAACAGCAGAACAAGGAAAGGGGTTCTACTCCAGACTATTCCTAGTTCCAAGAAAGGAAAAAAGTTGGAGACCAATTCTCGACCTGTCCATCTTAAATACATACATCATTGTCCCAAAATTCAAAATGCTGACCCTACAGCAACTTCTTTCCATGCTGGGCAAGGAGTCTTGGCTGGTAACTCTAGATCTCAAGGAGGCATACCTGCATGTCCCCATTCGACCAATCTGCAGAAGATACCTCAGATTTCTTGCAGGATCAGAGCACTATCAATTCTCAGCATTGCCCTTTGGCTTATCTACTGCCCAGAGTATTCACAAAATGCCTGGCATCAGTAATCGCCATTGCAGACTACAGGAATTCAAATTTACCCATACCTGGACGACTGCCTGCTACAAGGGGACAACAAAAGCAAGCTGACAACAGATTTACAAAGGGTCATTTACTTGCTACAAGGACTGGGATACACAGTCAATTTACAAAAGTCAAGACTGATACCATCCCAAACAAGGACATTCTTGGGCTGAATTGGACACAGTACAACAAATGGCATTCCTGACTACAGAAAAACAAAAGAACTTCCTCTTTACTTCTTGGCACTAACAAAACTGAACAAGTTAACAGCAAGAAAAGTTCTGCAGGCCTTGGGCTTCATGGCATCATGCATAATCTTGGTCCCATTTGCCAGACTACATATGAGGAAACTACAGTGGTACCTAAAGAATTTATGGTCCCAACACAGACACAGTCTAGAAACAGAAATCCCACTAATTCCATGCTTAAAACAGGAGTTCCTATGGTGGGCTCAGGCATGCCAGTCAAACCCAGGCCTACCCTTTCGCAGATGTCAACCAAGCCAGACCATCACAACAGACGCTTCAGACCTAGGATGGGGGGCCCACATGCTGGACAAATGCGTGCAAGGATTGTGGACACAGGATCAACTTCACCTGCACATCAATCTAAAAGAAATGCTGGCAGTAAAATTGGCAATCCAAAAGTTCAAACCATTTCTCAAAGAGGGCCAGTTGATGATAAGGACAGACAACACCACAGTCATGTGGTACATCAACAAACAGGGAGGCACTCATTCATACCCCCTATGCAGAATGACCTTGGAGCTGTGGACCCTGGCACTCGGCTACAGCATTCAGTTACAGGCAATATTTGTACCGGGGAAAGACAATACTCTGGCAGACAAATTAAGCAGAACCACTTCGGATGCCCACGAATGGAAGCTGCACCCGGACATCTTCAAGACCATCTCGAAGAAATGGGGAATGCCACAGATAGACCTATGCGCATCACCTCTCAATTACCAGCTCAAAAAATTCTGCACAAGGACATTCCACCCACTAGCATGGAAAGTGGACTCACTCTCCTTCAACTGGAAAGGCCTAACAGCATATGCATTCCCACCTCTTCCTTTGATACACAAGGTACTACTAAAAATCAAGGAAGAACATCCAAGGATAATCCTGATAGCTCCAAACTGGCCAAGACAACACTGGTACCCACTACTGAAGAGCATGTCTCGAACAATATGTGGCCAATACCACTGATGCCTTTGATGTTAACTCAGAACAACTACAGCATCATACATCCAAACCTAAAACGCTGCAACTGACTGCATGGAACATCACATAGCAGCAGCTAATCCAGAACTTTCCCAAAGAGTTAAAGACATTATTCTTGAAGCACGCAGACCTTCAACAAGAAGGAACTATGCTGGAAAATGGAAAAGGTTTGTCATTTGGAGTACGGAAAGAGGAAAAGATGTGTCAAACATAGATATGCCTAACATTCTGGAGTATCTGGCGAACTTCTTCATTCAGGCCTGTCCTACTCCTCCATCAAGATACATGCATCAGCTATTTCAGCAGAATACAGCTTTGATCCACGTGTTTTTTCGCACCCTTTGCTCAGGCAGTTCCTCAGAGGAATCAAGAATGTAAAACCTCCAAGGAAACCACCATTACCAGCTTGGGATTTAAACTTTGTGCTAGAAAAGTTGACACTATCACCCTTTGAACCAGCAGCAACAGCAGACCTACAACACCTGTCATGGAAAACTGCTTTCCTACTGGCAATTACTTCAGCAAGGAGGGTTTCAGAACTACAGGCCTTAATGGCAGTGCAACCCTTCCTAATCTTCCACCAAGATAGAGTGTCCTTGAGGACTAATCCTACATTTATGCCCAAGGTGGTATCCAGAGTGTCTTTAAACCAGGCAATCCACCTACCTGCCTTCTTTCCCAACCCACAAAACAGAGATGAAAGAATACTGCATACCTTGGATGTACATAGACAGCTACGCTACTACTTGGACAGAACAAAAATAGCAGAAAGACTGACCAACTTTTTGTAGCCTATGCAACAGGAAGGGAAGGAAAAGCTATTTCCAAACAGACAATCTCCAAATGGATAGGAAATTGCATACGATACTGTTACTCCTTCCATGGAAAACCAATTCCACAGAACATAAGACCTCATTCTACAAGGGCAACAGCCACTACCACAGCCTTCTTACGAGGAGTGGCAACCAAAGACATTATTGAGGCGGCTACTTGGACCTCCGTGCATACATTTGCCAAGCATTATAATTTGCCTCTATATTCCAGATCCCGAGCAGGGTTTGCCACTGCTGTACTGCAAGGGATCCTAAACACACCATAATCTACTTTTATCCTCCCCTAGTTGGCTATGGTATTCTACCCACTTGTTATGACTGCAGATGCATCCATGAAGGACATAGTACAGTTTTGTACGTACCATAAATGTAGATGTCCGAACTGGATAGCATCTGCAGTCAGGATTACCCTCCCTCCTTCCCCTCTGTGGTACTCCTAGGGTGTTTACCCTCCTAATAGCTAGCTGTTGGGGGGGAGGCTTTTATGGTGTATTTGTTTGTATATATGTACATATATGCTTATTGCTGTGTTTACCTCTATCTATTTGGAAACATTGGCATCTATCCAAATTTTTAGCCTGCAAGAGGGCTACTGGCATCTGGGGCAAGAAACACTGAGGAAAATGGCGTCGGCTGATGCTTTTATACCCGAAGACCAACAGAGATGACGTCGGGTGGAGTGCGACATCAGCCGAAGCCGGACCCGGACTTTGGAATCCGGCCGACTGCAGGGCTGCCTGACGACAGGACAACCCACTTGTTATGACTGCAGATGCTATCCAGTTCGGACATCTACATTTATGGTAGGTACAAAACTGTACTTTGTGTACACCTACCATAAATGTAGATGTTCACGTGTCTTCACTGTTGCAGTCGGTGTTTCCCTCCCACCAGTCCCCTCTTATTTCTCTTCCACTTCTTTTGTGGTGTATTTGTGTTCCTTTTTAGACACATTTTGGTTTGTTTTTTTGGGGGCTTCTGACATCTGGGGCAAGAAAGGCTGGAGAAGATGGCGTCGGCTGTCAGCTTTATACCTCTGCGTTCTGACGTCAGGGTACTTGCTGGTACAGCTGACGCCGGACCCAGACTTTGGAATTCTGGCCGACCTCGGGCTGCCTGCTGGCAGGATCACTCTACAGTTATGACTGCAACAGTGAAGACACTCTAACATCTACATTTAGGTATACATGTAGGTGTACACAACTGTATTTTCTGTCTGCTTACTTGGATGCTTTTAATTCAGCTTCTAAGGCCCCAGACTCCCAGCCTCCGGCCTCTAAAGCGTCCTAACTGCGTCTAAGTGCCAGAAGAGCAGAAGTTCCCAGGTAAACCACCCTTGGCTGACCCAGCTGTGATTGCCACCACTCCGGATAAACAGTTCAGACTGCTGCCTTCCACCTCTCTCATACCCACAGATTAAAGATAGCAAATGCATGGATAGGATTGGAAAGAAGGTATACACATCCTCCACCTTGGCTTTCAGACCCATAAATTATCAGACCCACATGACTAAGTATGCTCTAGACTGTGTCTCAACCCTCCACCATGCTGGCTTCTTTTCCTGACAATCCCACTAAGACTTGATCGCTCCAAACTGTCCTTAGCTCACCAAGTAGCCAGACACTCCAGCTGCAGCTATGATGCTGGAGAAGCATCTGCCCTCTCAGCAGCATCTGCTTCTGCCCTCAGGAGGTACTCCTGGTTGAGACTGCAGAACCTGCCAGAAGACTTTTAAGTCCAAGATCTTGGACAGTCCCCCTGGATTACAATGTCCTCTTTGGTAGACAATCTGCAGACCTTGTCAAGAATCTGCAGGAAAAAAAAGTAAAGAATTACAAGACATAAAGCATCTACTGGTGTCTCCCATTCCCAAGTATTATAGGAACTACCCTGCTAAAACCACCTTTGTAAGGCATAACCCTTCTCGGACAGCAGCCTCTTCCTCAAGATCTAGGAGAGGGGCTAGAAGACTTACCTCGTCCGGACCTTATGCACCACCACCTCAGCCCAGACAATCCTTTAGGACAGAGAAGGCCCCAATAATGTGCAACTGCCTTGCCCAGCTACCACTCTCTGCTCGCCTTTCCCAGTGTCTTCCCTTCTGGCAGTCCATCACCACAAACCAGTGGGTCCTATCTGTTATTCGGAAAGGTTACTTCCTATCCTGGAGAGGAAAAAACCCAGGACAGGCATCCCATTTCCCCCAAAAAATCAGCGTCACCTTCTCCCGCAGGTTGTCAGACCTACTAAAGCTAGGCACTATACAACCAGTCCCCCCTGGACAGGATGGAAAGGGATTCTACTCCCATCTCTCCTTGGTTCCCAAAAAAGTTGGGCCCTGGAGACTCATCTTAGACCTTTTTCTTTCTAAATCTTCATCTTCAAGTATCCTCCTTCAAAATGCTCTCTCTCCACACTTTGCTTCCTTTTATCCCAGCCAAGGCCTTTGTGACCACCCTGGACTTGAAAGAAGCCTACCTGCACATACCCATCAGGACTTCCCACAAACAATTCCTGAGATTCTGTGGACCCTCCTCTCATTTCCAATTTACTGCCTTGCCCTTTGGTTTATCCACTGTCCCCAGAGTCTTTACAAAGTGCCTAGCCTCAGCCATTGCCTCTGCAGAACCCAGGGAATCCAGATTTATCCATACCTAGATGACATCCTAATACTAGCAGTGTCCGGAGATACCCTCTCGAGACATCTGCGCTTCACCATGTCCCTTCTGCTAACTCTAGGGTTCACCATCAACCTCCCAAAGTCCTCCATGAACCCAGGCCAGGACAAGATTTTCCTAGGCTGCAGAATCAAACTGACAAAATGAAGGCCTTTCTCCCACAGGACAAGGTTCTTTCTCCCACAGGACAAGGTTCTTTCCCCTAACTTCCCACTTTCAGGAAGTCCTACACTCCCAGAAGGTGATGACAAGGCAATTTCTTCATCTTCTGGGGTTAATGGTAGCAACCATCCCCATGCTTCTACTCGCCAGAATGCACATGCGTAAGCTATAGTGGTAGCTCAAGAACAATTGGTCTCAACAATGCTTAGAACAAGCCATTCCACTCCTTCCCTGTCTAAAGACAGAAATCGGCTGGTGGATCCAGCATGTACAACTAAACCCAGGCCTTCCACTCCAGCCCCCCACCCCAACCCAAACAATACATACAGATTTTTATTTTATTTATTTAAAAATTTGTTAATCGGGAAATTCTGACTTGGATCGAAGCCAATTTTCAGTGGCGGCCCGGAGAGAAACACTCCCGACGCATGTCTTTGTAGTCTGGGAGGAAACCGGAGCACCCAGAGGAAACACACATGAACGCAGGGAGGACATGCCGACTCCACACGGAAGGAACCCCATCTGAGAATTGAACCGGAGAACCTCTTGATGTGAGGCGACAATGCTACCACTGCGCCATCCAGATGCCTCGGATTCAGGTTGAGAGGCAACACTGGCATCCTACAGGGTTCAAGAAAAGTGGCACCCTTTTCTACAGGCCAAGCATATCAATGTCTGGGAAATGAAGGCAGTATTCCTAGCTCTACAGACCTTCATTCCCCTAGTTGTTCCAGGGGTACTCTTGATAGTGACCGACAATACCACTGTTATGCGGTACCTCAACAAACCAGGAGGAACAAAAGCATATCGGCTGTGCAGGCTGACTGCTGATATGGGACCTAGCCTCTCACCACAACTTGGTCCTGAGGGCGACCTATATCCCCTCACAGGACAACCAGCAAGCAGATCTCCTAAGCAGGACTTCTTCCCCGCAGCACGAATGGATGCTGGACAGGGGGACCTTCCTAGACATAGTCCACCAGTGGGGTACTCCACAAATAGACCCGTTTTCCTCCCCCAAGAACAGGCAGCTGCAGACCTTACCCTCAAAGATCCACTCCCCACTAGCATGGAGAGTGGATGCTTTAAGCTCCTCTTGGAAGGGGAAGTTTCTTTATACCTTCCCTTATTTCCCACTGATTCAGAAAGTCATCCTGAAAATCCAGAAGGATAAATTAAAAATCTTGTTAGTGACACCCTACTGACCAAGGCAGCACTGGTTCTCCCTACTTCACAATCTAGCCAAGGGCAGTCACTACAAGTTACCCTACTAGGTGTACCTACTGACAGGACAGAGGAACTCTCCTCCACCCACACTTGTGGATGTTATCACTGACTCTGTGGGTGAAAAACTTTTGATTCCTTTCAGACACCACTACTCAGAGGATGTGCTTTCTGTCCTGAGGGAGGCAAGGAAACCTACCACCAGAAAATCTTGCCTAGCTAAGTGGAACGATTTATAAAATGGTGTCTGGACAGGGGGAGGAACCCCTGCTCGGCTGATGCCCCCTTTGTCCTCTCTTGTGTGTCAATTGAGCAAAAGCAGATTCTCTTACTCTTCAGTTAAAGTACACCTTTCCGCTATATCAGCCTGCTTGCCTCTTGATCCCCCCTTAGTAGCCAGGCTAGATGTAAAGCTCTTCCTCAAAGGGGTCTTACACATGAGACCACCAAAGAAACCTATTCCTTCACCCTGGGACCTTAACTACATCCTGTAAAAACTAACCCAACACCCTTTCGAACCGGCTGGGTCTTCTTCCCTACAGATGTGTACATGGAGAACTGTCCTCCTGGTGGCTATCACTTCAGCCAAAAGAGTGTCAGAATTGCAGGCCCTAATGGCCTGTCTTCCCTTCACCACTTTCCACAAGGACAGAGTCACCCTGTGAACCAGTCCCTCCTTTATGCCCAAGGTGGTCAGTGACTTGTCTCTAAACCAATCTAGCAATTTACCCACCATCTTCCCTTCCCCCACTAATGTAAGAGAGAGAGGATACTGCACTCCTTGGTTGTGCACAGGCAACTAAGATTCTACCTGAACAAAACCAAAGCCATTAGGAAATCTAAGCAGCCCTTTGTCTCCTTCCACCAAGGAGCCCTGGGCAAGGCAGTCTCTAAGCAGACCATTGCATGCTGGATCAAGAAAACTTTGTCTCCGTTACTCCCACCATGGGAAAAAATGCTCCGTGGGAATAAAGGCCCATTCCACTAGGGCTGTAGCCTCCTCCAAAGCTTTCATAAAGGGTCTGGACACTGCTTCCATCATGGAAGCAGCCACATGGTCTACTATCTGCACTTTCACCAAACATTACAAACTGGACCAAGTCTCCAGAGCACAAGCAGGAGTCGTCAGGGCAATCCTGCAGGGCTTTGTAGAGTCCTCTTCAGCGTCCGCCACCCTCTCATCCTCATAAGCTGTGGTACTCCTCCCACAACTAGAATACTGCAACATAGGAATACAAGGACATAGAATAGTTGTGTAAAATCTTACCATAACCACAGATGCCTTTCTCTTGCATGTTGCGGTATTCATTCCCACCCACCATACCCCCAAATCACTCTCCTTTAGCCACAGCCCTATACCTGGACCTGTCTAGGCTACAGTAGGACACCAAAGTCACACACCTGAATACCACTGGCTTCCCTCTTGCTGGGCCTTCTCTACCTGCTGGCTTTCAAGTTCTGAGGATTGTGCATGCAAACGTTACATTTAAGGCCCCTGGTTTTTGGCCCTACGTGTGACGTCCCACGCAGCTGCAACAGCCAAGCTGAAGCTTTTGTATAGAAGCTGATGAGTCGCCTGAGGGCAAAAATCCCACAACTAGAATACTACAACATGGAAGAGAAGGGCATCTATGGTTATGGTAAGATTTTACACAACTATTCTGTTTCCAGCAAGGAATATTTTAGGGTGGGAATTGGAACCTGATTTGAAGTAGTTTTGGTATGAAAGATATCAATTCAGTCGTAGAAACTTGGACAGAATTTGCATATTCCCCAAGGGGCAATAATTGGGGTAGATTGGATATAAATTATATTGCACAGGTATATGTCCATTGAGTCGACGCTTCCACGCATCAATAACCAACTTTAGATCATGCACCAATGAAAACTAAGATAAGTGTACTGTGAAATTAAGTAAAAATTGGGCTCTGGTGCATCCCTACTTATCTGTAGTAGGAACTCTAACATAATTTATATGTCATTCCCTAAGGTACAAGAGCTGGGCTAAACTGGATAGAAACTGTATCTCACAGGAGCATGCAAAGTTACTTATTGGATGTATGACAACACTTCATTTCAGATCATGCGCCGATTAACAGCCAAGTTAAAATGCAGAATAATTAAGTAAAAACAAGACAGTGATACTTTTCCACACCTGTTAAATTTCTTCTGAATGACTACCTTGTGAGTGAGATAATATGAAAATGGAATATAAAAGTCTGGTAGAAGTAAAAGGTTTTTTAAACATTTAATCTGAAGTAGTTAACTTCATTTGTGCAGCAACGTATGGGAATCGGATCCAACCTCGGATCCGAGCCGGCAGCTTTCAACAGCTTTAGATCAGAGCTCCAAGCTCCTCCCCTACCTATAATCCCCTGCCAACTCTGACTGACCCCAGATCTAGTTTGCCGCGGTTTACTTCAGCAGCTTGATCTAGAGTTCCAGGCGTTGTCGTTCACTTTGTGAGAAAAATTTTACTTTTCTACCACTTTTCTTTAACTTTTGGTGTGAGTGTGTGTTTAGGTCCCTTTTTCTAATTAAAACTCTCTTAGTTTAATTTATTTGGTTTCTATTTAACCTCCCCCTTCCTTCGTGGTTCCGTCAGGGTTGTGTGTGTGTGTTTGGGGCTTAGTGTGTGTGGCTTTACCTTCTATAGTATGTCTGAGGCCCCAAAGGTGATGTTTTCTAAGTGCACCGAGTGTGGCCATAAGCTGTCCCCAACGGATGGCCGCACTCGGTGTGTGTTGTGCCTTGGGGTTGAGCACCTGTCCTCTGGTTGTACCATTTGTGCAGCGTTCAACCCCAGGGCACTCAAGGACCGGAGGTCTAAGCTGATTCTGGCAGGTCTTCTGCCCCCGGACTCGGCTTCTACCTCCAGTCCTCCCGTGGCTCCCGCTGCGGCGGCTGCCACTCCTGCTTCCCTCCCCCCGGCCGAGACTCAACCTCCCGCCTTAGGCCCGATGGAGAGGGAGGCCAGGAAAGAAAGGAGGAGGGAGAAGTACCACAAGCGGCTGGCCGAGGCCTCCCCTTCACCCCCCCCCCCCCCGGCTAAGCGGTCTTCTCCCTTCAGGTCTTCTGGGTGGTCTCCTTCTCGGATCCGGTCCCCGTGCTTTTCACCGGGTCCTGAGGAGGAGGAAATCCGATCTCCTTCAAGGTCATCGAGGCGACACTCCCGCCCCGCCTCGGTGGCCTCGTCGAGATCTACCAGAAGTCTCACGGATGCAGATTTGGACCGGATGATGAGAAGATTCCTCCAGGCCCAACTGCAGATGGGAGTGCTCCCCCCCCCCCACTTTGGGGGGGGGAGCTTGACCCCCTTCTTTGCCCCAATAGCTCCTTCTATGTCCCGTTTCCCGAGTTCGGAGTCTTCGGAGCTGGGCAGCCTTGGAGCCGGGGGTGTGTTGGCGCCGGTAGATGTCCTTCAAGAATGCAACTGCAGTCATAACATGTGGGATGTCCTTCAAGGATGCATCTGCAGTCCTAACAAATGGGTTGTCCTGTCGTCAGGCAGCCCTTCGGTCGGCCGGATTCCAAAGTCTGGGTCTGGCCTCGGCTGGTGTCGCACTTCACCCGACGTCATCTCTGCTGGTCTTCGGGTATAAAGGCATCAGCCGACGCCATTTTCCTCAGTCTTTCTTGCCGCGTGCCAAGCAGAAGCTGTTCGCAAGTGCCGGTCGGTCAGATCCAGAGATTACTACTACCGAATACTACTTCGAAGACTTCTAAAAAGCTAAGTACCCCGTTGGGGACTCTTTCTTGCCTCAGCCGATGTCAGAAAAAGTGAATAACTGTTTAACTTGTGGGAAACAAATACCTCATAAAGATTTCCACTCTTACTGCTTACCTTGTTTAGGCCCAGACCACGACGTAGCAGCTCCTTCAACCGACGAACGCTTAGGCGTCGGTCGGAGTTTGCTGAACAGTTTTTCGGCTCAGATTTTGCGTACATTATGCCGTCGGATCCTCCGACTTCTCAAATTAAGAAACGCAAAGAAAAAGACCGACACTCGCGGTCCGCGGTTTCGGCCGAAACCACGGTTAAGCAAACCGCGAGTGTCTCGGTTTCGGCCGAAACCGAGCAAACGGGTCAATCTTCAGCCGAATCCATGACTACTACCGAGGCTCCTGCTACCCTAGTTGAATCGGCCTCTGAAGTTTTGCCTACTAATGTGGTTTCTCTAGAATTATCGGACACCATCCCTTTGGATGTCTCTACCCCAGCACGTGGTGCTGCTAGGCCTCCTGCAGCCATGTCTATAAAGGCCTTTGCCAGGGCTAAAGCAGCCAAAACTGCCAAGTCTGTGCCTGTTAAGCCCCCCTCTCACCGGCCCAGTTCCAGTCCCCAAATGCTTACTCTGGCAGAGGATCTCATCTCTTTAATAAGGGGATCCCAATCTCACCCAGACAGGGCCTCTCAACCTCCAGAAAAGAGACCTAGAGCAGAGCCCCCTGAGCCAGTGTCCTCAGATGACTCTTCTGATGATTCAGACAATACAGACCATCCAGAGGCTCCTTTTTCTACTTATGAAGATTCCGATGCTGAAGAATCTATTCCTTCTGCCTCTCCACCAGAGGAATTTTCCTTTGGGGAAACCTTACATGCCATGAGAGAGCAATTCCAATGGCAGGGACAAGATTTCTCAGATTCAAGAAAAGGCTTAGGACCTTTCTACACTTACCACAACATAGGCCCTTAGCTATACCTCCAGTTCTTCCTGTTGTGGATGATGCATTTAATGATGTTTGCACTGCTCCTGATACTTTACCTCCAGCCCCTGCCAAGCCCGATAGGTTTTGCAGGGTACCGACACTCATCACCACCTATACAAGGCTCCTTGCAGATCCTGAGACTATCTCCCAGGGGCCTAAGGCAGTAGCCGACCTCAGCAAAAACCCTCTCCTTCTGAAAGGGAATCCAGGTCCTTAGAGAGATGGGGTAAAAAAGTATACACCTCTGCTACTCTCTCAGCTAGAGCTTTGAACTGTCCGTTTCATATGATCCAATACCAAGAGTTTATGCTTGATCAGTTAACTAAGAAACTGTCCTCTGATGATTCCTTAGATAAGAAATATGTTTTAGAAATGGTGAATAACATTCAGCAGGTTAGTAACCATTCTTTAAAATGTGGCTATGATGCACTGGAGGCTTCATTTAGATCAGCCATGACTGGCACAGTTATAAGAAGGCATGCATGGTTGAAAGAACAGGTCTTGCCGGATCATGTTAAAGCAAAACTATTAGATGCTCCTATGGATAAGGTCAGTCTATTTGGTTCTCCTGCCCAGCAAGTAATGAAGAAAATGGAAGAGAAGGCAAAATCTGTACAAACAGTTAAAGATTTCTTACAGGTTCAGCCCCCAAGGTTTAGCAGGAACTGGCCTTCCAAAAATTGGTCCTTTCCAGACTCCTCTAAGTCTCAGAGAGGCAGGAATAGACGTTCCAGAGGCAGAAATCAATCCAGAGGAGATGCCTACAGAGGACGCCAGTGGCAAGGCAATAACCAACGAGGCACAGACACAACCACTGCCACTACAACAGGACAAACACAGTGACTTGGCTCTGACACCGCCTTCCAGGGAACAAATAGCAGCACCCTTAGGCGGAAAGTTAGCCTTATTTTCAAAAAATTGGCACTATATCACAAGAGACAAGTGGATTTTGCAAACTATAGACCAAGGCTACAGGTTTCATTTCCACACCTTACCAGTAAAAAGAGGAATGCCAAACCTACCACCAAATCAAAAAACAGAAGCTCTAAAACAGATAGCTCAATTAACAAAGATGAGAGCTGTGGAAAGGGTGCCACCTACAGAACAGGGCAAAGGATTTTATTCCAGACTCTTCCTAGTACCAAGAAAAGAGAAAAGTTGGAGACCTATTCTCGACCTGTCCGCTTTAAACACATTCATCATTGATTCAAAATGCTGACCCTACAGCAACTTCTTCCCATGCTGGGCAAGGAGTGTTGGCTGGTAACTCTAGATCTCAAGGAGGCATACCTGCACGTCCCCATACGACCAAATTGCAGAAGATACCTCAGATTTCTTGCAGGATCAGAGCATTATCAATTCTCAGCATTGCCCTTTGGCTTATCTACTGCGCCCAGAGTATTCACAAAATGCCTGGCATCAGTAATCGCTCATTGCAGGCTACAGGGAATCCAAATTTATCCATACCTGGACGACTGCCTGATACAAGCGGACAACAAAAGCAAGCTGACACAAGACTTACAAAGAGTCATTTGCTTACTACAAGCCCCTGGGATACACAGTCAATTTAAAAAAGTCAAGACTGATACCATCCCAAACAAGAACATTCTTGGGTGCAGAATTGGACACAGTAAAACAGATGGCATTCCTAACTGCAGAAAAACAAGAACATCTCCGTCTTTACTTCTTGGCATTAACAAAGCAGAACAAACTAACAGCAAGGAAAGTACTGCAGGCCTTGGGCTTCATGGCATCATGCATAATCCTGGTCCCCCATGCCAGACTGCATATGAGAAAGCTACAGTGGTACCTAAAGAATTTATGGTCTCAACACAGGCACAGCTTAGAAACCGAAATACCACTAATCCCATGCCTGAAACAAGAGTTCCTATGGTGGGCTCAAGCATGCCAGTCAAACCCAGGTTTGCCCTTCCACAACATTCAAGCAAGCCAAACCATCACAATGGATGCCTCAGACCTAGGTTGGGGGGCCCACATGCTGGACAAATGCTTTCAAGGATTATGGACTCCAGATCAGCTGCACCTGCACATAAATCAAAAAGAAATGCTGGCAGTAAAACTAGCAATCCAGAATTTCAGACCATTCCTCAAAGAAGGCCAATTAATGGTAAGGACAGACAACACCACAGTCATGTGGTACATCAACAAACAGGGAGGCACTCATTCATACCCCCTATGTCGAATGGCTCTGGACCTATGGAATATGGCTCTGAGCTACAACATTCAGTTACAGGCAATATTTGTACCGGGAAAAGAAAACATCCTAGCAGACATGTTAAGCAGAACTACCTCGGATGCTCACGAATGGATGCTACACCCCGACATCTTCAAGGCCATCACAAAAGATGGGAATGCCACAAATAGACCTATTCGCATCCCCACTCAATCACCAGATCAAGAAATTCTGCACAAGGACATACCACCCACTGGCTTGGAAAGTGGACTCTCTATCCTTCAGTTGCAAAGACCTGACAGCATATGCATTTCCACCTCTTCCTTTGATGCACAAGGTACTACTGAAAATCAAAGAGGAACGTCCAAGGATAATTCTGATAGCTCCAAATTGGCCAAGACAACATTGGTATCCTTTGCTGAGGAGCATGTCTCGGGGAGGAACGTGGACACTACCCCTGATTCCTTTGATGTTAACTCAGAGCGACTACAACATCATGCATCCAAACCTGAAAACTCTACAACTGACTGCCTGGAACATTACATAAGAGCAACTAACCCAGATTTATCCCAAAGGGTTAAAGACATTATCCTTGAGGCCCGCAGACCTTCAACAAGAAGGAACTATGCAGGAAAATGGAAAAGGTTTGTCATTTGGAGTTCTGAAAGAGGAAAAGATGTGTCAAAGATAGATATTGCCAACATCCTGGAGTATTTGGCAGAGCTTCTCCATACAGGCCTGTCCTATTCCTCCAAGATACATGCATCAGCCATTTCTGCAGAATACAGCTTCGATCCCCCTGTCTTCTCACACCCTCTACTCAGGCAGTTCCTCAGAGGAATCAAGAATGTAAAACCTCCTAGGAAACCACCATTACCAGCATGGGACTTGAACTTTGTGCTAGAAAAATTGACACTCCCTCCATTCGAACCAGCAGCAACAGCAGACCTTCAACACCTATCCTGGAAAACTGCTTTCCTACTGGCAATTACTTCAGCAAGGAGGGTTTCGGAACTACAGGCCTTAATGGCAGTACAACCCTTCCTAATCTTCCATCAAGATAGTGTCCATGAGAACTAATCCTACATTTATGCCTAAGGTGGTATCCAGAGTGTCTCTAAACCAGGCAATCCACCTACCTACCTTCTTTCCCAATCCACAGAACAGGGGGGAAAGACTGCTGCATACCTTGGATGTACACAGACAGTTGCGCTACTACTTGGACAGAACCAAGGGCAATAGAAAAACTGACCAGCTTCTAGTAGCTTATGCAACAGGAAGGGAAGGAAAAGCAATTTCCAAACGGACAATCTCCAAGTGGATAGGAAATTGCATAAGATTCTGTTACTCCTACCATGGAAAGCAAATTCCACAGAACATAAGGCCTCATTCTACAAGGGCTACAGCCACTACCACAGCTTTCTTACGAGGAGTGCCTACCAAGGACATTATTGAGGCGGCTACTTGGACCTCCGTGCATACATTTGCCAAGCATTATAACTTACCTCTATACTCTAGATCCCGAGCAGGCTTTGCCACTGCTGTTTTGCAAGGGATCCTAACTACACCATAATTCTTCTTCCTCCTCCCCTAGTTTGGCTATGGTATTCTACCCATTTGTTAGGACTGCAAATGCATCCTTGAAGGACATAGTACAGTTTTGTACCTACCATAAATGTAGATGTCCGAACAGGATAGCATCTGCAGTCTGGATTACCCACCCTCCTTCCCCTCTGTGGTACTCCTAGGGTATTTACCCTCCTAATAGCTAGCTGGGGGGGTGATCTCTTATGATGTATTTGTTTGTGTATATGTACATACATGCTTATTTTTTGTGTTTGCCTTCTACTTTTTTGGAAACATTGGCATTTATCCAAAATTTAGCTTTCCAAGAGGGCAACTGGCATCTGGGGCAAGAAACACTGAGGAAAATGGCGTCGGCTGATGCCTTTATACCCGAAGACCAGCAGAGATGACGTCGGGTGAAGTGCGACACCAGCCGAGGCCAGACCCAGACTTTGGAATCCGGCCGACCGAAGGGCTGCCTGACGACAGGACAACCCATTTGTTATGACTGCAGATGCTATCCTGTTCGGACATCTACATTTATGGTAGGTACAAAACTGTACTTTGTCCTGCCTCAGGCAACCCTCGGTCGGCCGGATTCCAAAGTCTGGGTCCAACGTCGGCTGATGTCGCATTTCTCTCTGACGTCAGAGCGGCTGGAGTACATAAGCATCAGCCGACGCCATTTTCTTCAGTCTTTCTTGCCGCGGTGCCCGAAGCAGAAGCAGATGTCCTTCAAGGATGCATCTGCAGTCCTTACAAATGGGTTGTCCTGTCGTCAGGTAGCCCTTCGGTCGGCCGGATTCCAAAGTCTGGGTCTGGCCTCGGCTGGTGTCGCACTTCACCCGACGTCATAGCTGCAGTTATTCGGGTATAAAGGCATCAGCCGACGCCATTTTCTTCAGTCTTTCTTGCCGCGTGGCGCCCGAAGCAGAAGCTGTTCCCAAGTGCCGGTCGGTCAGAACCAGAGATTACTACTACCGAAAACTACTTCGAAGACTTCTAAAAAGCTAAGTACCCCGTTGGGGACTCTTTCTTGCCTCAGCCAATGTCAGAAAAAGTGAATAACTGTTTAACTTGTGGGAAACAAATACCTCATAAAGATTTCCACTCTTACTGCTTACCTTGTCTAGGCCCAGACCACGACGTCGCAGCTTGTCTAGCCTGTGCTTCTTTTAACCGGCGGACGCTTAGAAGTCGGTCGGAGTTTGCTGAGGAGTTTTTCGGCTCCGATTTTGCTTATATTATGCCGTCGGATCCTCCGACTTCGCAAATATCTAAAAAAACGCAAGGAAAAGGACCGACACTCGCGGTCCGCGGTTTCGGCCGAAACAGCGGTTAAGCCAACCGCGAGTGTCTCTGTTTCGGCTGTAACTGAGGAAGCGGTTCCTCCTTCAGCTGAAAACTTTCCTCCTGCCGAGGCCTCTTCTAACCTCGTGGAATCGGCTTCTGATATCCCACCTACTGTTACAGTTTCTCAGGAATTATCAGACACTATTCCCTTGGATATTTCAACCCCTGCACGTGGAGCTGCTAGGCCACCTGCAGCCATGTCCATTAAGGCCTTTGCCAGGGCTAAAGCAGCTAAAGCTACTAAATCTGTGCCTGCTAAGCCCCCCTCTCACAGGCCTAGCTCTAGTTCACAAATGCTCAGACAGTTTCTGAGAGGAATTAAAAATGTAAAGCCTCCTAGGAAGCCACCATTACCAGCATGGGACTTGAACTTTGTGCTAGAAAAATTGACACTTCCTCCTTTCGAACCAGCAGCAACAGCAGAATTGCAATACTTATCATGGAAGACTGCTTTCCTGCTGGCAATCACTTCAGCAAGAAGGGTATCTGAACTTCAGGCATTAATGGCAGTGCAACCCTTCCTGATCTTCCATCAAGATAGTGTCCATGAGAACAAATCCTTCCTTTATGCCTAAGGTGGTTTCCAGAGTTTCTTTAAATCAGGCTATCCATCTACCTACATTCTTCCCTAACCCACAGAACAGGGGAGAAAGACTGCTACATACCTTGGATGTACATAGGCAATTACGCTATTACCTGGACAGGACCAAGGGCAATAGAAAAACTGACCAGCTACTGGTAGCATATGCAACAGGAAGGGAGGGAAAAGCAATTTCAAAACGGACAATCTCCAAGTGGATAGGAAATTGCATTACATTTTGTTACTCCTACCATGGAAAGAAAACTCCAGAGAACATCAGGCCTCACTCTACAAGGGCAACAGCCACTACCACAGCCTTCTTACGAGGAGTGGCTACCAAGGACATTTTAGAAGCTGCTACTTGGAGCTCCGTGCATACATTTGCCAAGCATTATAATTTACCTTTATACTCTAGATCCCGAGCAGGCTTTGCCACGGCTGTTTTGCAAGGGATCCTAACTACGCCATAACTTTATTTGTCCACCTCCCCCAGTTTGGCTATGGTATTCTACCCATTTGTAAGGACTGCAGATGCATCCTTGAAGGACAGAGTACAGTTTTGTACCTACCATAAATGTAGATGTCCGATAGGAATGCATCTGCAGTCAGGATTACCCACCCGCCTTCCCCTCTGTGGTGCTCCTAGGGTATTTGCCCATCTTATAGCTAGCTGGGGAATCTATTATGGTGTATTTGTTTGTATATATGTACATACATGCTTATTTTTTGTGTTTACTCTCTACTATTTGGAATCATTGGCATTTATCCAAATTTAGCCTTCCAAGAGGGCACCTGGCATCTGGGGCAAGAAACACTGAGGAAAATGGCGTCGGCTGATGCCTTTATACCCGAATAACTGCAGCTATGACGTCGGGTGAAGTGCGACACCAGCCGAGGCCAGACCCAGACTTTGGAATCTGGCCGACCGAAGGGCTGCCTGACGACAGGACAACCCATTTGTAAGGACTGCAGATGCATTCCTATCAGACATCTACATTTATGGTAGGTACAAAACTGTACTTTCGCAAGTGCCGGTCAGTCAGCTCCTGTATTCTACGATACCGAAGTCATCGAAAAAGCTAAGTACCCCGTTGGGGACCTTTTCTTGCCTCAGCCGATGTCAGAAATTACTGAAAAAGTTAACAATTGTCTTTTTTGTGGTAAACAAATACCTCATAAGGATTTCCACTCCTACTGCCTCCCTTGCCTGGGCCCAGACCACGACGTCTCGGCCTGTGTAGCCTGTGCTCGCTTCAACAAGCACACTCTCAGGCGCCGGGCGGAGTTTGCTGAAGATTTTTTCGGCGATAAATTTGCCTACACCTTGCCGTCGGATCTTCCGACATCGCAAACACCCAAAAAGCGAAAAGACCAGGACCGACATCCTCGGCCCGCGTCTACCACCGACTCCACGCCAAAACCTAGCGCGAGTGCTCCGGTTCCCTCTGAGACTGTCTCTCCACCGCTCCGAACCGAAGATACCGCATTGCCGACGACTCCGATTCCAGACATTACTCCGCCAGTTATAGACTTTCCTCCGGATACCGAAACTGAGGAAATGCCCGAGACCATTGCTGTAGACAAGGTCACTCCTGCACGTGGAGCTGCCAGGCCTCCTATGGCCATGTCTATTAAGGCCTACACTAGGGCTAAGGCAGCCAGCAAAACAAAGCATATTACTTCTAAATCCTTAGCTCAGCCGACTCCGGAGACACAAATTATGTCCATGGCGGCTGATTTAATTTCCATGATTAGAGGTTCACAGGCCCATCCTGAGAGAGCATCCCAGCCTCCCCCTGATAAAAGGCCCCGGGTTGAACCCTCTGACCCTACTCCTTCAGATGAAGACTCTGAGGGCTCTGTCCACTCTGATAGCCAGGAAGAGCTCTTCCAGACTTATGAGGACTCGGATGCAGAAGATTCCATCCCTTCGGCCTCCCCTTCTGAGGATATTTCTTTTGGGGAAGTTCTGCACACCATGAGGGAACATTTCAAGTGGCAGGGTCAGGAATATTCTGGTTCTAGGAAACGCCTTAGGACTTTCCTTAAGAAGCCTCAGCACAGGCCCTTAGCTATTCCTCCTGTACTTGATGTTCTGGATGATTTGTATTCTGACTAGTGCTACCCTGATTCTCTTCCTGCTCCAGCCAAGCCAGACAGGTATTACAGGGTCCCAGAAACTCATTCCCATTTATTCAGGGCCCATTCTGCTGATTTGAAAACTATTTCACAGGGGCCTAAAGGAGTTTCAGCCTCCACCTCAAAAAATCCTTTGCCCTCCAACAGGGAAGCAAGGTCATTAGAGAGATGGGGCAAAAAGGTTTACACATCCACTACCTTATCTAGGAGAGCTTTAAATTGCCTTTTTCATATGTTACAATATCAGGATTATCTCTTAGAAGATTTACAAAAAACATTAGCTTCTCCTGATCCTTTAGACAGGAAGACTTTGCAGGAAGCTGTACACAACACTCAGCAAGTAAGCAATCACTTCCTGCAGTGTGGATATGATGCACTGGCAGCTTCATGTAGGGCAGCTATGACAGGGGCAGTGATTCGTAGACATGCTTGGTTAAAAGACCAACCTCTACCAGATCATGTAAAAGCAAAACTTCTGGATGCACCTTTGGAAAAGAACAAGCTTTTTGGTACAAATGCTAAGGATGTGTTAAAGACCATCGAAGAAAAAGCAAAATCAGTTCAGACTGTGAAAGATTTCCTCCACGTTCAACCCCCCAGATTCAGTAGGAATTGGCCTTCAAAAAACTGGTCCTTTCCTAATCCAGAAAAGTTTCAAAGGGTAAGAACAGACGGCGAGGAAGAGGCCAATACAGAGGCCCTTACAGGGGACGACAATGGCAGCCAGGAAACCAAAGAAGTGACATAGGGGTTTCACCTGCCCCACAACCACAAACTCAATGACTTTCCTCTACTACCGCCTACCAGGGAACAACTAGAAGCTCCCTTGGGCGGGAAATTATCTCTGTTTGCAGAAAACTGGCACAGACTGACAAAGGACAAATGGATTTTGGACATTATAGACCGAGGGTACAGGTTTCATTTTCATACCTTACCAAGAAAACAAGGCATGCCAAACCTACCACAAAATCAAAGGGCAGAGGCTATCAAACAAATCACTCTGCTGACTCGAATGAAAGCAATAGAAAGAGTTCCACAGCAAGAACAAGAACAGGGGATTTACTCAAGACTGTTCCTTGTTCCAAGAAAAGAATCTCAATGGAGAACAATACTGGACTTGTCCGCATTAAACACCTTTCTCATAGTACCAAAGTTCAAAATGCTGACTCTACAGCAACTCCTTCCCATGCTGGGCAAGGAGTCGTGGCTGATTACTCTGGACCTCAAGGAGGCATACCTGCATGTCCCTATCAGACACAGCTGCAGAAGATACCTCAGATTTCTTGCAGGGCCAGAGCATTATCAATTCTCAGCATTGCCATTTGGCTTCTCTACTGCACCCAGAGTATTTACAAAATGCCTGGCTTCAGTAATTGCTCATTGCAGGCTCCAGGGTATACAAATTTACCCGTACCTGGACGACTGCCTCATACAAGCGGACGACAAATTGATGTTGACAAGAAACCTGGATTATGTCATACGATTACTTCAAGCTCTGGGATACACAGTCAACTTCCAAAAGTCAAGACTGCAGCCATCCCAGCAAATAATCTTCTTAGGAGCCAAACTAGACACAGCCTCTCAGATGGCTTACCTGACAGAAGACAAGCAAGAAAGTTAACTCATTACTTCAAAGGTTTAGCAAAACTCACCCAGATGACTGCAAGGAGATTCCTACAGGCCCTGGGTTACATGGCATTCTGCATTCTACTGGTTCCATTAGCAAAACTACACATGAGAAAGCTTCAATGGTACCTAAAAAGCATTTGGTCTCAACACAGCAACAACTTGGAGACGATCATACCACTCATTCCATGCCTACAAAAGGAATTCCTATGGTGGGCCTCGGTGAGCCAGGAAAACACAGGTATGTCATTCAAAAAAACGCAGATAACACAGACCATGACTACAGACGCCTCAGACCTTGGATGGGGGGGCGCACATGGAAGGCAGGTGTATACAAGGACAATGGTCTCCAAAGGAAACACATCTGCATATAAACCAAAAGGAAATGCTGGCAGTAATGCATGCCATCGAGGCTTTTCAACACCAACTCCAGCAAGGCCATTTAATGATACGGACAGACAACACCACTGTGATGTGGTACATAAACAAGCAGGGGGGCACCCACTCTCACCCCCTTTGCAGACTGACAATGCAGCTTTGGGAGAAATCACTGAGCCTAAACATCCAGTTACAATCCCAGTTTGTTCTAGGAAAAGACAATGTGTTGGCAGACAGCCTAAGTAGGAATTTCACAGATCCACACGAGTGGAGGTTACATCCGAAGGCCTTCAGACAACTCACTTCGACATGGGGCAAGCCAGAAGTGGACCTATTTGCCTCTCACCTCAACCATCTTCTACCAAAATTTTGCACAAGGACATACCATCCAAAAGCTTGGAAAATAGATGCCCTCTCATTCAACTGGAACTCCCTAGCAATCTATGCATTCCCACCTCTGCCACTGATGACCTCAGTATTACTAAAGATCAAAGCAGAGAAGCCCAAGGGAATCATAATAGCTCCGGATTGGCCAAGGCAACACTGGTACCCACTACTACGGAGCATATGTCACACCAGGAGGTGGGCCCTTCCTCAGTGGTCTCTACTTTTGACTCAACACAATTTCGAAACACTGCATCCAAACCTTCAGACACTGCAGCTAACAGCTTGGGAGATTCCATAAATAACTTCAGCTTATCTCTCTCTAAGGAAGTTCAGCGGATACTAACAGAGGCTCGAAGCCCATCCACCAGAAAGGTTTACTTAGCAAAGTGGAAAAGATACAGCAATTGGAATACCAGCAAGGGGCATGATGCTTCATTGCTGAACATCCCACTTATCTTGGAATATTTGGCAGATATGTTAAAGAACGGCCTCTCATATTCTTCCATAAAGATACATGCATCTGCTATTTCAGCTAGATACAACACTGATCCTCCTGTTTTCTCTCACCCCTTACTAAGACAATTCCTCAGGGGAATCAAGAACATTAAGCCAAGAAAGGCCCCAGTGCCAGCCTGGGACCTCAATTTTGTCTTAGAAAAACTGACTCTACCTCCTTTTGAGCCAGCAGCTTCAGTTGACTTGCAATTTCTATCATGGAAGACAGCTTTCCTGTTGGCAATTACCTCAGCAAGAAGGGTTTCGGAGCTACAGGCCCTAATGGCAATACCACCCTTTATTATTTTCCACAGAGACAGGGTTTCATTAAGAATCAACCCTACTTTTATGCCAAAGGTGGTATCTAGGGTTTCTCTAAATCCAAGCCATTCATCTGCCTGCTTTCTTCCCCAATCCTGAGAATAAGGGGGAAAGACTTTTGCATACCTTGGACATTCACAGACAACTTCGATACTACCTGGACAGAACCAAGGCCAGTAGGAAGTCTGAACAACTTTTTGTAGCTTACGCCCCTGCAGTCCAGGGAAAAGCAATTTCAAAACAGACTATTTCTAAATGGATTGGACATTGCATCAGATTCTGTTATTCCTTTCATGGAAAGACTGTTCCAGCCAATGTCAGACCACATTCCACCAGAGCTACAGCCACCTCTACAGCATTTTTAAGAGGGGTGCCTACCAAGGACATTCTAGAAGCTGCTACATGGAGCTCCGTGCATACATTCTCCAAACACTACAATCTCCCTCTATTCCAGATCAAGAGCAGGCTTTACTTCGGCAGTCCTGCAGGGTTTGATCGCCACACCATCTCTTTCCTAGTGCATACCTCCTCCCCCAGCTAAGCTATGGTATTCTACCCACATGTTATGACTGCAGTTGCATTCTTGACGGACGTTGTACAGTTTTGTACCTACCATAAATGTTAATGTCCGATAGACATGCAACTGCAGTCGGATTTTCCCTCCCTCCATACCCCTCTATGCCTAGGGTCCACTCCTATCCCTGTTACTCTTAGCTGGGGATATCTGTTATGGTGTATTTGTTTTATTGCTCATTTATTTGTTTGGAATCCTGTTTTTGTCTTCCAATTTAATTACAGCCTTCCTTGGAGGGCACCTGGCATCTGGGGCAAGAAACACTGAAGAAAATGGCGTCGGCTGATGCTTATGTACTCCAGCCGCTCTGACGTCGGAGAGAAATGCGACATCAGCCGACGTCGGACCTAGACTTTGGAATCCGGCCGACCGAGGGCTGCCTGAGGCAGGACAACCCACATGTTATGACTGCAGTTGCATGTCTATCGGACACCTACATTTATGGTAGGTACAAAACTGTACTTTTCGGGTACTTCGGCGCCGACACTTCTCTCTAGTCGGGTCCCATTTCTTCAGATCCGACCTCTCTGAGCCGAGGGCTGAGCTTCGGATCTGGCGGTATCGGTATGCCTTCGGCTCCGTCCAGGTCGAAGCATGCTGGTCCGTCGGATCCGATCGCTTCGGCGCCAGCCCCGATCCATCCGTTGGATCAGAGGGAGAGTCTGCTTTCGGATCCCAGAGAGAGCAGCTCTCCTTCGGCATTCGACGTGGTGGAGAGGGTCCTGCCGAGAGATTCCAGGCCCCCGGCCCTTGCCACGGCTCCACCCTGCACTCCTTCTCAGTTGGGCCCGACTTCCGTCACCTGGCCCCAGGGACAGCCTGCTTTGACATCCCAGGTAGTTTCATTGGAACAAGACGTTGCTGGTGAGACCTCCTCGGACAGCCCCCCCCCGAGGAGGTTCCTCACAAGCGAAGGTGCAAGAGGAGGCACCTGGACTTCCCAGAGTCCTTGACTGAGGACACTGATTTGGAGGAAGGGGAAGGCTCCCCAAGATCACCCCCCGAAGATGTCTCATTTGGTGACATCATGGAGATGCTCAGAATAAGGGGGGGTGGTCTGCCCCAAAGCCTACCTCAGAAGAATCTGTGTTCCTGGAGGCATTTGAAGCAGGTCAGTCTACCTCTTGGGTGTCCCCTCCGGCCGACCCCCTGGTAGACTTGATTACTACCAAGGCGTGGAAGGAGCCGGACACTGTGGAGCCAGTCCCCAAGTGCCTGGACAAGATTCTTAGCCCACCCTCTGACAAGTCCCACTGGAGTAAGGGTCCCCCTGTAGATGCCATGTTGGTGGTGGCGGCCACCAAGAGGGAACTTGCTCAAGAAAGCCCCTTGGTTCATCCCCCGAGCATGGAGTCTCTGTCGATGGACTGCCTAAGGAAGCGGGTTTTTAGTTCGGCTACCTTCTCTGAGGTCACTGAACTACATGGCACATGTGCTCCAACTGCAGCGAGACCTTTTCAGAGAGTACGCTGCGTCACCCCCCCCCCATGTCGGCGGAGGACAAACAATTGCACTCCACCCGGATGGCCACTCTACGATACATATCCAACACCTCTTTGCGGCTACTGTCTCATGCCATGGAAGGAGCCGCTAGAGCCAGCGGAGCGGGCTTCGTTATGAGACATCAGGCCTGGCTTCAGCACTGTGATTTCGCGGAACCCTTTAAGGCGTCTTTCGCTAATGCCCCTTTTGATGGTTCTGCCCTCTTCGTCAAAGCCTTCCAAGATACCTTGGTCCAGAGCGAAAAGGACGGGAAGACGTTGTCTGCCGTCTGAGTCCACTTCTCTGCTCCCCAGAGGTCCTTCTCTAAGAACCAAAAGGGACAGAAGAAGATGTAGTTCCGGAAGTCGCAACAGTCCCGTTCCGCTCCGGACTCCCAGCCCTTCCGTGGCAGAGGAGGGCAGGGTGGACGCTGCCGTAGAGGCAGAGGGGGCCCGCGGAACTTTGGATCCAGAGAACCCTTCTCGGACCAACCCACGCAACACCCCTGAGGGGTTGCCCGACTGCTCCACTCTGGAGGCAGTCGGGGGGCGTTTCTCGAAGCACCTAGTAGCTTGGAAGTCCATCACGACAGACCGCTGTGTGCTTCGCATCATATCCAGAGGGTATCAGATTCCCTTTTCTCGTTAACCACGAAGCCCCAGATACCTCCCTGATGTCCCACCCGATCAGAGGGAGGCTGCAGCAATGGAAATCCAACATTTGCTAGGAAAAAGAGCCATCCAACACATCCCCCCAGACCAGTGCGGGTCCGGGTTTTACTCCAGGTTCTTCTTGGTGCCAAAAAAGACTGAGGACATAAGACCAAACCTCGATTTCTCTTCCCTGAATCTGTCAGTAACTAAAGAGAAGTTCCGCATGGTCTCTCTCCAATTCATTCTCCCCCTTTTGCGGGAGAACGATTGGATGTGCTCTATAGACCTCAAGGATGCATACTACCACATTCTGATGGACAGGCGATCCAGGAGGTTCCTCCGCTTCCGGATGGGAGCCAGTCATTTCTAATTCAGGGTCTTCCCCTTTGGTCTCACCACAGCCCCCAGGGTGTTCACCAAAGTGTTAGCAGTGATAGCGGCCCACCTGAGACTCCAGGGAATTCAGGTCTTCCCGTACCTGGACAACTGGTTCCTGACCGCCCCGACAAGGCATCTACTCTGTGCAGCCAGAAACTACTTTCTTCGTCTAGCTCCCCGGCTGGGGATCGCTATCAACATAGAGAAATAGTCTCTTACTCAGACTCAGACCATAGACTTCATAGGGGCCAGATTAGACACAAACAAACTCCTAGCTTTCTTGACCACAGACCGGCTACTATCCCTGGGGCTACACATGCAGGCCATTCTGCAATCTCCAGCACCCCCGGCGGAATTGGTCCTGAGAGCTCTTGGCTCGATGGCGGCAGCAATCAACCTATTGCCAGTGGCATTTTTGAACATGAGAGTCTTACAATGGACCCTTCAGGTCCAGTGGTCCTTTCTTCACTATGCTCTGAGCCATCCCTTTCCACTCAGCAGGGCTTGCAAGAGGGCCCTCCTATGGTGGCTCCAATCTCTGGACCTCCAGGAAGGACGCCCCTTTTCTATGACCCCTCCATTAGCCACGGTGACCACCGACACCTCCCGCCTCGGGTGGGGGGGGGGCATTGTTCGGGCAGGACAGTTCAAGGCACGTTGGACCTCACTGCATATCAACATCCTAGAGATGAGGACGGTGCTGTTAGCATTGTAAGCACTTCAGGACCTTCTTCCTGTAGGAATGATTGCGATTCAGACGGACAATATGTCTGTTGTCTGGTACATCAACAAACAGGGGGAACCAGGTCTTACCCACTTTGTCGAGAGGCCATGAGGGTGTGGGAATGGGCGATCTCCACCAACCACTTTCTCATAGCAATGCACATTCCGGTACGGTCCAACATCCTAGCGGACAAACTAAGTCGCACCATCCTGTTACCATAGGAGTGGTCTCTGAATCCTGAGATAGCAAATCGGATCTTCGCCAAATGGGGTCAACCCTGTTGCGATCTCTTTGCCTCTCCCTCTAACACAAAATGTTACGACTACTTCGCTCTCGTATCCCCCTCCAGGGAACTCCCGAGAGACGCTCTGGTGCATGCTTGGCCTCCCGGTCTTCTTTATGCTTACCCTCCTCTTCTTCTGATGCTGAAGTTTCTTCAGAAAGCCAGTCAGTTGGGGAGCAGGATTATTCTCATTGCCCCGTTTTGACCTCATCAAACCTGGATGTCCTTCAAGGATGCATCTGCAGTCCTTACAAATGGGTTATCCTGTCGTCAGGCAGCCCTTCGGTCGGCCGGATTCCAAAGTCTGGGTCTGGCCTCGGCTGGTGTCGCACTTCACCCGACGTCATAGCTGCAGTTATTCGGGTATAAAGGCATCAGCCGACGCCATTTTCCTCAGTCTTTCTTGCTGCGTGGCGCCCGAAGCAGAAGCTGTTCGCAAGTGCCGGTCGGTCAGATCCAGAGATTACTACTACCAAATACTACTTCGAAGACTTCTAAAAAGCTAAGTACCCCGTTGGGGACTCTTTCTTGCCTCAGCCGATGTCAGAAAAAGTGAATAACTGTTTAACTTGTGGGAAACCAATACCTCATAAAGATTTCCACTCCTAATGTATACATTGTTTAGGCCCAGACCACGACGTAGCAGCTTGTCTAGCCTGTGCTTCTTTTAACCGACGGACGCTTAGACGTCGGTCGGAGTTTGCTGAACAAATTTTCGGCTCTGATTTTCCCTATATTATGCCGTCGGATCCTCCGACAACGCAAATTTCCAAAAAACTAAAAGAAAAGGACCGACACTCGCGGTTTCGGCCGAAACCGCGATTAAGCAAACCGCGAGTGTCTCGGTTTCGGCCGAAACCGAGCAAGCGGTTCTTTCTCCAGCCGAAACCATGCCTTCTACCGAGGCCTCCTCTAACCTGGTAGAATCGGCTTCTGAAATCCAGCCTTCTGTTGCGGTTTCTCAGGAATTATCAGACACAATTCCCCTGGATATTTCAAACCCTGCACGTGGAGCTGCTAGGCCTCCTGCAGCCATGTCTATTAAGGCCTTTGCCAGGGCTAAAGCAGCCAAAGCTTCAAAAACTGTGCCTGCCAAACCCCCCTCACACAGGCCCAGCACTAGCTCTCATATGCTTTCTTTGGCTGAGGATCTAATTTCTTTAATTCGTGGATCCCAGCCTCATCCAGACAGGTCCTCCCACCTCCAGAAAAGAGACTTAGAGCAGAGCCCCCTGAACCAGTATCCACTGATGATTCCTCTGATGACTCAGAACACACAGACCCTCCTGAGGCTTCTTATTCTCCTTACGAAGACTCTGATCCGGAAGAGTCCATTCCTTCAGCCTCTCCACCTGAGGAATTTTCCTTTGGGGAAACCTTGCATGCTATGAGGGAACAATTTCAGTGGCAGGGCCAAGATTTCTCAGACTCCAGAAAAAGGCTTAGAACCTTTCTACATTTGCCACAACATAGGCCTTTAGCTATACCTCCAGTTCTTTCTGTTGTAGATGATGCATTTAATGATGCTTGCACTGCTCCTGATTCATTACCTCCGGCTCCTGCTAAGCCCGATAGGTTCTACAGGGTCCCGGACACTCATCACCATTTATACAAGGTTCCTTTTGCAGATCCAGAGACTATCTCACAGGGACCTAAAGCTGTAGCTGCTACTTCTACTAAAAAAACCCTCCCCTCTGAAAGGGAATCCAGGTCCTTAGAGAGATGGGGTAAAAAAGTTTACACTTCTGCTACCTTGTCAGCTAGGGCTTTGAACTGCCAATTTCATATGATTCAATATCAAGAGTTTATGCTTGACCAGTTAACTAAAAAGCTTTCCTCTGAAGAATCTTTAGATAAAAAATATGTTCAGGAAATGGTACATAACATACAGCAGGTTAGTAACCATTCTTTAAAATGTGGCTATGATGCACTGGAGGCTTCCTTTAGATCAGCCATGACTGGCACAGTTATCAGGAGACATGCATGGTTGAAAGAACAGGCATTACCAGACCATGTTAAATCAAAGCTTTTGGATGCACCCATGGACAAGGTCAATTTATTTGGTTCCCCTGCTCAGCAGGTACTAAAAAAGATGGAAGAGAAGGCGAAATCTGTACAAACGGTGAAAGATTTCTTACAGGTTCAACCTCCAAGGTTTAGCAGGAACTGGCCCTCCAAGAATTGGTCCTTTCCGGACTCCTCTAAGGCTCAGAGAGGCAGGAATAGGCGTTCAAGAGGCAGAAACCAATCCAGGGGTACCTACAAGGGACGCCAATGGCAAGGTAACAAGCAGCGAGGCACGGACGCAGCCACCACCACTACAACAACTCAATCACAGTGACTTGACAGTGGCACCGCCTACCAGGGAACAACTAGAAGCACCCTTAGGCGGAAAACTAACCTTATTTTCAAAAAACTGGCATTGCATCACAAGGGAAAAATGGATTTTGCAAACTATAGACCAAGGTTACAGGTTCCATTTCCATACTCTACCAGGGAAGAGAGGAATGCCAAACCTACCACCTACTCAAAGGACAGAAGCTCTAAAGCAAATATCTCCGCTATTAAGAATGAGAGCTGTGGAAAAGGTACCATCTATGGAGCAAGGAAAGGGATTTTACTCCAGACTCTTCCTGGCACCAAGAAAAGAAAACAAATGGAGACCCATTCTAGACCTGTCCGCTTTAAACTCATTCCTTATTGTTCCAAAATTCAAAATGCTGACCCTACAGCAGCTTCTTCCCATGCTGGGCAAGGAGTCTTGGCTGGTAACTCTAGATCTCAAGGAGGCATACCTGCACGTCCCCATAAGACCAATTTGCAGAAGATACCTCAGATTTCTTGCAGGATCAGAGCATTATCAATTTTCAGCATTGCCCTTTGGCTTATCTACTGCGCCCAAAGTGTTCACGAAATGCCTGGCATCAGTAATTGCTCATTGCAGACTTCAGGGAATCCAAATTTATCCCTACCTGGACGACTGCCTGATACAAGCGGACAACAAAAGCAAGCTAACAGAAGACTTACAAAGAGTCATTTACCTGCTGCAAGCCTTGGGATATACAGTCAATATAAAAAGTCAAGGCTGATTCCATCCCAAAGAATAACCTTTCTGGGTGCAGAGCTGGACACATCAAAACAAATGGCATTCCTAACTGCAGAAAAGAAAGAGCAACTACCTCTCTACTTCTTGGCATTAACAAAGCAGAACCACCTAACTGCAAGAAAAGTACTGCAAGCTCTAGGCTTCATGGCATCCTGCATAATTCTGGTCCCTCATGCCAGACTGCATATGAGAAAGCTACAGTGGTACCTAAAGAATTTGTGGTCCCAACACAAGCACAGCCTAGAAACCAAAATTCCAATAATCCCATGCCTGAAACAAGAGTTCCTATGGTGGGCTCAGGCCTGTCAATCAAACACAGGATTGCCCTTCTGCAACAGCCAACCAAGCCAAACCATCACGACAGATGCCTCAGACCTCGGTTGGTCGGCACACATGCTGGGCAAGTGCATACAAGGCTTATGGACTCAAGACCAGCTGCCTACACATAAATCTAAAGGAAATGCTGGCAGTAAAATTGGCAATCCAGTCATTCAGACCATTTCTCCAAGAAGGTCAGTTGATGATAAGGACAGACAACACCACAGTTATGTGGTACATCAACAAACAGGGAGGCACCCATTCATATCCTCTATGCCGGCTGGCACTGGACCTATGGGATGTGGCCCTGAGCTACAACATTCAGTTACAAGCAATTTTGTACCGGAAAAGAAAACATTCTAGCAGACATATTAAGCAGAACAACCACAGATGCCCACGAATGGATGCTTCATCCGGACATCTTCAAAGCCATCACAAGGGAATGGGGATTACCACAAATAGACTTGTTTGCATCCCCATTCAATCACCAGCTAAAGAAATTCTGCACAAGGACATACCACCCACTTGCTTGGAAGGTGGACTCCCTATCTTTCAGTTGGAAAAACCTGACAGCATACGCATTCCCACCACTTCCTTTGATGCACAAGGTGCTTCTGAAGATCAAAGAGGACCGTCCAAGGATCATTCTGATAGCTCCAGACTGGCCAAGACAACATTGGTACCCATTGCTGAGGAGCATGTCTCGGGAACAAATATGGACACTACCCCTGATCCCATTACTGTTAACACAGAACTACAACATCCTGCATCCAAACCTGAAAACTCTGCAGCTAACTGCCTGGAACATTACATAACAGCAATTAACCCAAATTTATCACAAAGGGTTAAAGACATAATCCTGGAGGCTCGCAGACCTTCAACAAGAAAGAATCATGCAGCAAAATGGAAAAGATATCTCATTTGGAGTACTGCAAAGGGAGAAGATGTGACTCTGGTAAACATGGCCAACATCCTGGAGTACTTGGCAGAGCTCTTCCACACAGGCCTTCCTGATCTTCCATCAATATAGAGTGTCCATGAGAACAAATCCTACATTTATGCCTAAGGTGGTATCCAGAGTGTCATTAAATCAGGCTATCCACCTATCTACATTCTTCCCAAACCCACAGAACAGGGGAGAAAGACTTTTGCATACCTTGGATGTACACAGACAGTTACGCTACTACCTGGACAGGACTAAGTCCAATAGAAAAACTGACCAGCTTCTGGTAGCATATGCCACAGGAAAGGAAGGAAAACCAATTTCAAAACAGACAATCTCCAAATGGATAGGAAATTGCATTAGATTTTGTTACTCCTACCATGGAAAGAAAACTCCAGAGAACATCAGGCCTCACTTCACAAGGGCTACAGCCACTACCACAGCTTTCTTACGAGGAGTGGCTACCAAGGACATTATAGAGGCTGCTACTTGGACCTCCGTGCATACATTTGCCAAGCATTACAATTTACCTTTATAATCTAGATCCCGAGCAGGTTTTGCCACTGCTGTTTTGCAGGGGATCCTAGCTACACCATAATCTCTACTCTTTCCTCCTCCCCTTGTTTAGCTATGGTATTCTACCCATTTAGGACTGCAGATGCATCCTTGAAGGACATAGTACAGTTTTGTACCTACCATAAATGTAGATGTCCGATAGGAATGCATCTGCAGTCAGGATTACCCACCCACCTTCCCCTCTGAGGTACTCCTAGGGTATTTGCCAGCCTTCAGCTAGCTTGGGGGGGATCTATTATGTTGTATTTGTTTGTATATATGTACATACATGCTTATTTTTTGTGTTTGCTCTCTACTATTTGGAATCATTGGCATTTATCCAAATTTAGCCTTCCAAGAGGGCACCTGGCATCTGGGGCAAGAAACACTGAGGAAAATGGCGTTGGCTGATGCCTTTATACCCGAATAACTGCAGCTATGACGTCGGGTGAAGTGCGACACCAGCCGAGGCCAGACCCAGACTGTGGAATCCGGCCGACCGAAGGGCTGCCTGACGACAGGACAACCCATTTGTAAGGACTGCAGATGCATTCCTATCGGACATCTACATTTATGGTAGGTACAAAACTGTACATGTTCTTCATCTCACATTGCTGCAGTCCTTACATATGGGTAGTCCGCTGTCCTCGGTCGGCCCGAATACCAAAGTATTAGGCTGACGTCGGTCAAGGCGCTTAAAACTGACATCAGAACGTCAGGGTACAAAAGCGCATGACCGACGTCATTTCCTCAGTCTTTTTTGCCGCATGGTCCGATGCAGAAGCAGCGTTGCAAGTGCCGTTCGGCGTTCTGAAATTTTTCGAATTCGGAGTTTCAGACCGAATCCAAGTTGGCTAAGTACCCGCTAGAATATTTTGTTTTTTTGCCTCGGTGTTTTACCGGATGTCAGAAAAAGTGAATAACTGTATTTCTTGTGGGAAACAGATACCGCATAGGGATTATCATTCTTTGTGTATTCCTTGTTTGGGGCCTGAGCACGACGTTGTTGGGTGTCGCTTTTGTGCTAGGTTCAATAAACGCGCTATAAGCAGAAGTTTAGATTGTGCTAGGCTGGTCTTTGGGAAGCGGTGCAATTATAATATGCCGCCGGATTCTCCGGCGCCGCTTCTCGAAGAAGCGCAAAGACAAAGCAGTTAAACCCAGGCAAGATGAGTCGTCCGTCCGGACGCCGGTTCTTTAGAGGCTTCAGTGGAACCGGTGGTTCCGGAGTCTTCTCTGGAGTCTCAGGGGGAGACTTTGATTTTGCAGGAGGTGGTCTCTCAGGAGGCAGGTCAGGCTGAAGGGGCTTCTCAAGTTACTGTAATCCCCTCCCTTCCTAGGGTGGTTAGGCCTTCTCCTTCTGTTTCCAAGGCTTCTCCCAGAGGCAGGCCAGTTTTAGCTTCTGTTGGTGTCACTCCTAGTTCAGCAGGGTCTGTGCCTAAGAAGCACATGCTTAAAATGGCAGAAGATTTGATTACTCTGATTAGAGGTTCTTTGCCCCCTCCTGATAAGAGGACTAGGGTGGAGCCAGAGTTGGGAAGTTTTGAGCAGGCTTCGGATGTTTCAGAGTCTTCAGCTGAAGACTTGCAGGAGTACTCTCCTTATTCTGATTCTGATGCAGATGATTCCACTCCTTCTGCTTCTCCTCCAGAGGATTTTTCTTTTCAGAGACACTTCATTCTATGAGGGAACATTTTAAGTGGGAAGGTCAGGACTTCTCTGATTCTAGGAAAAGGCTTAGGGAGTTTTTGCTGTTACCCCAGCATAGGCCCTTGGCTATACACCCTGTTCTGGATGTTGTGGAAGATGTGTTTGCAGAGGCTTCACTTAATCCTGATTCTCTGCCTCCTGCTCCTGTTAAACCGGATAGGTATTACAGGGTGCCTGAGGCTCATAAATATCTTTATAAGAGTCCTAGGGCGGACCCATAAACTATTAGTCAGGGACCTAAGGGTGTCAAGGCCTCTGTTGTAAAAAATCCGGTTCCTCTAGATAAAGAAGCCAGAGCTTTGGATAGATGGGGAAAGAAGGTCTATACATCTTCTACCTTAGCTATGAGGGCTTTGAATTGCCAGTTTCATATGTTGAAATATCAAAACTTTCTTCTTTCTCAATTGAAATCTAAGGCGGATGCTCTGGCGGAAGGCATTGAGTGTAAAGAATTACAAGATTTGGTGCATGTCTCTGAACAGGTGGGTAAGCATTCATTACAGTGTGGTTTTGATGCTGTGCAGGCCTGCCTAGGGTGGCTGCCACTGGCTCAGTTCTTCGCAGGCATGCCTGGCTGAAGGATCAGAATTTATCTGACCATGTTAAGACAAGGATTTTGGATGCTCCTTTGCAGTCTGATGTGTTGTTTGGTTCACCTGTGGAGTCAGTCTTGAAGAAAATGGAAGACAAGGCTAAGTCTATGCAGGCTGTTAAAGATTTTTTGCAAGTTCAGCCTCCGAAGTTTAGTAGGAATTGGCCTGCTAAGGGGTGGACGTATCCTTCTTATGATTCTTAGTCTAGGGGTAGATCTAGACGTGGTAGGGGCAGAGCTCAGAGTTCTTTCAGGCCTAGAACAGGGAGTTCACCTGCACAATCTTCGGGTGAGGGCAGGAGCCAGTCCTTTCGTAAACAGGCCCAATGACCTACTTTTTCAGCTGCCAGATCCTTCTTGCCTGGCAGCACCTTTGGGAGGAAGGTTAGCACTCTTCAAGGAAAATTGGATGTTGATTACCCAAGACAAATGGGTATTGGATATCATATACCAGGGTTACAAGTTTTATTTCCATACCTTGCCTCCTTTCAAAGGCATGCCGGACGTTCCTCCTCAGCAAAGACTAGAGGCTCGCAAACAAATTTCTCTACTACTTCAAATAGGGGCCATACAACCGTCCCTCTGCCAGAAGTGGGCCTAGGATTTTATTCTCGCCTGTTTCTAGTACCAAAGAAAGGAAACACGTGGAGACCAATTTTGGATTTATCTATCCTCAACACATATCTGGACATTCCCAAGTTCAAAATGTTGACGTTACAACAGCTTTTACCTCTGCTGGGCAAAGATCACTGGATGGTGACTCTGGATCTCAAGGAGGCTTACCTTCATGTTCCTATCAGGCCCAGTTGCAGGAAGTATCTGCTTTTCGGCTGGGACTTCACATTATCAGTTCTCTGCATTGCCCTTTGGCTTATCTACTGCGCCCAGAGTGTTCACGAAGGTTCTGGCTCCAGTGGTAGCTTTCTTCAGGCTAAGAGGAATACAGAGATATCCTTATTTGGACGATTGCCTGATTCTGGCCCAAGAAAAGGACGAACTTCTTCATCATTTACAGTATGTGATGGCAGTGTTAAGATGCCTGGGGTATTCTGTGAACGAAATAAAGTCCAGTCTAGTACCCTCTCAGGACATGTGCTTTCTGGGTGTGAGACTGAATACAGCATCCCAGATGGCCTTTTTGACCCCGGACAAACAAAAGAATCTTTCTCTTTACTTCCACCAGTTGTCTCGTCAGTCCAGGCTGACTGCAAGGACAGTCCTTCAAGCCTTGGGGTTCATGGCATCTTGTATTCTGGTACTTCCCAATGCCAAACTGCATATGAGGAAGCTACAATGGTATCTCAAGAATGTATGGACACAGCACTGCCAAGATTTGGACACTGTCATTCAGATAATACCTTGCATTCAAAAGGAATTTTTGTGGTGGGCTCAGGAATGTCACCTAAACAAGGGACTCTCTGTGACCCGCCAGAGGCGAGTCAGATTTTAACGACAGATGCCTCAGACAAAGCTTGGGGAGCTCATCTAAATGGAAAATGGGTACAAGACACGTGGCCTGCCAGACTTCAACATCTACATATCAACTTGAAGGAGATGTTAGCAGTCCAATTTGCATTGATAGCTTTCAAGGATTTACTTCTTCCAGGGCAGGTGTTGATTCAAACAGACAACACAACTGTCATGTGGTACATCAACAAGCAAGGGGAACATTCTTATCCTCTATGCAGACAAGCAATGATTTTGTGGGAGACTGCTCTCAGTTTACAGCTAAATCTTCAGGCAAGGTTTCTGCCAGGAGCACAGAACTCCTTAGCAGATGTGTTGAGCAGACAAATTATGGATCCCCACGAGTGGAAATTGGATCCGCATGTATTTCAGAGATTGACAGTGTTATGGGGAACTCCAGACATAGATCTGTTCGCTTCTCCACTAAATTACCAGCTGCCAAAGTTTTGCACAAAAGGTTTCATCCCACAGCTTGGAAAGTGGATGCTCTCTCATTCAATTGGAGCAATCTTCACGTGTATGCCTTTCCACCTCTGCCTCTCCTCCCAAAGGTACTGCTGAAGGTCAGACAGGACAAGCCAAACATGATTTTAATAGCTCCAGATTGGCCTCGACAGCACTGGTACCCATTACTGAGAAGTCTGGTACAGGAGCCTCCATGGCCTTTGCCTTCGATTCCTCACCTGCTGTCTCAGGAGAACAGTCATTTACTCAATGTCAAACTTCATTCTCTACATCTGACAGCCTGGCATATTCTGTTTTAAACCCTGGAGGGTCTCAGCTTCCACAACAAGTTTTGAATGTTATTTTGGAGGCCAGAAGGCCTAGTACAAGGAAAGTTTACGCAGATAAATGGAGGAGATTTTTATTTTGGAGTACAGCAAAGGACTTTGATGTTTCTAAACCTAATTTAAGTGTTGCGCTTCAATACCTTACTGAGTTATTGGACAAAGGTTTGTCCTTCTCCTCTATAAAGGTTCATGCTGCAGCAATTTCTGCTCACTATGACCCACCATTATTTTCTCAGCCTTTGTTTAAGCAATTCCTTAGAGGAGCAAAGAATATAAGACCCCCACGTAGAGCTCCTACTCCTGCTTGGGATCTCAATTTTGTGTTGGAGAAACTCACTCTACAACCTTTTGAGCCTGCAGCATCGGCAGAGTTGAAATATTTATCATGGAAGACTGCTTTTTTGTTGGCCATTACCTCTGCGAGAAGGGTTTCTGAATTACAGGCCCTTATGGCAGTTGAGCCTTTCTTAATTTTCCACAAGGATAGGGTGTCTTTGCACTAACCCTTCTTTTATGCCTAAAGTGGTTTCTAGTGTGGCTTTAAACCAAACTATTCATTTGCCTACTTTTTATGCAAACCCCCATAGTAAAGGGGAAAGGATTTTGCACACTTTGGATATACACAGACAGTTGCGATATTATTTGAGCAGAACTAAAGGGTTCAGGCAGTCTCAGCAGTTGTTTGTTTCTTTTGCTTTGGGTTCTCAGGGCAAACCTGTTTCAAAACAAACTATTTCTAAGTGGATTGGTTTTGTATTGCTTTCTGTTATTCCCATCATGGTAAGGAGATTCCAGCTGGGATTAGGCCTCATTCCACTAGGGCTACTGCCACTTCTACAGCTTTTTAAGGGGTGGCTACTAAAGATATTTTGGAAGCAGCTACTTGGAGTTCAGTGCATACTTTCTCTAAGCATTACCACCTTCCACTTTACTCTAAATCTAGGGCTGGATTTGCCACTGCAATTTTACAGGGCATGTTGGCAGCTCCTAATGCTTTATAGTTTTGCCATCCTCCCTTACCTCTGCTTTGGGATTCTACCCATATGTAAGGACTGCAGCAATGTGAGATGAAGAACATAGTACAGTTTTGTACCTACCATAAATGTAGATGTTCAAGATCCACATTGCTGCAGTCCAATTTACCTCCCTCCTTCCCTCTGTTGTTGAAGGTGGTGGTGTGGTTTGTGTTGTACATATTGTAAATATGGGTAGTGCACGGGTGGTTCGTTAGGTTTTGCTGGTTTTTGGCTTTGGCCTTTCTTGTTAGGGCCTTCTGACATCTGGGGCAAGAAAAGACTGAGGAAATGACGTCGGTCATGCGCTTTTGTACCCTGACGTTCTGATGTCAGTTTTAAGCGCCTTGACCGACGTCAGCCTAATACTTTGGTATTCGGGCCGACCGAGGACAGCGGACTACCCATATGTAAGGACTGCAGCAATGTGGATCTTCGAACATCTACATTTATGGTAGGTACAAAACTGTACTTTTCCCTTACCTTTGGTCTCATCTGCTGAATCCTCCTTGGTTTCTGGATCCCCGTCCGGATCTAATACCCCACCCCGTAGATCTCCCAGTCCCGAATCTGGACAACCTCAAGCTCACAGCTTGGCTGCTCCAGTTCCACTCGTAGCTAGGACTCCCGGTATCTCTTCCCCAGTTAAATCTATTCTAGTAGCAGCGCATAAGCCTTCTACTAGAAAGATCTATAGCAGCAAATGGAAACGTTTCTCCATTTGGGGGGAACGCAAACATTTGGATCCTTTTACAGCTCCTTTGCCTGCTGTATTAGACTTTGTCAGGACTGTTTCATCAGGGGGCTAGCTCCTCAGCAGTCAAGGTTCAACTAGCAGCTATCTCTCATCACGTGGGAAATGAATTGGGCCCTTTGATCACCACGAAATTGTGTAAGACCTTTTTGAAGGACACCTTTCTGCTCAGACCTCCAGTGAAGGATGTAGTCCCTCCTTGGGATTTAACGCTGGTGCTTCAGGCCTTGACAGCTCCCCCGTTTGAGCCTGCAGCTTCAGTAGATCTTAAATTCTTGTCATGGAAAACGGTCTTTCTTGTTACTATCACCTCGGCTCGAAGGGTCTCTGAACTACAGGCCCTCTGTGTAAAACACCCATACTTGACCTTTCACAAGGATAGAGTTTACCTCAGGACCAATCCCTCTTTTCTTCCCATGGTTGCCTGAGTCAAATATTAACCAGTCCATCAACCTGCCAGTCTTTTTTCCTAATTACCATAACAAAGGGGAATACAAATTACACTCATTGGATGTGCATAGACAACTTCGCTTCTACATCCATAGGACATCTGGTCATAGGAAATCCGACCAGTTGTTCGTCTCCTTTGCCAAATTTAACTTGGGTAAATCTGTGTCTAAAGTCACACTGTCTAGATGGATTTCACAGTGTATCCTTTTAGCATATGAAAGTTTGGGCAGGCCCGCACTTCAGGGAGTCCATGCCCACTCTACTCGATCTATGTCTACCTCTGTGGCTTTGAGCTAGAGTCTCTTTGGATGATATTTGCTCGGCAGCCACTTGGGCCTCATCTCATACTTTTATCAGTCACTATAAATTGAACATTATCTCCAGAGGGAGAGCATCCTTTGGCTCTGCAGTGCTCCGGATCATCCTTCCATGAAGGCCGCCCAAGATTCAGGTAGCTGGAGACTGTCCCATAGGGTGCTGCACAAATGAAGTTAACTACTTCGGATTAAGAAGTTATGTACTCACCATAACGTTCCATCTGAGCAGGTAAACTTCATTTGTCAGCAACCGTCCCTCCCTCCTGCCCCCTCACTTGCGAATGTCTTCATACTCGGGTCCATGGGTTTTACCCACTTTATCTTGAATAATAATTTTATAGCAGTTTCTGCTGTTGGGCAAACTTGATCCGAGATCATTCAGGGTTGGCAGGGGATTATGGGTAGGGGGAGGAGCTTGGAGCTCGGATCTAAAGCTGTTGAAAACTGCCGGCTCTGATCAGATTCCCATAGGTTGCTGCCAAATGAAGTTTACCTACTCAGATGGAACGTTATGTTGAGTACATAACTTCTTATTTTCATTATCACTTGAGACATAGACAAGCGTATATTTAAAAAATAAACCATATTAACATGTTCCAGTTGTAAACATACATCACATATATTTATGTTCTTCGTGTTTCATTGTTGCAGTCATCACATTTGGATTATCTGCCTGCAGGTAGCCCTCATCCGGCCTGAATACCAGAGTCTTTGGATTTCTGTGTCGGATGCTCTCTCTTCCATGATGTCAGGTCGTCAAGGTTATAAAACATGCAGCCAACTCCATTACATCAGTCTTTCTTGCTGTGCGGTGCCCAAAGCAGAAGTAGTTCGCAAGTGCCGGTCGTACGACTCCTGAAATTTTAGAGTTTCAGATCCAAAGTCTTCAAAAAAGATAATTACCCCATTGGGGATCCTTTTTCTTGCTCTAACCGATGTCAGTAAAAGTTAACAATTCTCTTACCTGTGGAAAGCAAATACCTCATAGATATTTTCATTCTTACTGCATCCCCTGTTTAGGCCCAGACCACAACGTCCCTCGCTGTCAGTTTTGTGCCTTGTTCAATGCCCGAACTGTTCTTAGTCGGGCTATTATTGTAGCCAGTTACTTTCGTACTCTATCTGTATACTCCAAAATGGCTTCGTTAAGCCGTCTGACTACTGATATTCTGAAAAAACATAAGGATAAAGAGAGAGACAGACCGCATATGTCCAAAACTGCCGACAACGCTTCCGTTAAGCTAGTCGCCAGTCCGCCGGTACTCAGTGAGGTGCTTTTGCAGGCTCTGATACTCTCTACTTTGGATTCACAGGTCTCTACTGAGACCCATTCAGAGTCCGGTATGCTGCAAGATGCTTTTTCGACTGTGGAACCTGCGGATGTCTCTACCTTGAATGGGTCCAGAGCTGCTGTGCAGGGACCGGCTTCTGAGGGTGTATTCAGTCCTACAGACATTCATATTAAACGGACACCATTGTTTTCATCCAGGCCAAAAACTCGCACTACGCCTAGAAAACCGACTATCAAACCACAGGCGCAGGCCCACATGCCTGAAAAACATGCTTAGAATGGTTGAAGACCTTATTACCTTAATCAGGGGATGCCAGCCTTCCCCCTCTGAGACCTAGAACTGAATTTCTTTCTAGTTCTTCTGATCAGGATTCTGATATTTCTGCTCCTTCTGATTACCAAGATTTCCCTTTATCTACTTATGAGGATGCTGATGCAGTGGATTCCATTCGCTCTGCTTCACCTCCAGAAGATCTTTCTTTCGGTGAAACCTTGCATACTCTTAGGGAGCATTTCTGCTGGGAAAGCCAGGATTACTCTGAGTCCAAAAAGAGACTTGGGGAATTCTTACTGCTGCCTCAACACAGGTCTTTAGCTATCCCTCCTGTTCTGGACATTGTAGATGATGATGCTATCTTGGAAACTAGCCTTACCCCTGACACTTTACTTCCAGCTCCCAGAAAACCTGACCGGTACTGCAGAGTACCCGACTCTTTCACGTTCCTCTTCAAGAATCCGTCTGCGGATCCAGAGACCATTTCCCAAGGACCAAAAGGCATTGCTACTGCTGCCAGAAATCCTACCCCTTCTGATAGACATTCTAGAGTCTTGGACAGATGGGGTAAGAAGGTATACACTTCTGCTGCTTTGGCCATTAGGGCTTTTAATTGCCAGTTTCATATGTTAAAGTATCAGCAGCATATTATGGGACTACTTAAACAGAAAATGATGTTGATTCCTGACTGTGCTCAACACAAGGAATTGCAAGATTTAATGCATTCTGCAGAACAAGTTGGTAAACATACTTTGCAATGTAGTTTTGACGCTTTAGAAGCATCTTGCAGGGCTGCTGTCACTGGGTATGTACTTAGAAGGCATGCTTGGCTTAATGAACAAAACTTGCCAGATCATGTTAAAGCTAAATTACTGGATGCTCCCTTAAACCAAGACCGCCTTTTTGGCAACAAGCCAGATGTCCTCAAAAGGATAGAGGAAAAAGCTAAATCTATGCAAACTGTTAAATATTTCCTACAAATACAGCCTCCCAGATTCAGTAGGCATTGGCCTTCAAAGAACTGGCCCTTTCCAGTCCCTTCCAGGCCTTCAGTCCAAACCCAGGAACAGCAGACCACCTAGGCTACAGTCTCAGATTATGCACAGATCAAAGCAGTGGGGGGGGGGGGGGGGCTCCCACTTCCAGAGCAGGGAGTAGTAAGCCACCCCCTTATGGAAAAATGGCACATTGACTTAACCTTAACCCTTCCAAGCCCTGCTCAACTACCTGCTCCCTTAGGAGGAAAGCTTGCCCTGCATGCAAAAAAACTGGGAACTCATTACCCAGGACAAATGGGTTTTGAACATGGTTTCCCAAGGATACAGATTCCACTTCCACACGCTACCAACCCCAAATGGTTGGCCAGACCTACCCCCAAATCTATGGGTTGGGGGCCCAACAGCAGGTTTTCTTTCTTCTCAGTATCCGGGCTATTCAACCTGTCCCAGCAGAACAAAGGGGACAAGTCTTTTCTGGGTACTAGAAAGTCTTGAATAAAATTCAACTCCTGGCGTCCTGTCCTGGACCTCTCTATTCTCAACACCTTTCTGGTAGTTTCAAAATTCAAAATGCTAACTCTTCAACAGCTTTTTCCTATGCTAGCCAAGGATGCCTGGCTGGCAACACTAGACTTAAAGGAAGCTTACCTGCACATCCCAATAAGGGAATCTTGCAGGAAATACCTACACTTCAGGGCAGGCTCCATGCACCATCAGTTATCTGCACTTCCATTTGGCTTATCTACTGCTCCCAGTGTATTCACAAAGTGCCTAGCTCCAGTCATTATATTTTGCAGGCAAAGAAATAATCAAATAGACCAGTACCTGGACGATTGTCCTGGTAAACCAGGACATACTTTTGAATCATCTGGCTTTTGTACAGAGTGTGCTAACTTGTCTGGGGTACAGCATAAACGAAAAGAAATCACACCTGGCACCCTGTCAACAAATTATATTCCTGGGAGCAAGTTTGAATACAACTTCCCAGATGGCTTTCCTCATGCCAGAGAAACAAATTCACTTGACAACCTACTTCAAACAAGTGGTCACAAAAACCCTGCTATCTGCAAGGCAAATACTACAAGCCTTGGGGCTCATGGTCTCCTGCATTCTTCTAATTCCATATGCAAGACTGCATATGAGAAAACTACAATGGTATCTAAAAAGCCTATGGTGTCAATATTCTCAGGATCTAGAAGCAATGATTCCTATCATTCCTTGTCTACGCCTAGAGTTCCTTTGGTTGGCAGAGGTCTGCCACCAAAACAAGGGACTACCATTCACCCTACCCCCTGCCACCCAAACCCTAACAGACGCATCAGACTATACATGGGGGGGGGTGCACCTGGCATGGAAGTACATTCAGGGCAAATGGATCCCAATTCAAATGCACCTTCACATCAATCATAAAGAAATGTTAGCTGTACAGAATGCTTTGACCGCCTTCAAGGACCACATTCTACCAGGACAATTAATGGCAAAGACTGACAACACCACTGTTATGTGGTACATAAACAAGCAGGGGGGTACACATTCTTACCCCCTCTGCAGACTAGCCATGGCATTGTGGAACACAGCCTTGAGCTACCAAGTACATCTACAAGCTCAATTCCTGCCAGGAAAACTAAATACACTGGCAGATGGACTAAGCAGAACCCTCATGGACCCACACGAGTTGAAGCTGGAACAAAGTATTTTCAACATGTTGACAAGCAAATGGGGGAGCCCAGATATAGACCTGTTTGCCTCCCCCCAGAACTATCAATTGGACAAATTTTGTGCAAGGAATCCCCACAGACAAGCTTGGAAAGGGGATGTTCTGTCCTTCAGCTGGAAAAACCTATCAGTTTATGCCTTTCCTCCTCTGCCTCTGCTCTCCAAAGTACTACCAAAGATCATACAAGACAAACCAAGGATGATTTTGATTGCGCCAGCCTGGCCACGCCAACACTGGTACCCCCTACTGCGCAGTGGGTCACTGTTGACCCTATGGCACTTGCCTCAGACTCCTACCCTGCTGTCTCAGCAGGAGAACACGATTCTGCACCCTCCGCTTCAGACACAGAACCTAGCAGCCTGGCTAATTACCTAAGCTCTCCTTTACCATCCCTCAGTAAACCAGTGATGGATGTCCTTTTAGAGGCAAGGAGGCCTAGTACTAAAAAAAATCTTATGCTGAAAAATGGATAAGATTCTGTGCCTGGAACTCATCTCAAGGGATGAGCACAGGAGTGCCCAATTTACCTCAGATTTTACAATACTTAACTGAGATGCTTCACAATGGTCTGTCTTTTTCCTCAATAAAAATTCACGCCTCAGCCATTTCAGCTCATTATAACACAGAACCTACCCTCTTCTCTCTTCCACTGCTCAAGCAGTTCCTCAGAGTGGCCAAAAAATTTAAGACCACCCAGGAGAGCTCCAACTGTAGCCTGGGACCTTAACATTGTATTAGAGAAATTCACCATTCCTCCTTTCGAGCCAGCTGCCACTGCAGATTTAAGATTCCTTTCTTGGAAAACAGCTTCCCTTTTAGCCATCACTTCAGCAAGAAGGGTATCTGAATTACAGGCTCTTATGGCAGTGGAGCCTTTCATCATCTTTCATGCGGACAGGGTGTCCCTCAGGACCAGTCCCTCTTTCATGCCAAAGGTGGTATCCAGTGTGGCCTTTAATCAGTCCATTAATTTGCCTACCTTCTTTCCTAATCCACAGAACAAAGGGGAATGGATACTGCACTCCTTAGATGTACACAGACGACTTAGATTCTACTTGTACAGGTCTAAACCTCAAAGGAAATGTGAACTGCTGGTGGCATTTGCTGCAGGGACAGAGGGGAAGGCTATTTCAAAATGAACCATCTCCAAATGTATAGGCCATCTCTTTCACTTCTGCTATAAGCACCATGGAAAACCTATCCCACAAGGGATCAGATCCCACTCAACCAGGGTTGCATCTAACTCTACAGCCTTTCTCAGAGGCGTACCTACCAGGGACATCCTAGAAGCTGCTACCTGGAGTTCTGTACATACTTTCTCCAAGCATTACCATTTGCCAATTTTCTCTAAATCCAGAGCTGGCTTTGCCACTGCAGTTTTGCCAGGCCTTATAGCTGGTCCTAATGCTATCTAAATTCCTCCTCCCATCCTTAGCTTTGGGAATCTACCCAAATGTAATGACTGCAACAGTGAAACACGAAGAACATGGAGTTGTGTACACTTACCATAAATGTAGATCTTAGAGTGTATTCACTGTTGCAGTCCTGGTTACCCTCCCTCCAGCCCCCTGACTTTGTTTGGCTATACCTCTTCTCTCCTTTTCAATGCTTAAAAGTTTTTTGATGTATTTGCTTTTTTGTTTGAGGCATAACCTTGTATATTTATAGATTTAATTGCTTCCCATTAGGGGGCACCTGACATCTGGGGCAAGAAAAACTGATGTAATGACGTTGGCTGCTTGTTTTATACCCCTGACGACCTGACGTCACAGAAGACTACAACCGATGCAGGACCCAAGACTTTTTTAATCAGGCCGACTGAGGGCTACCTGCAAGCAGATAACCCAGATGTAATGACTGCAACAGTGAATACACTCCAACATCTACATTTATGGTAAGTGTACACAACTGTACTTTCCTGACCCAGAGACTCCCCAGACTCTGGAATAGATTGCCCATACATGTCAATCTGAATGCCTCTTTGGCCCTCTTCAAAAGGAACCTTGAAGATTGGATGGGAGAAAGGAAATTAACCCCGGGGATCACGTCAGTCGCCCTGCTAGACAGGGGTCCCGGGAAGTAAATAGTGTGGGAAGAAATAGCCAGGGAATTGTTATGGCTAGGCTTTTATAGGCCATAGGGCCGATAGACTAGTACCAAACTATGAACCTATGCCCCCTGTGACGGATCCTCATTATTCAGCCCCAAAGTGAAGGGCACTCTGTCCAGGTGCGAAAAAGATGGAAAGACTTTCTCTGCTGTGGAAGTATGTTTTTTGATCCCTCAAAGGTCCTTCTGTAGGAACCAAAGAGATAAAAAAATGTGGTTCAAAAAAGTTCAAGGATCCTTTTCAAGAACCATGTGGAGATGGTTCCCCCAGAGGCAGCCAGGGGAACTCAACACTGCCCATGTGGCAGATGTGGCCCGCAAAACCAAGGGGCTAGAGATTCTTTCTCTGGCAGACCTTAGTGCTCCTGAAAGGAGGCCCAACTGTCCTACTGTGGAGGCAATTGAGGTTGTTTACCCCTGCACCAGGGAGCCTGGCTAGACATCACAAAAGATTCATGGGTGCAGGAGATCTTTTCCAGAGGTTATACAATTCCCTTTTCCCTTCTACTGCTATCTTAATGCACGTTTCTGAGGCTTTCACCCAATCGGAGGAAAACAGTAGCACTAGAAGTACAAAACCTGCTAGAAAGAGTCACCCAAGAGTTTCTACCAGACCAAGCAGAATCCCTAACTTACTCCAGATTGTTTAGTGAGGGAGAAAACTGGGCTGAAGACCAATTTTGGATCTCAGCAACTTCGACATATTGGGTCGATACACAAAGTTTTGGATGGTCATGGTTCCATCCATTTTAACCTTTTTGGGCAAGGATGACTGGATGTGCTCGATAGTACGCATCTTGAAGGTCTATCACATAAAAAATAAATGGACAGTCCAGAAGGTACTTGTGCTTCTGGCTGAGAGCAGTCATTACCAGTTCAGAGCTCTGTCTTTTGGTCTCACCACAGCCCTCCGGGTGTTCACTAAATGCATGCCAGTGGTAGCAGCTCACTTGAGACTGCAGGGATTCCGGGTGTTTCCGTGTCTAGACGGCTGGCTCCTTAATGCCCCGCCCAGGCATTTACTGATGAGAACAAGAGATCAGGTACTCCAAACTTGCTCCCTTCTGGGAATTACCAGAAATTACAACAAATCTCTCATTGGTAAGATCAGACCATAAACAAATCTCACTGGACATCCATATTCCGTCTCCACCCCTAGCCAAGGAAACCACGGTGAAGAACTTCTCAAAATCAAACTTCACACTTCTCAAAACTGAGGTGGAATCCTTCAAAGCCCCCGGGCCAGTGGAAATTATGGCCCAAAATGCAGAATCCTTTACAAAAGCATTTTATGGACATCTACAGGAATGCATGGAGCATGCTATCCCAAATAAAACCAAGACTCACTCCTCCAAAGGCAGGAGACCTGTCTGGTGGACCCCGGCCATAAATAAGCTATACAACAGAAGGAGAAAGCTACTACATGACGGAGCACAATCCCAAAAAGGGAAGGCATCACTGATCAGTACTAGCAAGAAACTACGATCCCTCATAAAATCATCTAAGGCCAGCTTCGAAAGAAAAATTGCACAAGACACTAAAGATAATCACAAGGCCTTCTTTAGTTATGTCAGAAACCTGGGAGGCAACTCCCAGATATGCTCTGAGTTAGTGCAAAATGACAAAAAATACACTGAACCCACAGACATTGCCAACATCCTGGCAGAAAGGTTCAGTGCAACCCCCCCCCCCCCCCAAAAAAAAAAGAGCAAATGTCTATCCCAACAGAGTGTAGCCTTCCTGAGATCACAGATGCACAGGTGAGAGCTGCCCTCTCCAAAGCAAAAAACACAGCATCAATGGGACCAGATGGTGTCCCGGGCTGCGTCTTACACGAGCTCCAAGAACTAAACCCTCATATAAAGTCACTGTTCAATCTCAGCCTTACTACAGGATATGTACCCAAGGAATGGCTTACAGCAACAGTGGTCCCACTCCACAAAGATAGTGCCACAACAGCCCCGGAAACTTTTGCCCTATAAGCCTGACTAGCCTGGTCTGCAAAGCTATGGAATGTATCATGGAAATCATAAACAAAGACATTGGGAACCACCAGACACTGGATCCTACCCAATTTGGCTTCGTTAAGGGCAGATCCTGCCTCTTGAACCTGATCGACTACTTTGAAACCGTTACCAAAGCTATAGATGAAGGGAAGGTAGTCCACACAGCCTACCTGGACCTCGCAAAAGCCTTTGACACAATACCCCACTCTGGCGTCATAAATAAGCTCACCAGCTTAAATATCAATCCGTATGTCACAAGATGGGTTGCAAACTGGCTCAGGGATAGAACCCACATGGTCAGAATTGCAGGTGCCATGTCAGACTCTAAACCAGTTACAAGTGGTGTCCCACAAGGCTCAGTCCTGGGACCTCTCTTGTTCGGTATATTTTTCTCCGAGGTACAGGCTAACACGGGTGGACTATGGTTGACAAAGTTCGCAGATGACTGCAAACTGGGTGCCATAATAGACTCTCCGGCTGACACAAGCATCCTCCAAAAGGGTCTCTCGGAGATGGATAACTGGTGCCAGAGCCATGGCCTAAAGCTAAATGCCAAAAAGTGCATAGTCATCCCCTTTGGGAAAAACAAAGTGCCCACAAATTACCTCATAGGTGGTAATCCATTAAGTACGGAAGAAGTAATTAGGGACTTGGGGACCCAAGTAGATGGCAATCTCTCCTTTGACAATCACGTTGCCAAAGTGGTTAGAAAGACCTTCTATATAGCCCGCCTTGTGAAAGGGTTCACATCTAGATCGAGAGGTCATTGTGCCCCTCTACTCATCACTTATCAGGCCCATAATTGAGTACAATGCCCCGTTTGGGATGTACATTACCCGACACCTTCAGCAACTGGAAAGACCCCAAAAGTATCTCGCCAAGAGGAGGCTCAAACAGATGCCCTATGCAGTTCGGCTAAAGAAACTCCAGCTCTACTCAATTGCATACCGCTTACTCAGAGGCGATCTGTGTCTGACATATAAAGCCATGTCCAACCCAGATTTAATGGACATGCTTCACCTCAGGAAATCCAAATCCCTTAGAGCTACACGCTCCAGGGACTTGAACCTCAGCACAGAAATAAATAGGACATGCTGGAGGGACAGATTCATATCCCAGAGGCTCCCCTCACTCTGGAACAAAATCCCAGTCCATGTTAGGCAGAGCCCCTCACTGACCCTCTTCAAGAGAAATCTTGACGAGTGGATGGGAGATCGTAAGTTTACACCTGGGATCGCTTCTGTGTCCCTGCTTGACAGAGGTGCAGTAAACTAACCTTAAAAGGGGCTACCTTCTGTGACCTACTATACAGAGGCACAGTCAACTAATCTAAAAGGGTGGCGAAAGCCAAACACACTCTGGCTAGGCTTATAAATGCCCTAGGGCAGATAGCCTAGTATCAACTTATGAACCTATGAACCATCTGAGATACTAGAGTTTATAGGAACAGTTTTCAACACAGTATCAGTAACAGCTTCTCTTCCTCTAGCAAGAGTGCAAACTCACATTCCAGGTCAGGAAAATAGTTCACACTACCAAAATTTCAGCCTGGTTGATTCTTCAAGCCTTAGGGTCAGTGTCAGCTGCCATAATTTTTAGTTCATGTAGTAAGATTTCGTATGAGAATTCTTCAGTGGTGCTAGCAACACGGTGGTCGATTCTTTATCCATGAATGTCAGCCCAAGTAAGAATCCCTCGGGCATGCAAGAAATGCCTTTGGTGGTGGATTCTATCAGATCAGGTTCTAAATAGCCGTCCTTTCATTCTTCTTCAGCCCAAGTAAATAGTGACCATGGACGCATCCTAGATTGGGTGGGGGGCACTTCCAAGGTCCCCTGAAGAAGCCAGCATGCTTCTCAATGTTTTGGAAATGACAGTAGTGCTCATAGAGTTGCAGGCCTTCCAAGAGTCTCTCCCTTTCAGGACAGTTGATTCAAACAGACAATATGTCAGTAGTTTGTTGCATCAACAAATGAGGAGCCAGGTCCTACCTCTTGTGTTGAGAAGCTTCAGAATGTGGCAGTGGGTGGTCTCCTCATCCATCTGCTTTCTGATAGCAACACACATTGTGGGGAAGTCCAGTGTGCTGGCAGACAACTTGAGCACATTCATTTGGCTGCCTCATGAGTGGTTTCTCAACAGGAAGGTAACAAATGAGTTTCTGTCTTTGGGGCCAGCCTTGCAGTGATCTTTTTGCTTCTTCCTAAACAAATGCAGCTGCTTCTTCACCCTGATCCCACCACCAGGAGAATAATAGAGGGTGCTCTGCTCCACGACTGACCCTCTGTCTCCTTTCTGCTTATCCCCCCCTCTCTTGATCCCCAAATGTCTGCAGAAATCTGCCAGGTTGAAGAGCAAAGTCATCCTCCTTGCACCTTACTGGCCTCAACAGATTTGTTTCCCCTTTCTTTGGCCTCATCTACTTTTCCCACCTTGGATTCTGGATCTGATTCAATAACTCCTGTTTCTCCCGTCAGACAGGGTTCACCTGGATATCTTGAATGTAATTTTGACAGTGTGGTTTTTCCACCTCCGTTATTAGCCAGACAACCTATGCTGTCTTCCTCATCTATCATATGCTTTTATCTTTGCATAAAGCTTCTGTGAGTAAACTTTACAGAAGCAGATGGAAGATGTTTGTTTTTTGGGCACATCAGGAACATTGACCCTTTTTCAGACTCTGTACAAAGTGTCCTTGAGTTTTTTGCAACAGTTTTCAGTGAAGGAGCTAGCTCCTCAACCATTAGTTTGGTTGGCAGCAGTCTTTAACTTCCATATTGGATTTGAGAATTCTTCCCTTGCTTCATGTAACGTTTGTAAGGTCTTCTGTTGAGACCACCTTATGAAGACCTTACTCTACCATGGGACTTGTTTAGTAGTGCAGACGGTAATTCATGCCAGCAGCAAAATGTGACCTTAAATTCCTGACCTGGAAATCATCTTTCTAGTGGCCATTAACTCTGCCGGAAGAATTTCAGAACTGTTTGGGTTCGTGAAGGGCAGATCTTGTCTCCTGAACCTGATTGACTTTTTCGAATCAGTGTCCAGAGCCGTGGACAAGGGTAAGGCAGTCCACACAGCCTATCTGGACCTCGGCAAGGTCTTTGACACCATCCCACACTCTGGAATTTATTTTATTTGTTTTATTTTACATTTGTTAACTGGGAAATTCCGACTGGACCAGGTCCATTTTCAGCAGAGGCCCAGGGAGAAGCACCAGCATCAAGTTATACAAATACAGTACATAACAGGTTACATCCATGTATGCTAAACATAGTAATATAACAAGAAATTTATAAAACACTCTAGGTAAAAGAAGATATAGAACATGGGTAAAAAGACCATGTCCGTTATACATTGGTAAGCAAAGAAAATATACAAGTAAGATTCTACAGTTAAAAGTACCCTTTCAGATGACCAAGGCTACAGGGGATCAGAGATCCAGCATGTGATCAGAGAGGAGTTTGGGGAGTTAGTAGTATGGGTAGGGTTATGTGATACAAGGGCATAACCAGGTGCTAAGAAGGTGCGATTTGAGGGAGTTTTTGAATATGGATGTGGAGGGGGCAGTGGACATGGATAGGGGCAGAGAGTTCCAATTTCTGGCAACGGTGTGGGAGTAGAGTGCTTTCCCTGCATTATTGTTAGCCTTGGTGATGAAGAGGAGAGATTTTTCACTGGATCTTGGGTACCGTTTTGCAGTATCGACAGTAAGGTTGGATAATGAGGGTTTTTTTCGGGATATTTGAGAATATTGTAGGCTGTGCCCAGCTGGTGATAGTTAAGTAGCTATGGTAGCTCAAGCCATTTTAGTTCTTTTAGTGCAGCACAGTGATGGGTTCTGTAGGTTGAGTTAGTAGCAAACTTGGCTATTTTATTGTAGCATGTTTCTAGTTTGTCTAGGTCACATTGTCTGATTTGGGTAAAGATTGGTGCTGCGTATAATTTATTTTTTTATTTATTTGCAGTTGGTTTAGCAGGATAGTCCATTGGGCCAAGATGAACCCATTTTCAATGGAGTCCTTGGGAGAAAAGCTCCAAAAACAAGATTACAGTAAGATTTTAGGTTATAATCATTGCATATACTACAGACTAGTGAAAAAGATTACAATATGAATACTGAGAAGCCATTACCTATTAAGGAACCTTGCACTTAAGAGGTGCATTCTAATATGTATTCATTGTAAATAGCTTAGTACAGGTCAGAGCAGGATGTACGAGTTAGGAGAGTAAGTGAAATGGATGTTGCTAGTATAAAAAGGGGAGGAGATTATGTGGGGTGGGAGCAGGAGTATTCCCACTGGGATGTTAGATGTGAGTGGAGAGATTTTTTGAAAAAGTGGTTTGAGGTGGTACGGATGGATGGTGGAAGGGAATTCCAGAGACGTGCAAGACGATAGGATAGGAGATTTATACCTGGTGGACGAGTTGGTTTATAGAATTCTATCAGGAGGTGCATTTCAAAGACAGAGGAAAGGGAGAGAGAAAGGGAGGGGTTGAAAATGAGCTTGTGTGCAAGAGTAAGGTGAGTGTAGGTGAGATGATTGGATAGTTCTTGGCATTTTATTTTGTGGAGAGATATAGAGTGGTGAGTGGAGGACTTATGGCTGGTAGCGAACTTGGCAATTTTGTTATAGCAAGAGGTGAGTTGTGTTTTAAGGGAATATTGTAGGTTAGTTAGGAGTGAGGCTCCATAGAGGAGGGAGGGGATGAGAAATGTGGTAGAGTGAATTTAGTAGAGGGGATGAGGTAACGATTTTGTCTGTATAACATGCCAAGTTTTTTTTTTTTTTTTTTTTATATTTAGTTGTAGGTGGGAGGTGAATTTAAGCGGATTGTCAATTTGGGTCCTTAGTAATTTGGCCTTTGATACCAATTTGAGAGATGTATTATTATGGCTAGTGATAGAGAATGGCTAACATTGAAAGAGGTGGCTTTAGGCAGAGTAAATGCCATTAATTTGGATTTAGAGGCATTAAGTGCTAGGTGATTTTGTTTCATCCATTGTTCGCTGGTTGAGAACGCGTCTTATGTAAGCTTTAGGAGTGTAGGGATAGAGGTGGCAGAACAGATAATAGTTGAATCATCTGCGTATTGGATAATATTAGTGAAAGGGATGGAGTGGCGGAAATAGTTTATAAATATATTGAAGAGGAGGGGACCCAGTATAGATCCCTGGGGAACTCCAGTTGGGGTGTTAAGGAATAAGGAGGTGGCTTGATTAGAATGCTGATCGGGTAGGCAATGGCTTCGGCAGCTATGCTAAGAAAGTATGAGGGAATGTTATCGGGGGCATTAGAGCATGGCTTCAGTTTCTGAAGGAGTTTTTTTATGGTAGATGTGGGTACAGGTTTTAATAAGAAAGGTGGAGACTGGTAAGAGAAGGTATTTAAGGGTGGTGATGATGGAGAAGAAATGGAAGGAGAAGCAGAAGTGGGGGGTGTAGTGTTAGAGGAGGATGGGGGTGAAGTGGAGGGTGTGGTGGCAGGAGAAGGATGAGGTTAGTTTGGAAATAGAATCAATGAAATAAGAGATAAATTGTGTAGCCAAATCTGTCTGGTGTATTAGTGTCCTGGGCTGGGGTTATCTGTTTTGCTGGGATTAAGGTGGGTGGAGATTCCTTCCTAAAATTTGAGGGTTTGTTTTTTGGTTGTTTTGGAGTATGGAGAAGTAGTTCTGTCGATCAGTGATGACAAGCTTTTTGACTTTGTTTCCAAGTGTTTTGTATTCATTATGGGTGGGGGGAATCTTATTTTTCTGGTAATATGTCCAGGCTTTATCTCTGAGGTGCATGGTCGCTAGTGTGTTTTTGGTTAACCAAGGGGCGGTTTTTGTTTTTGTCTTTATGGGAGCATGGTGGTCTAAGAGGTTTAAGAAGGTTGAGTTGAAGTGGGCGACTGCGTTTTCTTGAGGTAGAGTTTTTAGAGTGTTCCAGTTTATTGCTTTTAGAGAGTTAGTAAAGGTAGTAGGGTTGAAGTTTTTTTTGGTAGCGAGTAGTAATATAATTGAGTAAGATGCAAGGGTGAAAGAAGTCGATGTGTGAATGTGGGTAAATGGTCACTAAGGGGATCGGGAAGGGTGCCACTATCAGAGAAATAATGGGGGTGAGGGACTAAAATCGAGTGTAGGGTACTACCACTGAAGAGGTTTTTTGAGGGCCGGGTTATGGAGTTGATTAGCTGTGAGAAGTTGTAGAGGTTGATGCTTAGTGGGTTTGTGGGAGACTGAATGGAAGACAAATTGATATTCATATCTCCCTGAATTATTGTTTCATTGATAGAAAGCCAGGAGAGGATGTCCTCGAGTGTAGAAATATTGTCACTGGGGGGGGGGTGTGTAAAGGGAAGGCTATACTTATTTGTTTGTGTTTATTAACTTGAAGTAGTACTAGGAGTAATTCAGCATTATTGAAGTGGGGAGTAGGTTTTTTATAGGGAGTAACTGATGAGGATAGGTATAGGAGAGCTGCCCCCCCCTTTTTTGTGGGTTCTATCTTTTCTAATGATAGAATAGTTGGGTGGTGGTATTTCTGAATCTTATGTGGGGTTTTAGCCAAGTTTCAGAGATGGACAGGATGTCAGGTTTATTATGCGTGAGCCAGGCTTTGAGATTAGGGATTTTGTTAGCTATACTTTGAGCGTTTAAAGAGGTAAGTAGGATGGATTTATGTGTAGAGGGGGAGGTGGGGGGGCCTGGGTTAGGGTGTATATCTCCAGACAGTAGAATGGTAGTTAGATGTAGGATTAGGTTGGAGAGGTACTTGGACTGCTTAGAATCTAGGTTGAGCTTTATTAGATTTGTAAGGGTTTTGTTAGTTACGGAAAGGGTGGGGTACTTATGAGGAGTAATACGTTTATAGGGAAAGAGTAGATGTTTTATGGGATCTAGGCAGGGAGATATTGGGATATGTGGGTATAAGGGTGGTGAGGTAAGATGGTTGGTTATATGGAAGGATGGTGAGTGGTTAGTGTTAATGTGCTGGGTGAGGTAGTAGGTATAGGATATGTTGAGAAGAAGAAGTAGTAGTTGAATAGAGAAGGATGAGGGTTTCAAAAGCATGGTGAGATAGGGCTAGTAAGAGTAGGTATGATTGTGGCGGAGTAGTTTACAGGGGCAGGTGAGTTGTATGTTTAGGGAGGAGAAGGTGAGATTATAGGTTATGGGAGGGAAGGGAGAGGTGACTGCTGGTTGATATGGGGTGGTAATAGGAAGTGAGTGTTGCTAGAGCAATGGAGACTAACTGGCCAGGGAGGGAAGTAGGTGTGGCTATGAAGGACTAAATGTAGTGGTGCCGGGTTAAGAAATGTTAAATATCAAAAGAGAACATGCAAATCACGAACATACGTTTCCCAGTATCGTTATGTATCTATAACTAAAAAATATTTAAGCTGTAAAAATAATTATATCATATACTCAAAAAGGTATTGGCTTGTATAATTTACTTGAACATTATTAAGTCCATGGTTAAACAAAGATGATATCCAAAAAACAACTGTCTGTATATGAAAAGTCCAAAACAAAATGTTAATACCAAAAAAAGCCTGCATATACTCCTGGTTATGTGATAGTCAGTCCAGTGATGGAATGATTGTTCTGTCACAAAAATGTTGATACGCTGAAAGCCTTCAACAGCGCACAATAAAGACAGTCAGACCACGAAATTGCGTGTAAACAGTAATGATATCCAAATAGTAATGAAAGGTCTGAAGTAGTTAACTTCATTTGTGCATCAACCTATGGGTTATCGGATCCACATCGGATCCGAGCCGGCAGTTTCCAACAGCTAAGATCTGAGCTCCAAGCTCCTCCCCCTTACCCATAACTCCCTGCCATCCCTTCCTGACCTCAGATCTAGTTTGCCGCGGTTACTACCAGCAGCTTGATCTCGAGCTTCCAGGCCTTCGCGAGTTGGTTTTCTGTGAGAAAAATCTTTCTTTGTAAAATAGTTAATATTTTTGAGTGAGTTTGTGTTGTTACCTATCCTTGGTTTTAGTGTAATTGTTAGCCTTTCCTCCCCGTTTCTCGTCGGCGTTAAGGTGTGTGTGTGTGTGTGTGTGTGTGTGGTTTTGGGGCCTAGCGTGTGTGTTTTTAGTTGGGATGTCTGAGGCCGCCAAAACTTTCTTTTCTAAGTGTACTAAGTGTGGCCATGAGCTTTCCCCAGCTGATGGCCACACTCTGTGTGTGATATGCCTTGGGGTTGAACACCTATCTTCTGGCTGCTCTATTTGTGCAGCGTTCAACCCCAGGGCTATTAGGGACTGGAGGTTGAAGCTGATTCTGGCGGGACTCCTGACCCCAGACTCTGCTCTGTCCTCCGGTCCCTCCGTGGCTCCTGCCGCAGCTGCGGCAGTGCCTACGGATGCTTCCCTTCCTCTGGCCGGGACTCAACCTCCCACCTTGGGCCAGGAGGATAGGGAAGCCAGGAGGGAGAAGCGCTGAGAAAAACATAAGCGGCGGGCCGAGGCCTCCGCTTTGGCCCCGCCAGCCAAGCGAGCTTCTCCCCCTGGGACGTCCGGACCTTCTCCTTCCTGGCTCTGTTCCCCCAGATTTTCGCTGGGGCCAGAGGAGGATGAGGCCCGGTCTCCTTCGAGGTCATCGAGGCGGCACTCCCGTCCCGCCTCGGTGGCCTCTTCCAGATCCACTAGAAGCCTAACAGATGCAGACTTGGACCGGATGATAAGGTTCCTCCAGGCCCAGCTGCAGATGGGAGTGCTCCTGCCTCCCCTCCCCTCCGGGGTGCAGAGCTTGACCCCTTTTTTCGCCTCTATTGCTCCTTCCCCGACTCGCTTTCCAGGTTCGGGGTCTACGGAGCAAAGTAGCGTCAGAGCTGGGGGAATGTTGGCGCAGATGGAGTCGGTTACTTTGGCGCCGACAGCGCCCTCTAGCCTGTCAGGTCCCTTTTCTTCGGATCCAGGCTCTCGGAGCCGAGAGTTGAGCTTCGGATCCGAGGTGGTCAGTATGCCTTCAGCTCCGGGTAGGTCAGAGCGTACTGGCCCTTCAGATCCGATCGCTTTGGCTCCGGCCCCAATCTGCTCGTCTGATCCGGGGGAGGGTCTGCTCTCGGATCCTAGAGAGAGTGGCTCTCCTTCGGCATTCGACATGGTGGAGAGGGTTCTGTCAAGGGATTCCAGGCCCGCAGTCTTAGCTACCGCTCCACCCGGCACTCCCTCGCAAACGGGTCTGACTTCCATCACCCGGCCCCAGGGACAGCCTGTTCAGACGTCCCAGATTGTTCCCTTGTTTGGAACAGGATGTGGTTGATGAGGTCTCCTCGGACAGCCCCCCCCCGAGGAGGTTCCTCACAAACGCAAGTGCAAAAGGAGGCACTTGGACTCCCCTGAGTCCTTAACAGAGGACACGGATTTGGAGGAGGGGAAGGTTCCCCAAGATCACCCCCCAAAGATGTCTCATTTGGAGACATCATGGAGATGCTCAGGATAGGGGTGGGATGTGGTCTGCCCCAAAGCCTACCTCGGACAAGTCCGTGTTCCTGGAGGCGTTTGAAGCAGGCCCGTCTACCTCTTGGGTGTCCCCTCCGGCCGATCCCCTGGAAGGAGCCGGACACTGTGGAGCCCATCCCTAAGAGGCCCGACAGAATTCTCAGCCCCCTACGGACAGGTCTCATTAGAGCAAGGGAACCCCTGTAAATGCTATGTTGGTGGCGGCGGCCACCAAAAGGGAACTGGCCCAAGAGAGTCCCTCTGTCCATACCCCTGACAAGGAGTCTCGGGCGAGGGACCATTTGGGGAAGTGGATGTTTGCTTCAGCCACCTTCTCCATAAGGTCGCTGAACTACATGGCACACGTCACACTGCTCCAGCGGGATCTTATTAAAGAATATGCCGGGTCGCCCCCAGAGTCCATGTCGGCAGAGGACAAACAGGTGTACTCTAGCCGAATGGCTACTCTCAGGTCGATTTCCAATACCTCTATGCGGCTACTGTCCCATGCTACGGAAGGGGCTGCTAGAGCTAGCAGTGCGGGCGTCTTCCTAAGGCAACAGGCCTGGCTCCGCCACTGTGATTTTGCGGAACCCTTCAAGGCATCATTCGCTAATGCCCCGTTTGATGGTTCTGCCCTCTTTGGCAAGACTGTACGCAACACCTTGGTCCAGAGCGAGAAAGACAGGAAGAAGTCTGCTGTTGGAGTCTGCTTCTCTGCTCCCCAGAGGTCCTTCTCTAAGAACCAAAAGGGACAGAAGAAGATGTGGTTCCGAAAGTCTCAGCAATCCCGTTTTGCTCCGGACTCCCCGTCCTTCAGAGGCAGAGGAGGACAAGGTGGATGCCGCCCTAGAGGCAGAGGGGGCCTGAAGAACTTTGGGTCCAGAGAACCTTTCTCTGATCGGCCCACGCAGCAACCCTGAGGGGTTACCCGACTGCTGCAGGAGGCAGTCGGGGGCATTTCTCGAAGCACCTAGCAGCTTGGGAGTCCATCACGACAGACCGCTGGGTGCTTCGGATAATATCCAGAGGCTACGAGATTCCGTTTCTCCGTCCCCCTCTCAGACCCAGGTGCCTCCCCGATGTCCCACCCGATCAGAGGGAGGCCGCAGCCGCAGAAATTCGGCAGCTGCTAGAAAAAGGAGCGATCCAGCACATCCCCCCAGACCAGTATGGATCGGGCTTTTACTCCAGTTTCTTCTTGGTGCCAAAAAGACGGTGGACTTAAGACCGATCCTCGACTTATCCCTCTTGAACCTGGCAATAGCCAAAGAAAAGTTCCAGATGGTCACTCTTCAATCCATTCTCCCCCTCTTGCAGGAGAACGACTGGATGCGCTCCATAGACCTCAAGGATGTGTACTACCACATCTTAATGGACAGACTATCTTGGAGGTTTCTCCACTTCAGGCTAGGAGCCAGCCATTACCAATTCAGGGTCCTCCCCTTTGGTCTCACCACGGCCCCCAGGGTGTTCACCAAGGTGATAGCGGTGGTAGCGGCCCACCTGAGACTCCAGGGAATTCAGGTCTTTCCATACCTGGACGACTGGCTCCTGACCACCCCCACAAGGCATCTACTCTGCACAGCCAGGAATTTCTTTCTTCGCCTAGCTCCCTGGCTGGGGATCACAATCCACGCTGGAAAATTCTCCCTACGCCCGACTCATGTCATAGATTTTATCGGAGCCAGGTTGGACACAAACCAGCTCTTAGCCTTCTTAACTCCAGACCGTATGCGATCCCTAAGACTCCATGTGCAGGCCATTCTTCATTGTCCGACCCCTCCGGCAGAACTGGTCCTGAGGGCCCTAGGCTCGATGGCGGCTACCATCATTCTCCTTCCCATGGCGCGCCTAAATATGAGAATTCTGCAATGGACCCTCCCAAGTCCAATGGTCCTTCCTGCGTTATCCCCTGAGCCATCCTGTCCCTCTCAGCAGGGTTTGTAGGAGAGCCCTCTTATGGTGGCTCCAGTCTCCGGACCTCCAAAAGGGGTGCCCCTTCTCTGTCCCCTCCCCTAGCCACGGTGACCACGGATGCCTCTCGCCTCGGGTGGGGGGGCATTGTTGCGGCAGGACCTTCCAAGGCACATGGAACCAGACGGAGACCTCACTGCCTATCAATGTCCTGGAGATGAGGGCGGTGCTGTTAGCGTTGCAAGCACTTCAGAGCCTTCTTCCTGTCGGGACTATTGCGATCCAAACGGACAACATGTCTGTTAGGTATATCAACAAACAAGGGGGGAACAAGGTCCTATCCACTTTGTCGAGAGGCCATGACAGTTTGGGAATGGGCGATTTCCACCAACCGCTTCCTCATAGCGACGCACATTCTGGGCCGGTCCAACATCCTAGCGGGCAAATTGAGTCGCACCATCCTCTCGCCATACGAGTGGTCTCTGAATCCCAAAGTAACAAAGTAGATCTTCTCCAAATGGGGTCAACCTTGTTGCGATCTTTTCGTCTCTCCTTCAAACACGAAGTGCAACACCTACTTCACTCTAATTCCCCCACCCGGGGAATCACCAAGAGACGCTCTGGTGTATGCTTGGCCTCCCGGTCTACTTTATGCTTACTCGCCTCTTCCCCTGATGCTGAAATTTCTGCAGAAAGCCAGACTGTTGGGGAGCACGATAATTCTCATTGCCCCATTCTGGCCTCGTCCGGCATGGTTCCCTTATCTGTGGTCTCAACTTGTGAATCCTCCCTGGATTCTAGATCCTGCCCCGGATATGATATCTCACCCCTTGGGTCTACCAACCCCGAACCTGGACAACCTCAAGCTCACAGCTTGGTTGATCCAGTTCCACTGTTCGGACTCCCGGTATCTCTTCCCCGGTCAAAGCGATCCTAGTGGCAGCTCACAAGCAGTCTACTAGGAAAGTTTATCGTAGCAAATGGAAACATTTTTCTATTTGGGAAGAACATCAGAATCTGGATCCTTTCACAGCTCCGTTACCAGCTGTGCTGGAATTTCTATCGGGACTGTTTGATAAAGGTGCTAGCTCTTCCATAGTCGAAGTACAGTTGGCGGCAATCGCTCATTACCATGTTGGATGTGATCTTGGCCCTTTGACCTCATCCAGATTGTGTAAGGCCTTCTTAAAGGGCACCTTCCTACTAAGGCCTCCGGTGAAGGATGTGATCCCTCCTTGGGATTTATCGCTGGTACTCCAGGCCTTAACAGCTTCTCCCTTTGAGCCTGCTGCCTCGGTAGATCTCAAATTCTTATCCTGGAAAATGGCTTTTCTAGTCGCTATTACTTCAGTGAAAAGTTTCGGAGCTTCAAGCCCTTTGTGCCAAGCCTCCATACTTGACTTTCCACAAGGGTAGGGTATTCCTCAGGACCAATCCCTCTTTTCTTCCCAAAATTGCTTCCGAGGCGAACATTAAACAGTCTATTAATTTGCCAGTCTTCTTTCCCAATTACCAAAATAAAGGTGAATACAAGTTACACTCTTTGGATGTATACAGACAGTTGAGATTTTATTTGCACAGGACAGCCAGTTATAGACATTCAGATCAGCTGTTTGTGTCCTTTGCTAAATCCAGTTTGGGGAAAGCTGTTTCTAAAGTCACACTATCCAGGTGGATTTCTCAGTGTATTCTCTTGGCTTATGAGAGTTCTGGCAGGCCTGCTCCTCAGGGAGTCCATGCCCATTCAACTCGGTCTGTTAGTACCTCTGCTGCTTTTCGAGCTAGAGTCTCGTTGGATGACATTTGCTCGGCTGCCACGTGGGCCTCTTCTCACACATTTATAAACCACTATAAGTTTGATCTGGTTTCCAGAGGGAGAGCATCCTTTGGCTCCGCAGTGCTCCGGAACATCCTTAAGGGCCTCCCATGATTCAGGTAGCTGGGGACTCTGTCCCATAGTTTGATGCACAAATGAAGTTAACTACTTCAGATTAAGAAGTTATGTACTCACCATAATTTTCCATCTGAGTAGGTAAACTTAATTTGTCAAACCGTCCCTCCCTCCATCCCCCTGTCCTCTTCAGATGTTCTTGATATTCCTGCTTCACGGTAGATTGTACCCAATTTACCCTAGACAGGTGGTGATTGCAAGCCTTGCTTTTAGGCAAACTCGATCTGAGGTCAGGAAAGGATGGCAGGGAGTTATGGGTAATGGGGAGGAGCTTGGAGCTTGGATCTTAGCTGTTGGAAACTGCCGGCTTGGATCCGATGTGGATTTGATAACCCATAGGTTGCTGACAAATGAAGTTTACCTACTCAGATGGAACGTTATGGTGAGTACATAACTTCTTATTCCCCTATAATGCAAAACCACCTTCCAATATGGACGCCGCACAGTACATAATAGAGTTGAGAGGAGGTGGCTTTAACTTGCTAAGCTGGGCATTAATCCCTACGTCACTCAATGGGTTGCCAACTGGCTTACTGACAGAACCCACACTGTAAAAGTAGCTGACTCCCAATACAGCTCCAGACAAGTGACAAGTGGAGTACCTCAGGGTTCAGTTGTGGGACCTCTCTTGTGTGGCATCTGCTTCCCTGAAGTACAGGCCAACACTAAGGGACTCTGGCTAACAAAGTTCACAGATGACTGCAAACTGGGAGCCATTATTGAATCCCCAAATGATGTGGATACTCTAGCTATATTCTGTCGCATATCATCTACTCCGAGGTGATCTCTGCTTAACATACAAGGCCATGTCAAACCCAGAGCGGTTGGACATGCTACCCTTAAAGAAATCCCAATCCCTCAGAGTCACACGCTCCAGGGATCTAAATCTTGTCATCACAATAAACAAAACATGCTGGAGGGATAGGTTCCTGACCCAGAGACCCCCCAGACTCTGGAATAGACTACCCATACATGTCAAGCAGAGCGCCTCTTTGGCCCTCTTCAAAAGGAACCTTGATTGGATGGGAGAAAGGAAATTCACCCTGGGAATAGACAGGGGTCCAGGGAAGTAAATAGTGTGGGAAGAAATAGCCAGGGCATTGTTATGGCTAGGCTTGTATAGGCCCTAGGACCGATAGCCTCGTACCAACCTATGAATCTCAGGCATTGCTCTGTAAACCTCTCTACTTAATTTTTTTTTTTTTTATTTATAGGGATAGAATAACATTACAAACCAACATTTCCTTCCTCCCTCCCTAAGATGGTGTCAGAATCCAACATCAACCAGTCCATTAATTTGCCTGTCTTATTTCCAAAATTTGAAAACAAAGGAAAGTACATGTTGCACTTCAGATGTTCATAGACGGCTAAGCTTCTACTTGCAAAGAACAAAAGAAGTTAGAAAATCTGATCAACTGTTTTTCTCCTTTGCAGATTCCAAATTAGGTAAGTCTGTTACAAAGGTAACTTTGGCAAGATGGCTTGCTGACAGTATATCTTTTATCTACAGTAAATTGGGTATCTCATTACCAAAACCTTTTAAGAGCCCTGTCAACTAGATCATGGTAACTTCAGTGATGTTCTTCGTCTTCCCTTGCTGCAGTCCTGACTATTGGGTATAGTCCGCGTCCCAGTCGGCCCGAATACCAGAGTATAAGGCTGACGTCGGTCATGGCGCCTTAGACTGACGTCAGTACGTCAGGGTACTAATGCGCATGACCGACGCCATTTCCTCAGTCTTTTTTGCCGCATGGTCCGATGCAGAAGCAATTTTGCGAGTGCAGGTTGGCGTTCTGAGATTTTCCGAAACCGGAGTTTCAGACCGAAACAGAGTTGGCTAAGTAACCCCGTTGGGGAACATTTTGTTTTTTTCTTGCCTCAGTATTTAACCGGATGTCAGAAAAAGTGAATAACTGTATTTCTTGTGGGAAGCAGATACCGCATAGGGATTATCATACATTGTGTATACCTTGTTTAGGGCCTGAGCACGACGTTGTTGGTTGCCGCTCTTGTGCTAGATTTAACAAGCGCACTATTAAGAGGAGGCTTGATTGTGCTAGGTTAGTGTTTGGGAAGCGTTGCAATTATAATATGCCGTCGGATGCTCCGACGCTTCATCCAAGAAGCGCAAGGACAAGACAGTGAAGCCTAGGGGTGAGGAACCGCAGTCCCGGACGCCGGTTCTTTAGAAGGCTCAGGGGAGCCAGAGGTTTTGCCAGGAATCTCTATGGAGTCTCAGGCAGATACTTTACTGTTACAGGATGTGCCCTCTCAGGAGGTAGGCCAGGCTGAGGGGGCTTCTCAGGTAACTGTTCTTCCTCTCTTCCCAAGGTAGTTAGGGCCTCTCCTTCTGTTGCCAAAGCTTCTTTTAGAGGTAGGCCAAGTTCAGCTTCTGTGGGGCTTCTCCTAGCATTTCGGCTCTGTGCCTAAGAAACATATGCTTAAAATGGCAGAAGATTTGATTACTCTGATTAGAGGTTCTATGCCCCCGCCTGATAAGAGGCCTAGGGTTGAACAGGAGTTTGATAGTTTTGAACAGTGTTCACAGGCTTCAGAGTCTTCTGTGGAAGACTTGCAAGAGTTTCCTGCTTATTCTGATTCTGATGTGGATGATTCCACTCCTACAGCTTCTCCTCCTGAGGATTTTTCATTTTCAGAGACTCTTCACTCCATGAGGGAGCACTTTAAATGGGAAGGCCAGGATTACTCTGATTCCAGGAAAAGGCTTAGGGAATTCTTGTTTTTACCCCAGCATAGGCCCTTAGCTATTCCTCCTGTGTTGAATGTGGTGGAGGATGTTTTGCAGAGGCTTCCTGAACCCTGACTCCTTGCCTCCTGCTCCTGTTAAGCCTGATAGGTATTATAGGGTGCCCAAGCTCATAAGTATTTGTTTAAGAGTCCCAGTAGGGACCCAGAAACTGTTTCTCAGGGGCCTAAAGGTGTTAAAGCTTCTGTGGTTAAAAATCCTGTGCCCTCTGATAAAGAGGCAAGGGCTTTGGATAGGTGGGGTAAGAAAGTATATACTTCTTCCACTCTAGCCATGAGGGCGTTGAATTGTCAGTTTCATATGCTGAAATATCAGAATTATCTCCTTTCACAATTGAAATCTAAGGTGGATGCTTTGGCGGAAGGTATTGAGTGTAAAGAATTGCTGGATTTGGTTCATGTGTCTGAACAAGTGGGTAAGCATTCTTTGCAGTGTGGTTTTGATGCTGTTCAGGCCTCCTCGAGGGTGGCTGCTACTAGTTCTGTTCTTCGCAGACATGCCTGGTTGAAGGATCAGAATTTAGCTGAGCATGTTAAGACCAGGATTTTGGATGCTCCTTTACAGTCTGATGTGTTGTTTGGACCGCCTGTGGAAGCAGTTTTAAAGAAAATGGAGGACAAAGCTAAGTCTATGCAGACTGTTAAAGATTTTTGCAGGTGCAGCCTCCAATTTTAGTAGAAATTGGCCTGCTAAGGGGTGGACATATCCTGCTTATGGTTCCCAGTCTAGGGGTAGGTCTAGACGTGGTAGGGGCAGGGCTCAAGGTCCGTTTAGGCCTAGATCAGACAGTTCACCTGCTCAGACTTCTGGTGAGGGCAGGGGTCAGTCCTTTCGTAAGCAAAACCAATGACCTGCCTTTTCAGCTGCCAGTGGACTCGCCTGGCAGCTCCTTTGGGAGGAAGATTGTCTCTTTTCAAAGAAAATTGGGATTTAATCACTCAAGACAGATGGGTGCTGGATATCATTCATCACGGTTACAGATTTTATTTCCACACTATGCCCCCTTTCAAAGGCATGCCAGATGTTCCTCCTCCACAAAGAATAGAGGCTCACAAGCAAGTTTCTCAGTTACTCCAAATAGGGGCCATTCAGCCAGTCCCTGTATCAGAAAGGGGCTTGATTTTATTCTCGCCTGTTCCTAGTACCAAAGAAGGGGAACACGTGGAGACCAATTTTGGATTTATCTATCCTCAACACTTATCTGGACATTCCCAAGTTCAAGATGTTGACGTTACAGCAACTGTTACCTCTGCTGGGCAAGGATCACTGGATGGTAACTTTGGATCTCAAGGAAGCCTACCTTCATGTGCCTATAAGGCTAAGTTGCAGAAAGTATCTGCGATTTCGAACTGGAGATTTTCATTATCAGTTCTCTGCATTGCCCTTTGGCTTATCTACTGCCCAGAGTATTCACAAAGGTTCTGGCTCCAGTGATAGCTTACTTCAGGCTTCAAGGCATTCAAATCTATCCTTACTTGGACGACTGCCTGATTCTGGCTCAAGAAAAGGAAGACCTTCTACAGCATCTGGAATATGTCATAGCAGTGCTAAGATGCCTAGGGTATTCTGTGAACGAAATAAAGTCCAGTCTAGTACCCTCTCAAGACATGTGCTTTCTGGGTGTGAGACTGAATACAGCAGCCCAGATGGCCTTTTAACCCCGGACAAACAAAAGAGTCTGTCACTTTACTTCCATCAACTATCTCATCAGTCCGTGCTGACTGCAAGGACAGTCCTTCAAGCATTAGGGTTCATGGCATCTTGTATTCTGGTGCTTCCCAATGCCAAACTGCATATGAGGAAGCTGCAATGGTATCTCAAAATGTATGGACACAGCACTGCCAAGATTTCGACACTGTCATTCATATAATACCTTGCCTTCAAAAGGAATTCTTGTGGTGGGCTCAGGAATGTCACCTAAACAAGGGACTCTCTGTGACCCGGCCAGAGGCGAGTCAGATTTTAACGACAGATGCCTCGGACACTGCTTGGGGAGCTCATCTAAATGGAAAGTGGATACAAGACAAGTGGCCTGCCAGACTACAGCATCTACATATCAACATGAAGGAGATGTTAGCAGTCCAGTTTGCATTGATGGCGTTCAAGGAGTTACTTCTTCCAGGGCAGGTGTTGATTCTAACAGACAACACAACTGTCATGTGGTACATCAACAAGCAAGGGGGAACACATTCTTATCCTCTATGCAGGCAAGCAATGATTTTATGGGAGACTGCTAAGCCTGCAACTGACTCTTCAGGCAAGGTTTCTGCCAGGAGCACAGAACTCCCTAGCAGATGTATTAAGCAGACAAATCATGGATCCCCACGAGTGGAAACTGGATCTTCATGTATTTCAGAAATTGACAGTGTCATGGGGAACTCCAGACATAGATCTGTTCGCTTCTCCACTAAACCACCAGCTGCCAAAGTATTGCACAAAGGGGTTTCATCACACAGCTTGGAAAGTGGATGCTCTGTCTTTCAGTTGGAAAAACCTTCATGTGTATGCCTTTCCACCTCTGCCTCTTCTTCCAAAGGTATTAAAGGTCAGACAAGACAGGCCAAGGATGATTTTGATAGCTCCAGATTGGCCTCGGCAACACTGGTACCCACTTCTAAGGAGTCTTGTAAAGAAGCCTCCATGGCCTTTACCTCTGATTCCTCATCTGTTATCTCAGAAGGACGGTCATCTGCTCAATGTCAAGCTTCAATCTCTTCATCTCACAGCTTGGCATATTCTGTGTTGAAGCACAGCAGGTCTCAGCTTCCTCAACAAGTTTTAAATGTGATTATGGAAGCTAGAAGGCCTAGTACTAGGAGAGTGTACGCAGAAAAATGGAAGAGATTTTTATTTTGGAGTACAGCAAAGAATTTGGAGATTTCAGAGCCTAATTTGAGTGTGGCTCTTCAATATCTTACTGAATTATTGGACAAAGGTTTGTCCTTCTCTTCCATAAAGATTCATGCTGCAGCAATTTCAGCTCACTATGATTGTGACCCACCTTTGTTTTCGCATCCTTTGTTCAAGCAGTTTCTCAGAGGGGCAAAGAATATAAGACCCCCGTGAGCTCCTACTCCTGCTTGGGATCTCAATTTTGTGTTGGAAAAACTTACTCTACAACCTTTTGAGCCTGCAGCTACTGCTGAATTGAAATATTTGTCATGGAAGACTGCTTTTCTGTTGGCTATTACTTCTGCAAGAAGGGTGTCTGAGTTGCAGGCCCTTATGGCAGTAGAGCCCTTTTGGTTTTCCATAAGGACAGGGTTTCATTACGCACTAATCCTTCCTTTATGCCTAAGGTGGTTTCTAGTGTGGCTTTAAACCAAACTATTCATTTGCCTACGTTTTTGCAGATCCTCAAAATAAAGGGAAAAGATTTTGCACACTTTAGATGTACACAGGCAATTGCGTTATTATTTGAGCAGGACTAAAGATTTTAGGCAGTCTCAGCAGTTACTTGTTTCTTTTGCTTTGAGTTCACAGGGCAAGCCTGTGTCAAAACAAACTATTTCTAGGTGGATTGGCTTTTGCATTGCATTTTGTTATTCCCATCATGGCAAAGAGGTTCCAGCTGGGATTAGGCCTCATTCCACTAGGGCTACTGCCACTTCAACAGCATTTCTAAGGGGTGGCAACTAAGGATATTCTGGAAGCAGCTACTTGGAGTTCAGTGCATACTTTCTCTAGGCATTATCACCTGCCTATATACTCTAAGACTAGGGCTGGTTTTGCCACAGCTGTTTTACAAGGCATGTTGTCAGCTCCTGCTACTGTATAATTTGCCAGCCTCCCTTACCTCTGCTTTGGGATTCTACCCAATAGTCAGGACTGCAGCAAGGGAAGGCGAAGAACATAGTACAGTTTTGTACCTACCATAAATGTAGATGTTCGAGGATTCCCTTGCTGCAGTCCAATTTACCCTCCCTCCTTCCCCTCTGTGTTTCAGGGTGGTTGTGTAGGTGAGTTTACATGCTTATATTTTTTGTATATATATTGCTGTATATATTGTACATGTTTTTTGGTGCAGGTTGTTTTTGGGACTTGTCTTGGGTCTTCTGACATCTGGGGCAAGAAAAGACTGAGGAAATGACGCCGGTCATGCGCATTAGTACCCTGACGTACTGACGTCAGTCTAAGGCGCCATGACCGACGTCAGCCTTATACTCTGGTATTCGGGCCGACTGGGACGCGGACTATACCCAATAGTCAGGACTGCAGCAAGGGAATCCTCGAACATCTACATTTATGGTAGGTACAAAACTGTACTTTTTTTATCAAGGCATTCCATGGACGACAAATGTGCAGCTGCAACTTGAGGTAGTCCTCATACCTTGATTACTTCTTACAAACTAGATCTGGTGTCAAGGGTGTAAGAGCAACCTTAGCTCAGCTGTGCTCAGGAATATCCTTCCTTAACTGACTTCTGGGAGAACAAAAGATTATAAAGACACCACTGTTCTTTATGGTTTTCTTTTTGTTTTGTTTAACTTTTTTAAACACCTTTATTGAATTATCACTTGTGACAGAGGCAAATTTACATTTATCATAGGTTCATACTAGGCTATCTGCCCTAGGGCATTTATAAGCCTAGCCAGAATGTGTTTGGCTTTCGCCACCCATTTTAAATTTATTTTGCTATGCCCTTTTTCGAGGTTGGTATACTGTGCCTCTGTCTAACAGTGACACAGAAGTGATACCTGGGGTAAACCTACGATCTCCCATCCACTCATCAAGATTCTTCTTGAAGAGAGTCAATGAGGGACTCTGCCTAACCTGGACTGGGATTTTATTCCAGAGTGAAGGGAGCCTCTGGGTTATGAATCTGTCCCTCCAGGATGTCCTATTTATTTCAGTGCTGAGGTTCAAGTCTCTTGAGCGCGTAGCTCGATGGGATTTGGATTTTCTGAGGTGCAGCATGTCCATTAATTCCGGGTTGGACATGGCTTTATACGTCAGGCACAGATCGCCTCTGAACAGGCGGTATGCCACTAAGTAGAGCTGGAGTTTCTTTAACCGGGCAGCATATGGCATCTGTTTGAGCCCTTTGATCCTCTTGGTGAGGTACTTTTGGGGTCTTTCCAGTTGCTGCAGGTGTCTGGTAAGGTACATACCAAAAAGGGCATTGTACTCAATTATGGGCCTGATGAGGGATGAGTAAAGAGGCACGATGATGTCCCCTGATGTAGATGTGAATCCCTTCATGATTAGGTGGGCTATATAAAATGTTTTTCAAACGACTTTGGCCACGTGGTTGTCCAATGAGAGATTGCTATCAACTTGGGTCCCCAGGTCCCTAATTACTTCTGTACTTAATGGATTACCACCTATGTGGTAATTTGTGGGCACTTTGTTTTTGCCAAAGGGGATGACTATACACTTTTTGGCATTTAGCTTGAGGCCATGGCTCTGGCACCAGTTGTCTGTTTCTATGAGGCCCTTTTGGAGGATGCTTGTGTCGGCTGGAGAGTCGATTATGGCGCCCAGTTTGCAGTCATCTGCGAACTTGGTAAGCCACAGTCCTTCCGTGTTGGCCTGTACCTCCGAGAAATGTATACCGAACAAGAGAGGTCCCAGGACTGAGCCTTGTGGGACACCACTTGTAACTGGTTTGGAGTCTGAAATGGCTCCAGCAGTTCTAACCATGTGAGTTCTGTCCTTGAGCCAGTTTGCAATCCATCTAGTGACATAGGGGTTTATATTTAAGCTGGTGAGCTTATCTATAATGCCCGAGTGGGGTATTGTATCGAAGGCTTTTGCGAGGTCCAGGTAGGCTGTGTGGACCACCTTCCCCTCGTCAATGGCCTTGGTGACTGTTTCAAAATAATCAACCAGGTTTAAGAGGCAGGATCTGCCCTTAACAAAGCCGAACTGGGTAGGATCCAGTGTTTGTAGGTCCCCAATATCTTTATTTATGAGGTCCATGATGATCCTTTCCATAGCTTTGCAGACCAAGCTAGTCAGGCTTATGGGGCGATAGTTTCCAGGATCCGTTGAGGCACCACCTTTATGGAGAGGGACCACTGTTGCTGTACGCCATTCTTTGGGCACATATCCTGTAGTAAGGCTGAGATTGAACAGTAGTTTTTTGTTTGGGTTTAGCTCTTCTTGGAGTTCATGTAGGACGCAGCCCGGGACACCGTCTGGTCCCATTGATGCTGTGTTTTTTGCTTTGGAGAGGGCGGCGCTTACCTGAGCATCTGAGATGTCAGGGGCAGCACTCTGCTGGGATAGATATTTGCCCTTTTGGTGGGGGTTTGCTGAACCTGTCAGCTAGGATGTTGGCAATGTCTGTGGGTTCGGTGCATTTTTTTGTCATTTTGGACTAATTCTGAGCATATCTGGGAATTACCACCCAGGTTCCTAACATAACTAAAGAAAGCCTTGTGATTATCCTTAGTGTCCTGTGCAATTTTTCTCTCGAAGCTGGCCTTAGACAATTTTATGTGTGCCCGTAGTTTTTTGCTAACACTGATCAGTGATGCCTTCCCTTTTTGGGATTTTGCTCTATCATTTAGTAGCGTTCTCCTTCTATTGTATAGTTTGTTTGTGGCTGGGGTCCACCAGACAGGACGTCTGCCTTTGCAGGATTGGGTCTTGGTTTTATTTGGGATCGCATGATCCATGCATTCCTGAAGGTGTTCATAGAATGCGTTTCTAAAGGATTCTGCGGTCTGGGCCGTATTTTCCACAGGCCCGGGGGCTTTGAAGGATTCCACCTCAGTTTTGAGGAGTGTGAAATATGCTTTAGAGAAGTTTTTCACTGTGGTTTTCTGGGCAGGGGGTGGGGTCGGGATGTGAATATCCAGTGAGATTAGTTTATGGTCTGATCTTACCAGTGAGGGATACACTTCTGGTCTGGAGCATAGAGTCCCCATGTTGGTGATGATCAGGTCCAGTATGTTTTCCCCTCTTGTGGGAGTGGTAACAAGTTGTTCCATAGCATTTGAGTTTATAAATTCTAGGAACCTTTGGGCTAGGGTGTTGGAGCTAGAGTAATGCTCCCAGTCTATGTTTGGGTAGTTGAAGTCGCCCAATATAATGGTGTTTGGAGAGACCTTCATATTTTCCAGTGTTCTCAGGAAGGCCGAGTGAGGTTCCTGGGTTTGGGAGGGTGGTCTGTAGCAGGCTATTAACTGGAAGGCAGATGTCCTTCATGGATGCATCTGCAGTCATAACAAGTGGGTTGTCCTGTCGTCAGGCAGCCCTGCAGTCGGCCGGATTCCAAAGTCCGGGTCCGGCTTCGGCTGATGTCGCACTCCACCCGACGCCATCTCTGTTGGTCTTCGGGTATATAAGCATCAGCCGACGCCATTTTCCTCAGTCTTTCTTGCCGCGTGGCGCCCGAAGCAGAAGCTGTTCGCAAGTGCCGGTCGGTCGGATCCAGAGATTACTTCTACCGAATACTACTCCGTGGACTTCTATAGCTAAGTACCGCGTTGGGGACTCTTTCTTGCCTCAGCCGATGTCAGAAAAAGTTAACAATTGTTTAACCTGTGGGAAACAAATACCTCATAAAGATTTCCACTCTTACTGTCTGCCTTGTTTAGGCCCAGCCCACGACGTAGCAGCCTGTTCGGCCTGTGCCTCTTTCAACCGACGAACGCTTAGGCGTCGGTCGGAGTTTGCAGAACAGTTTTTCGGTTCTGATTTTGCGTACATTATGCCGTCGGATCTTCCGACTACCCAATCTACCAAAAAACGCAAAGATAAAGACCGACACTCGCGGTCTGCGGTTTCGGCCGAAACCACGGTAAAGCAAACCGCGAGTGTCTTGGGTTCGGCCGAACCGAAAACTGATCAAAGTACAGCTGAACCTATTCTTACAACTGAGGCCCCTGCTACAACTCTTGAATCGACCTCAGAAATTTTACCCACTACGGTGGTTGACTTATCAGACACCATCCCCTTGGATGTCTCTACCCCAGCACGTGGTGCTGCTAGGCCTCCAGCAGCCATGTCCATTAAGGCCTTCGCCAGGGCTAAAGCAGCCAAGACTACTAAAACAGTGCCTGTTAAACCCCCACATCCAGGCCCTCTTCTAGTTCTCAAATGCTTTCTTTGGCAGAAGATTTAATTTCTTTAATTAGAGGATCTCAATCTCACCCAGACAGGGCCTCTCAGCCCCAGAGAAGAGACCTAGGGCAGAGCCCCTGAGCCAGTGTCTTCTGATGATTCTGCTGATGAATCAGACATAACTGACCAGCCAGAGGCTCCCTTCTCCAATTTTGAAGATTCTGATGCTGAAGAATCCATTCCAGCTGCTTCCCCACCAGAAGAATTCTCCTTTGGGGAAACCTTGCATGCCATGCGAGAACAGTTCCAATGGCAGCAACAGGATTTTTCAGACTCCAGAAAAGACTTAGGACCTTTCTGCACCTCCCACAGCACAGGCCCTTAGCTATACCTCCTGTTCTCTCTGTGGTGGATGATGCTTTCAATGATGTTTGCTCCGCTCCAGATTCTTTACCCCCAGCCCCTGCCAAACCAGACAGATTTTACAGGGTGCCAGATACTCATCACCACCTTTACAAGGCCCCACTTGCAGACCCAGAAACTATATCCCAGGGTCCCAAGGCAGTAGCCGCGACCACAGCTAAAAACCCTATTCCTTCTGAAAGGGAAGCAAGGTCATTAGACAGATGGGGTAAAAGGTCTACACTTCAGCTACTCTCTCAGCTAGAGCTTTAAACTGTCAGTTTCACATGATACAATACCAAGAGTTTATGCTTGATCAGTTAACTAAAAAACTAACCACTGATGAATCTCTTGATAAGAAATATGTATTAGAGATGGTAAATAACATTCAACAGGTTAGCAACCATTCCTTAAAATGTGGCTATGATGCACTGGAGGCTTCATTTAGATCAGCCATGACAGGCACAGTGATAAGAAGGCATGCATGGCTAAAGGAACAAGCTTTACCGGATCATGTTAAAGCTAAGTTGCTAGATGCTCCTATGGACAAGACAAGTTTGTTTGGTACACCTGCCCAGCAGGTTATGAAGAAAATGGAAGAGAAGGCAAAATCTGTTCAAACTGTTAAAGATTTCTTGCAGGTTCAACCCCAAGGTTTAGCAGGAACTGGCCTGCCAAAATTGGTCCTTTCCTGACTCCACAAAATTTCAAAGGGGCAGGAATAGACGTTCCAGAGGCAGAAACCAATCCAGAGGAGGTGCCTACAGAGGACGACAGTGGCAAGGTAACAACAGAGGCACAGACACAGCCACTGCCACTACATCAGCACAACCACAGTGACTTAATCCTAAATCCGCCTACCAGGGAACAAATAGCAGCTCCTCTAGGCGGAAAGTTAACCTTATTTTCAAAGAACTGGCACTACATAACAAAAGACAAGTGGATTTTACAAACCATAGATCAAGGTTACGGTTTCACTTCCACACTTTACCAGTCAAAAGAGGAATGCCAAATCTACCTCCAAATCAAAAACAGAGGCTCTACGCCAGATAATGGAGTTAGCAAACATGAGAGCTGTGGAAAGAGTGCCAACAGCAGAACAAGGAAAGGGGTTCTATTCCAGACTATTCCTAGTTCCAAGAAAGGAAAAAGGTGGGTGCCCAATTCTCGACCTGTCCACCTTAAATACATACATCATTGTCCCAAAATTCAAAATGCTGACCCTACAGCAACTTCTTCCCATGCTGGGCAAGGAGTCTTGGCTGGTAACTCTAGATCTCAAGGAGGCATACCTGCACGTCCCCATTCGACCAATCTGCAGAAGATACCTCAGATTTCTTGCAGGATCAGAGCACTATCAATTCTCAGCATTGCCCTTTGGCTTATCTACTGCGCCCAGAGTATTCACAAAATGCCTGGCATCAGTAATCGCCCATTGCAGACTACAGGAATTCAAATTTACCCATACCTGGACGACTGCCTGCTACAAGGGGACAACAAAAGCAAGCTGACAACAGATTTACAAAGGGTCATTTACTTGCTACAAGGACTGGGATACACAGTCAATTTACAAAAGTCAAGGCTGATACCATCCCAAACAAGGACATTCTTGGGCTGAATTGGACACAGTACAACAAATGGCATTCCTGACTACAGAAAAACAAAAGAACTTCCTCTTTACTTCTTGGCACTAACAAAACTGAACAAGTTAACAGCAAGAAAAGTTCTGCAGGCCTTGGGCTTCATGGCATCATGCATAATCTTGGTCCCATTTGCCAGACTACATATGAGGAAACTACAGTGGTACCTAAAGAATTTATGGTCCCAACACAGACACAGTCTAGAAACAGAAATCCCACTAATTCCATGCTTAAAACAGGAGTTCCTATGGTGGGCTCAGGCATGCCAGTCAAACCCAGGCCTACCCTTTCGCAGATGTCAACCAAGCCAGACCATCACAACAGACGCTTCAGACCTAGGATGGGGGCCCACATGCTGGACAAATGCGTGCAAGGATTGTGGACACAGGATCAACTTCACCTGCACATCAATCTAAAAGAAATGCTGGCAGTAAAACTGGCAATCCAAAAGTTCAAACCATTTCTCAAAGAGGGCCAGTTGATGATAAGGACAGACAACACCACAGTCATGTGGTACATCAACAAACAGGGAGGCACTCATTCATACCCCCTATGCAGAATGACCTTGGAGCTGTGGACCCTGGCACTCAGCTACAACATTCAGTTACAGGCAATATTTGTACCGGGGAAAGACAATACTCTAGCAGACATATTAAGCAGAACCACTTCGGATGCCCACGAATGGAAGCTGCACCCGGACATCTTCAAGACCATCTCAAAGAAATGGGGAATGCCACAGATAGACCTATTCGCATCACCTCTCAATCACCAGCTCAAAAAATTCTGTACAAGGACGTTCCACCCACTAGCATGGAAAGTGGACTCACTCTCCTTCAACTGGAAAGGCCTAACAGCATATGCATTCCCACCTCTTCCTTTGATACACAAGGTACTACTAAAAATCAAGGAAGAACGTCCAAGGATAATCCTGATAGCTCCAAACTGGCCAAGACAACACTGGTACCCACTACTGAAGAGCATGTCTCGGAACAATATGTGGCCAATACCCCTGATGCCTTTGATGTTAACTCAGAACAACTACAGCATCATACATCCAAACCTAAAACGCTGCAACTGACTGCATGGAACATCACATAGCAGCAGCTAATCCAGAACTTTCCCAAAGAGTTAAAGACATTATTCTTGAAGCGCCGCAGACCTTCAACAAGAAGGAACTATGCTGGAAAATGGAAAAGGTTTGTCATTTGGAGTACGGAAAGAGGAAAAGATGTGTCAAACATAGATATGCCTAACATTCTGGAGTATCTGGCGAACTTCTTCATTCAGGCCTGTCCTACTCCTCCATCAAGATACATGCATCAGCTATTTCAGCAGAATACAGCTTTGATCCACCTGTTTTTCGCACCCTTTGCTCAGGCAGTTCCTCAGAGGAATCAAGAATGTAAAACCTCCAAGGAAACCACCATTACCAGCTTGGGATTTAAACTTTGTGCTAGAAAAGTTGACACTATCACCCTTTGAACCAGCAGCAACAGCAGACCTACAACACCTGTCATGGAAAACTGCTTTCCTACTAGCAATTATTTCAGCAAGGAGGGTTTCAGAACTTCAGGCCTTAATGGCAGTGCAACCCTTCCTAATCTTCCACCAAGATAGAGTGTCCATGAGGACTAATCCTACATTTATGCCCAAGGTGGTATCCAGAGTGTCTTTAAACCAGGCAATCCACCTACCTACCTTCTTTCCCAACCCACAAAACAGAGGGGAAAGAATACTGCATACCTTGGATGTACATAGACAGCTACGCTACTACTTGGACAGAACAAAAATAGCAGAAAGACTGACCAACTTTTTGTAGCCTATGCAACAGGAAGGGAAGGAAAAGCTATTTCCAAACAGACAATCTCCAAATGGATAGGAAATTGCATACGATACTGTTACTCCTTCCATGGAAAACCAATTCCACAGAACATAAGACCTCATTCTACAAGGGCAACAGCCACTACCACAGCCTTCTTACGAGGAGTGGCAACCAAAGTCATTATTGAGGCGGCTACTTGGACCTCCGTGCATACATTTGCCAAGCATTATAATTTGCCTCTATATTCCAGATCCCGAGCAGGGTTTGCCACTGCTGTACTGCAAGGGATCCTAAACACACCATAATCTACTTTTATCCTCCTCCCCTAGTTGGCTATGGTATTCTACCCACTTGTTATGACTGCAGATGCATCCATGAAGGACATAGTACAGTTTTGTACCTTCCATAAATGTAGATGTCCGAACTGGATAGCATCTGCAGTCAGGATTACCCTCCCTCCTTACCCTCTGTGGTACTCCTAGGGTGTTTACCCTCCTAATAGCTAGCTGTTGGGGGGGAGTCTTTTATGGTGTATTTGTTTGTATATATGTACATATATGCTTATTGTTGTGTTTACCTCTATCTATTTGGAAACATTGGCATCTATCCAAATTTTAGCCTGCAAGAGGGCTACTGGCATCTGGGGCAAGAAACACTGAGGAAAATGGCGTCGGCTGATGCTTATATACCCGAAGACCAACAGAGATGACGTCGGGTGGAGTGCGACATCAGCCGAAGCCGGACCCGGACTTTGGAATCCGGCCGACTGCAGGGCTGCCTGACGACAGGACAACCCACTTGTTATGACTGCAGATGCTATCCAGTTCGAACATCTACATTTATGGTAGGTACAAAACTGTACTTTTTACCCACTGTTAGTTGCACATGGATAGTCTCTGATGCTTCGTGCTTTGCCACCAACCTGGAGGTGTGGGTATCTTTGATGAATATCGATACTCCCCCTCCTTTTGTGGTTCGGTCCAAGTTTTGGGGCCGAAAAGCATGGTATGAGGTATAACCTGGTAGTGCTGGGTTGTCTCGGGAGCCCTGAACCAGGTTTCTGTTACTGCACAGATATCGATGTTCTCCATGCTAAGGAGAGTTTCGAGTGCGTGCATCTTGAGGTTTAGACTTCTGGCATTGAGTAGCATTACTCTTAGTTTCTTATCCCTTGTGATACCTATGGAGGTGGGTTTGTCTTTTGAGCCTTGCCTAAAAAAGGCACTAGGGGAGTAGCAAGAGCCTTTGCCAATATCCGAAAGCCCAGGGGTGACAGGTGCAAGCCATCCCTAGCGAAGCATCGTGGCTTGTCGAGCATGTCATCCCAAGCTGACAGGCATTGGATCCCCTTTGAATGACACCAGTACTTAAGCCAATTGTTGAAATTGATCATCTTGTCTTCATATTGTGGCATCATTCTTGGTGAGGGTAAGTTGCTACTCAAGGTCAGGGTCATACCGGCCTGGGCTACAAGTGTATCAGGTGTGTTGTTTAGTCTTAAGGGCTGTGACTGTCCGGCACACTGGCTTTGTGAGATATGTGTTGCACGTGTTTTGTTTTGGGGTAGCGGCTGCTTGGGTGTCTGCTTTGGAGGTCTCTACTGCTTCGGCAGATCTTTATTTAGAGCCTCCGAGTATGTTTTTGTGTGATTATGTGTTTGCTATCGTAGTAGGTCTATGTGAGACTGGAATTGTAGTGAGTGTGGTTTCCTTCTCCTCCTGACTGGTTATGCCAGTACTGAGTTGAGAGAGCTTAGCCTCCAGTTTGGCTATATGGTTGCATCTCTCACATGTGTTGGAATTTGTTGGGAGGAGGAGAGGGTTGTCTGTGTACATGAGGCAGTTGTAACATTGCCTCAAGATTCCCAGATTCACCAGCTGGACCAGAGAGGAGATTGACAACTGACCTTTGGACATGCTAGAATAATATTGGGAATTCCTTAATTGAAAACCAGGGCCAGTGGGGAGTGAGGGTGTAGTGCTTTTAATTTTTAGTGCTGACTTATATAATTGCTTTAGTGAGCAAGTGCCAGGTAACTTAAGTGCAATGTGTTACAGGTAACTTAAATGCAAAAAATGACAAACAGTAACTTTCTTTCAAGTGAAACAAGGAAATAAGTACAGTAAGCAATGCAGATATCACTAGTGATCCACAGAAGCACTGCGAAGCTGCGTATTAGGTGGAATTAGCGTTCCAGGGAAATAACAAGTAAACAAACAACAAGCATATAAACAAAGCTAGATTCAGCAGGCCTGGATCTAGTCTATGCTACAGCAAACAAGGTGTACCAATTTCAGTAAGATACAGTTCATATATTCAGGCACTATAAACCTTTAACCAGAAATTCCCAGCTCCGAAGGGCAGAGTCCAGCCTCTTCTCCCACAAGAGTGCAGATCACAAACCTTCTTAATGTAAAATAACTGGCCTGAAGCCCAAGTGCTTAAACCAGAACTAACACACTTTAAGAATAACAGACACTGGGCTCTCAATCAGCAGTTCCCAACTTAGAAGGATGAAAGCTACCTGTCCTGCCACCACAGTGCATGCCACAAACCTTCATAATGTAAAACAACTGGTCAGAAGCCCAAGTGCTTAATCCAAAAGACTTAGAATGATAGCTACACTTTAATCAAGTTACTACCAAGCAGTAATAAATACAATTGAATACTTTAGAGAATGCCTGGATTAGTGCTCAAGTTACACAAACAAAGCTAGATCCAGCAGGCCTGAATCCAGTCTATGCCACAGCATACAAGGCACACTAACTTCAGTAAGAAGCAGTTCAGATATGCATGCACTATAAGCCTTTAACCAGAAATTCCCAGCTCAGAAGGGCAGAGTCCAGCCTCTCCTCCCACAAGAGTGTAGACCACGAACCCTCTTAATGTAAAATAACTGGCCTGAAAGCCCAAGTGCTTAAACCAGAATTAATACACTTTTAGAATAACAGACACTGAGCCCTCAATCAGCAGTTCCCAACCTAGAAGGATGTAAGCTACCTGTTCTGCCACTACAGTGCAGACCATAAACCCTCTCAGTGCAAAACAACTGGTCCGAGGCCCAAGTGTTTAAACCAAAAGGTTTAGAATGAGTTACACCAAGCAGTAATAAATATAATTGAGTATTTTTAAGATAATGCAAAAGTAAAAAAAAAGTAGGTAGAAACACAAGTACAGTAAAAGCAGATGACATTTTTTTTCTGAACAAGTGCTGAGATCAAAAAAACAGATTTGAGTGCTGAAACTAGAAAACTGGCTAGTTATAAGAAAAAAAAACTAAGCTAGAAGTCTTCCCTCCAACACAGAAGGGCTTGGGGGCTCAGAAGCCTACAAATAGTCTATACCACTTAACAGGAAAGGCAGGAAACAAGCTTAATTTTTTTTTCTGTTTCCCAGATGCTCTCTTTGTACACAGTAGGAGTGCCTGAAATCAGAATATGATCTCACTGCACTCAGTTGAGTGAGCAAATGAGATGGGCCCAGAAGGAGTATCCAAACACAAATTTACAAGAGGTGCAGGCAGTGGCAAGGCCACTAAGATCAACACCAAAACAAAAACAAAGAGGGTGGGTGGGACTAACTGAAGAGCAGAGTCAAAACTTCCAGTTCAGTTAGTATTCCTTCCACACAGTTAAAATGAATTTAAATACTGTATTTTTTTGAAAAAAAAAGAGCAGATAAAGGTACTTAAATTCTCTTATACGTCCAGTTGAATACAGCAAGTTCTTAGCCGGCCAAAGCTGAGGTTTTTAAGCAGAAAATATTTCACACTGTACCACTTAAATAGGCAAGGACAGGAAATCAAAGAAGGTGACTACCCCCACACCTGTAATTACTAGCAAATAACAAAATTCAGCAAACACTGACTAACTTCCAATTCAGTTAATATTCCTTCCACACAGTTAAAATCAATTTAAATACTGTATTTTTTTTTAAAAAAAAGAGCAGATCAAGGTACTTAAATTCTTTTATACGTCCAGTTGAATACAGCAAGTTCTTAGCTGGCCAAAGCTGAGGTTTTTAATTACAACAGCAAACGAACTGTATTAAGTTCCGGTTTACAAAATTATACCTGCCCCCCCCCCTCTTTTTTAAAACCAGAAACAGCTTTATTAAACCATCGCATATGATATATACAATCATACATTTGTATAAATGAAAAACATTTTCACCGAGACAGTTCTAGTTGCAAGCATTTTACATCACAAACCATACTGACACACCCAGCTGCAAACATATACATCACTGATCTACCCAATCATTTTCAAATATTACATACCTCATTTGAGTCTTGTCTATTTAAACCTCAGCTTTTTCCTTCTGTAGCATGTCTGATAAGTCTACAGAATTCGAGCACTGTCCGGCATGAGGGCGTAAGATTCCCCATTCCGATGCACACAGTAAATATGTGCAGTGTTTAGGGCCAGATCAGTTGTGCTTGAGATTTGCGAGGGATTCAATCACTGAGGCATCGCTGACTGCAGGAACAGACTTATTCTAAAAGGTTTGTTGCCTACTTCATCCTCATCGTCAGGAGCTCAAACCCCCTCAGCTAGCCTTTCTGGGTCTTCAAAGTTTTTTGGGAGTGTTTCTTCAACTCCAGAGCCTCTGATCCAAATTTGCTGGATCCAGGACATACTTCTGCCCCTTCAGATCTGGCAGGCACTTCTCACGTGACTACCTCTCCTAGGCCAATGTCTTCTGCCTCAGATCTAAAGATTTCTGGTCAGAGCATTAGGATCCGAACCCTTAAGAGTTCGCCATCAAGACAGTTTCCCCAACATTGTACTCAAAACTGTTCTAAACGCCGTCCAGACACTCCATACCTGCTTTGGTTGCTTCCTCTAGGTCATCCAGGAGTCTGTCAGACGTTATGGACAGGATGTTGCTGAGGTTTCTCAAAACTCAAATCCAGATGAGGATGTTGTCCACTTCGTCCCCAGTCGAATCGGTGAGTGTTTCCACTGCTTTGATCCAGTCTCCCTCTCTGATCCGTCCGGCAAATTCAGATTTGCTGGATCCTAGGTACCTGAGAGAGTTGATTTTAGATCTGTGGAAGCTCCCTTCTTCAACTGTGATTGCTCTGCTCTGAGATCATCTGATCAGAATGGGCCTCTGATCCAAGGGGTCGATGTCAGATCTGGGGGGAGGGGGTTAGTTCCAACTTTTTCTGACCTGTCTCTTCCTCTTAGTACTTTGGCCCTAAATTGCTCTGGTCAGATCCTGTCTGGGGACCATGGGTCCAGGGTGATTCCCATCCATGGTTCTTTGCCTCAGCTTTGAGGGAGATGGAGAGTTTCTCCTGGTCCTTTGGCCTACCAGATTGTGGAAAGGGCTTTCTCTGCTCACAGAGATCAGACTTCTTTTGCCTTTGATCTTCCCCATTGTCTTTCACTAGATCTGGGTGCTGAGCCCATCATCCCTGTCCAAGGTCAGCCTTCCTTGAGGAGCCTCCAAGTTCTTCTCCCTTGATGAAGCCCCCTCCTCTCCTCCCATTCAGTGGCAGGTACCTCAGGGGCAGTTGGCTCAAGTACTGCAGTCAGAAGACCTGTCTGGAAGAGGCTTTATGACTTTATGGAACCTTTTAAGACGTCCTTTGTCAGTGCCCCCTTCGATGTCTCCTCCTTGTTTGGGCCATCCATGAGAGAAACTTGCCTACAGTGAGTAGAAAGGAAAGACCCTGTCTGCCACCGGGATCAAATTTTCTACCACTCGGCGCACTCTCTCCAAAAATTAACTAGGTGATAAACAGACTTGGTTTGGAAAATCTCAAGGCTCTTTTCAGGATCAATGTGGGAGTTCTTCCTTCAGAGGCGGAGGAGGAAGCTTCAATGGTAGACGCTGCCTCAGAGGCAGAGGGGGTCCGCAGAATGAGGGCTTCTGAAAACCTTTCTCGCACAAGTCCTGTCTGAACTCATGAAGTGCTACCCAGCTGTCCGTCTCTGGAGGCAGTCAGGGGTCATTGTTCCCTGCACCTAGACACCAGGAGCAATCTGACGACAAATGCCTGGGTGCTAAGCATAATATTTAGAAGTTATTACATTCCCTTTTGAGTCCTCCAGGAGGTCCCAGTGGAAAAGAGGATTCAAACTTACTCCAGCTTCTTTTTAGTCCCAAAGAAAATGGGGGTCTTCTGGGACCCATTGTAGGTCTTAGCAGTCTAAATCAACATGTAAAGAAGTCAAAGTTCAGGATGGTTATGGTTCAGTCCATTCTACTACTGTAGAACAAGGACGGTTGTATGTGCTCGATAGACCTTCAGGACACATACTATCACGTCAAAATAGACGGACTCTCCAGAAGTCATTTGTGCTTCAGGCTGGAAGCCAGTCATTACCTGTTCAGAGCTGTGCCCTTTGGACTTGCGATATCCTCTAGGGTGTTTACCAAATACATGGCAGTAGTGGCAGCTCACCTGAGACTGAAAGGATTCCAAATGTTTCCATATTTGGACGACTGGCTTCTCACTGCTCCAACTGGGCATCAAGTACTTCAGGCCATGGACTATTTCTTCCAGATCTTCAGCTACCTGGACATTACCATAAATCTTGCCTAATCGAATCTCTCCACCATGCAGAGGTTGGAATTCATTGGTGTTCTGGATAGAACGCACTAGATAGCTTCATTGACTCCTCATCGTGTAGAGTACTTGAGACACCCAAGTATGTAAAATTTCTTTACTGTCTCCCTCGGCAAGATTGATACTTCAAGCTCTTGTCAGCTGCCATCATCCTAATGCCCTTAGTAAGGTTTTTTATGCGAGCCCTCCAATGGATCTTGGATGTTCAATGGTCTGTTCTTTACCAACAGTTGTCCGTTTCTATCTAGTTGAATTCGATTAGCAGACCTAATTTTCAATGGTCGATTCATTCAGACTATCCATTCCTGGGCAGGCCATTCCTTCTTCCTCCCCCTACAGCCACAGTGACTTTGGACAGTTCCCAGCTAGGGTGGGGCATTTTGAGGGAAGGATGGTCCAAAGTATGTAGTCTTCCTCCGAGACCAGATTGCATATCAACGTCCTAGAGGTGACAGCAGTTCTTCTAAAGTTGCAAGCCTTTCAGGACAGCCTCCCCTGTGGAACAATTGCTATTGCACACCAACAACATGTCAGTAGGGTTGTACATCAACAAACCAGGAGGAACCTGTTCTTACCCATTATGCAGAGAGACCATGAGGGTCTGGGAATGGGTGATATCTTCAGGCCGCTTTCTAGTTGCAACACCTACACCAGGGAAAACCAGTGTTCTTGCAGACAAACTTAGCAGGTCCATTCTGACCCCTCACGAGTGGTCCCCTCAGTCAGTGATGAATCTTATTTTTGTGCATTGGTGCCAACCTTGCTGCAACCTCTTTGCTTCCTCCCCAAAACAACAAGTACAGCAACTACTTTGCACTGATCCCTCCTCTGGGGGAGTCCCGAGGGATGATCTAGTTCACAATTGGCCTTCTGGTCTTTATGCTTATCCCCCTCTAAGTTTATCCAGAAGTTTCTGCAGAAAGCCAGATGGCTAAAGAGTTCGGTAATCCTCATTGCCCCTTACTGGCCTTGTCAGGTATAGTTCCCCTCTCTGGTCTTATCTGAAAGATCCCTCGTGGATTCTGGAGCCCAGACGAGACCTCCTCTTGTCCATTAGGGAATCAAACACCCCAGTCTACTTACCCTCAAACTGACTGCTTGGCATCGCCAATTCCAGTAATTTTACAAAGGTTCTGGCTTCCTTTTTCTGTTTCAGAGAGAGAGTTTCAGCTTCCCAAAAAGCGTCTACTAAAAGTGTATCAGAGCAAATGGAAAAGGTTTCCCATTTGGGCTTCCAAAGAGATTATCGATCCTTTCTCAGCCCTAGTTTCAGCCATCCTTCTCTTTCATACTTCTCTCTTCAAGGAAGGAGCTAGTTTTTCCACTATAGAACTTCAGCTGGTAGCCATTTCCAGTTTTCATGCTGGAGATGTTTCTGGCTCCCTTGCTGTGTCTAAATTATGCAAACCTTCATGAAAGGGATTTTTCTGCTTAGAACCCTGATAAAAGATCCTGTTCTGCCTTGGGATCTAACTGTTATTCTTAAAGGATGAACTCAAACCCCCCTTGAATCAGCTAATGATAGTTTTCCATGAAAGGAATTTAATTTCACTATCTTGTTGGTGGCTGTTACTTCAGCAGGAAGAATTTCCAAACTTCAACCCTCATCGAAACCGCCTTACATCATTTTTCACAAAGATAATGTTTCTCTTCATACCAGTCCATCCTTTATGTCTAAGGTGGCCACAGAGACTAATATAAACCAATCTGTATAGTTGCCAGTTTTTCCAAATTTTTCTAACAAGGGTGAATATATTTTGCATCTGCTTGATTTTTATAAACAGCTGCGGTTCTACCTTTACAGAACAAAACCGTAAAGAAAGTCTGACCAACTGTTTGTTTTTCTCACCTAACCATCTAGGTCAAGTAGTTTCCAAAGTTACATTGGCTAAATGGATTACTGACGGTATCGACTGTATCTCAGTAATTTATTCAAAAATGGATTGCAATTATCTAGTCTCCTAAAGCCTATTCTACTAGATCTGTGGCTACATCATCTGTTTACACCAGTGCGTCGATTGATATCTGTGCTGCTGTAGCCACTCTGTCTCATACCTTTGTGACACATTATAAATTGGACATGGTTTTCAGAAGTAGACCTTCTTTTGGTTCAACAGTGGTCTGCCATATCCTTTGAGGCTACCTGAGAGTAACCTAGCTGGGAACTCTGACCCAGTAGTGAGGAAGAATGAAAAAGACATCAGATTTAAGTCATGTACTTACCATAACTTGGCATCTGTGTTGTCCATGTTTATTCTTCCTCATCTTTACTTCCAGCCACCCTCCCCATCCTTTTGGCTCGTTACTTTTGGATTTAAAAGAACCTTTACGTTCCTGGTGCGAGCCTCTGCTTTCCTTCTATCTATATCTCTGCATTCAGTAGGCAGGAAGGCAGCAAACTCTATCTGAGGAAGCTACATAAATTGTAGGGCATTATGAGTAGAGGGAGGAGCTTGAGACTAGGTTCCAAGTCTAAAAAATGCAGTTAAGTCAGATCAGAGGGTCTGATCCGTAACCCATTAGTAAGGAAGAATGAAAATGGACAATACAGTTGCCAAATTATGGTAAGTACATAACTTTTAATTTTTGCTTGTGCAATGTATAGGAGCCTTAATTGTGTAACTCTGAAATACTCTTTCAAATTGGGTAATCCCAAATCCCCCTGATCTACTGGAAGAATCTGCTTATGCCACTTCATTCTTGCCATCTTCCCCTCTCAGATGAAGTCCTTCAGCTCTTTATTGCTATCCACAACTTCTGTTGATAAAAATGTGCCTGACCTGTGTATAAAACTAATGGGACTACAAACATTTTAACCGTATCTTACTGTCCATATCCATATAACAAAGCTTCCATTTTCTCAGTTTTTGTGTTCTTTTGTTTGGCATCTTCCCACATTTCCTTAGCTGCCACACTAGAATAAGTTTTAAAACATGCTGCTAAATACTTAATTTTATCATATCCCCATAAATATGGATATTGTTGAACCAATTCATGTGTAGGTACATAATTTACTACTATTGCCCTTGTGTTAGCTTCATTAATTTTGTATCCCAAAAAGATTTGAAATTGTCTCAAAATGTTCCACAACACTGATGTCTCTTTATGGTTTTCTCGGGTATAAAATAATATCTGCAAATAGAGCCAGCTTTTCTTGAGTAATTTACCAATTATAGCCTTGAATTTCTGAGTCCCTTATTTTCTTTGCCAGTGGTTCTAAATATAAAGCAAATAAAAGAAAAGGGAGAGAGGACACCCCTGCCTGGTGCCTCTGCTGAGGCAAAAGTTATTAGAGAGGACCCCACCAACTTTAATTTCTCCACCAATCCCTGGTATGTCCTCCTAATCAACCTTATTTTTTTTGAGGAAATGCGAATGCTTCCATTGCCCTGCTCATAAAGTCCCAGATTACTCTGTCAAATGCTTTTGCTGCATCAAGACCCACCAACAACTATGGTATTTTCTTACATTCTGCTTCCCTCTGGATCATCAATGTTCTGTTAATGATATCAAATGTTTGTCTCCCCTCCACAAACCAACATTGATCTGTATCTATCAATGTTGGCAGTACCTTTGCTATTCTTTTAACCATTATAGACATGGGCACTTTAATCATGGTTTAGGATTGAAATGGGCATGTAATGAAGCTGGATCTGATTGGTCTTTACTCTCTTTAGGTATTACAGCCATTGTACTTTCTTCCAGGATGTTGGTGCTTCTCTTCCTGTTAAAATACTGTTTAATAAGACCTTCATCAAATTTTCCTTCCTAGCTTCCAAACATCCACAGGAATACCATCTATTCCTGGGGATGTTCCTGAAGATTGGTTATACATCACAATTTTTATCTCATCTCCTCCTATCCTAACATTTAGTAATTGAGCCTTATACCTCTAACCTTGGCATATTTAATCCTTATACCTCTAACCTTGGCATGTTTAATCCTTAAACTTTTCCATTTGTATTTTTTCTTGATTTCCATATTTTACTCCTTATACTGACTTTCATAGAATTTCTGAAATATTTCTAATACCTCTACAGAATATCTTGTTACCTTCCTTGTTATAGGCTCCCCAAGCTTGGAGACAGCCATTTCTGCTTTCTGTTGCCTGATTTGTTGTGCTAAAAGTTTTTTTGCTCTAGTGTTATCAAAAACAGTTGCTTAACAACACTTTTTCTAAATGTATGTATATTATTGAGTTGTTCCCTTATTTTCTGCTTGGCATTCAGCAGTTAATTAATTTATTTATTTATTTTACATTTTATTTTACATTTGTTGACCGGGCTAGTTTAGTTGGATATATGTCCATTTTCAGTTGAGGCCCGAGGAGAAAAGCTCCAAGCAAAGGCACAGACAATCAGTATTATATATAGTAATAATTGACAGAAATACAGTAGTTGGTTTATAACTGAGGTTCAGTTAGACTTGAAACAAAGCAGTATAGTAGGATATACTAAAGCAAAATACATATAGTGAGCATTTGAGAGATAACAATTAATAAAATTATTGACTAATATACTTTCATAACTACAAGGACTGATAGTGCAGTAGATCAGGAGAATAGAGAGAGCAGCAAGGAGAAGGAGGTGTTAGTCAGGGTTAGAGCAGGGACAGATCCAGTGAGTTTTAAGGTATTCTTTAAGTAGCGTTTTGAAAAGAAGAGTGGAAGTGAGGGTGGTAAGTTTATTAGGAAGCTGGTTCCAACTTTTTCCTATTGTGTTGGAGAAAAGAGAGTCCCCTGCTTTGTTGGATTTAATAGTGGAAACTAGTAGCTAATTAGTTGATCGAAGTGTAGTAAGATTTTTGTAGGGGGTGATCAGATTATTGAGGATTGGGGTATTGTTAGGATGATAGAGAATCTTATGGGAGATGACAAGTTGTTGGCATAACAGTTGGTTCTGCAGTTCTAACCATCCCAGTTGTTTGATGTTGTGGCAATGGTGGGTTCTAAAGGGGGTGCCAGTGGCAAATCTGGCTATGTTATTGTAACATGCTGAGAGTTTGGAGAGGTTGCTCTTAGAAAGATTAGTATATATTGCAGAGGCATAGAATAGGGTAGAAATCAGATGGGTCTGGAAAATGGTTATCCTGGCAGAAGGGGTTAGGAAGGGTTTGATTCTGTAAAGGGTGCCAAGTTTTTTGTTAACAGACTTTATTGTAGAGTTAATATGGTGATCATAGCTAAGGTGGTTATCAATTGTTACTCCCAGTAGACGGGTAGTAGTGTCAGGGGATATGTTAGTACCATTGTTAGAGGTTACAGTGAAGTACAGTTGAGATGACTTATGAGTAGGAGCAAAGAGCAATAATTTATTTTTTTGGGGTTCAGTAGGAGACCATGTTGCAAGAACCAGTTTCCAGCACTGTTAAATATGGATTGGGTGATTGACTGGAGAGTGGTTATGGACTTGGCTGAACAAATTAAGGTAGAATCATCTGCATATTGTATGCAGGTGGCTTGTGGAATTGTGGTGTGTAGGTTATTTATAAATAAAGAGAAGATGACCTAAAATAGAGCCTTGAGGTACTCCTATGTTCACAGGGAGTGGTGTGGCAAGATTATTATTCCAGAGTTACGGTTTGGTGTTTGTTTTCCATATAGGATTTAAACTATTGTAATGCCTGTGCATCAAGTGATTGGACCTTTAGTATGTCAATAAGAAGGTTATGATTCACCATATCGTACCATCCTCTTGTTCTGTGAAATTGCCCCATTCTGCAATATTTTAACATTTGTCAATACCTCTAAATAATTATTGTTACTTCTTAACCATAGCTCCCTTTCTTTTATATCCACCCTATTTCTAAACTCCACCTTAATGTTATCCCACTCCCTAGCTATATTTTCAGAAGTAATTTCTATCTTCTCGAATAGCTGAGTAATCTCCACTATCCATTCCTTAAATTCCTCTATTTTTATCAGATAAGTGGGAAATGGCCAGTGTCTCACTTATTTCATTACCCTGTGTTTTTATAGTGGTTATTATTGGCTTATGATCTGAAGTAGTTATTGGGTGAGTATCAAGACCTTCAGTTAAATGCACATGTTCCAGTAAAATGTAAACTGTCTAGCCTAGCCCAGTTTGTATATCTTGGGGAATATGTAAATTCACATCTTCCATGCCAAATATTTTCATAAATTTCTTCAAAAGTCTACCCTCCATTGTTGTACTTTCCGTTCTGCCCCTGACACATCTTCACTGCTGCAAAAAAAAAAAAAATCCATTCCTCTCCTATAAGCAACATTCCTTGCTGAAAACAGATTATTTCTCCTAGAATTTTCTGAAGCTCCATTGTAGCAGTTTTAGGTGGAATATAAATATATGCCAGTATACTCCTCCTTCCATACCAGTAGCAGCTTAGCACTACACATCTGTCATTTTTTTTATCCTCTATCACTATTGGAGCTCCTCTTGCAGTTAATAAAAGTACTCTCTTTTCCTGTGTCCCAGATAGTCTGCCAAATAACAGTCCTGAAAACCTTTATCAAATGCACATGTTCAGTTCTTTCCATGCGTCTCCTATAGCATAGCTAGTGGCACTCGACATTTTTTTAATAAAGTTTGACAATTCTTTATTTTTTGTATTTATCTGCAAGACCATTGGCATTTAAAGACATTACAGAAAGCTTCATTGTATTAAAAAGTTGTTCCCACCTTTTATGTAGAACACCTTTTTATTAAATGTCTAGTTCCAGCTTGTTACTTGAATACACTGTTGGCCAGGTTGAACTTTTATATAATGTCTTCTCATATGCATTTGAGCCTATGTTGCATCTTACAAAACTTTGTTTTATTGACAGCTCTCAAAAAATACCCTCCTAAAATCTATTAATTTAATACTGTCATACAAAACTATGTACATCTTCAAATATTGATGTTTTACCGTCCTAATAGGAGCAAATGTCCCAAACTGACAGCCATACCTAGGCTTGAGTTAACCTGAAAGAAAGGTTATCCATGCTAATAAGCATGGTGCAGCCTGTGCTTCTACAAAGTGCTAACTGGCTTTGTCTTACCTTTATCGCTCTCCCAGCTGGGAAAACCCCTGAATGCTTTCAGAGAATGTTCTCTCCTAGTCAGTTTCTCTACTTTTTCTGCCCAGCCAATCGCTCTCCACCAGACTGTAACCAGTTTCTCTCTATCAGATTGTTTCCATGGAGACATAAGCCAGATACAAAACTGCTAATAGGCATACGCTCATTTCTTAGAAAAAAGCCTCATAATATTCAGTATTATTTTTCATTTACTTGCTTTCTCTTAAAACTTGTTACAAAATCAGTCTAAGTTCCTTAATTGAGTCATTCCCCCTTGCAAGAGTGAGAAAAAGCACATAAATTTTTCTTTTGTCATTCTCTATTAAACAGGCTTTTTTTTACAATTTAGTGGCCTACCTTTCTTAAAACTGAACAAGAGAAAGTGAGAAATAAAGGAAAGTAAACAGCAGTACCTATTTACAATCCCCATTGCACTTGATAACTGATAAAACTTTACCTTGTAGCCTGCAAAACAAAAAATCATACACCACAAAAATAGCACTATTAAGAAAAGCTTTCCTTACTTAACTTTTTCCCCTATACCAGTGATGTTCATCGTGCATACAGCTGCAGTCATAACAGATGGGTTCTCCTGCCGTCAGACGGGTCCTCGGTCGGCCGAATTCCAAAGTCTAGGTCAGGCGTCTGTTGTCGTCGCTTCTTCCCTGACGTCAGTGTGACAGGGGTATAAAAGAACCAGCCGACGCCATTTTCTTCAGTCTTTCTTGCCGCGCGGTGCCCGAAGCAGAAGCAGTTTGCAAGTGCCGGTCAGCCAGCTCCTGAAATTACGAAAATTTTTCAACTAAAGTCTTCTTGAAAGCTAAGTACCCCATTGGGGAAACTTTTCTTGCCTCAGACCGATGTCAGACAAAGTTAATAATTGTATTTCATGTGGGAAGCAAATACTGCATAAGGATTTCCATTCCCTCTGTATTCCTTGTTTAGGCCCAGACCACGACGTCTCGGTCTGTCGCTTTTGTGCTACATTCAACAAATGCACCATTAAGCGTCGGGCGGAGTTCGCCCAGCATTATTTTGGCAAAACATTTAACTATATTATGTTGTCGGATACTTCGACTCCAGTTTTGTGTAAAAAGCGCAAAGATAAGGACCGACACACGAGGTCCGCGGCCTCTACCGACACCACGCCAAAGCCGACTACATGTGGTCCGGTTCTCAGCGAGGCGCCTACGCAGCCCCTGACTACCGACGACACTTCATCGCCGGCTCCTCGGCCCACACCCCGACTACAGATACCAAAGCCACTCTTGGCGGTGAATCTCAAAATGTGGACAGGTCCACCTCCTCTCAAGGTGTCTTCAGACCTTCCTCTTCTTTTTCCATCAAGGCTTTCACTAAGTCTAAAGCAGCCATGCATTCTAAGAGACAAGCTACACAGGGCCCATCTCCAGCCCCATGCCTGAAAAACAGATGCTTAAAATGGCTGAGGATTTAATTACTCTTATCAGGGGTTCTCAACCCCCCCTGGACAAAAGGCCCAGAGTGGAGGAAGAATCCCCCTCCTCTGATCAGGGCTCCATTATTTCAGAGCACTCTGATGATCAGGAACTTTCTTACTCCCCTTTTGAAGACTCTGATGCAGAGGAGTCCATTCCCTCTGTATCCCCCCCAGAGGATTACTCATTTGGGGAAACTTTGCATACCTTAAGAGAACACTTCCTCTGGGAAGGCCAAGATTATTCAGATTCCAAGAAAAGGCTTAGGGAATTTCTCTTGCTACCTCAGCACAGGCCTCTGGCTATACCTCCTGTCTTGGACATACTAGATGATGTGTACTCGGAGGCCTGCCTTAACCCGGATTCTTTACCTCCAGCCCCAGTCAAGCCTGACGGGTACTAGAGGGTTCCTGACTCGCACCAATTTCTATACAAAAGCCATGTTGCTGACCCAGAAACCATCTCACAGGGCCCCAAGGGAATTAAGGCCTCCACTGCTAAAAATCCATTACCTTCCGAGAGAGATTCCAGATCCTTAGAAAGGTGGGGAAAAAAGGTGTATACCTCGGCTACCTTAACCATGAGGGCATTAAAGCTGTCAGTTCCATATGCTAAAGTACCAACAGTTTTTGTTATCACAATTGAAAAGTAAAATGTCACAACCTGAACAACCAGACTTAAAGGAGTTGCAGGATTTGATGCATAGTGAAGAACAAGTGGGTAAACATACCTTACAATGTGGTTTTGATGCTCTAGATGCCTCATATAGAGCTGCTGTTACAGGATCAGTCATACGTAGACATGCCTGGCTCAAGGAACAAACCTTGCCAGATCATGTCAAAGCTAAATTACTAGATGCCCCTCTAGAAAAGGATGTATTATTTGGTGCTAATGCTGAGGAGGTATTAAGGAAAATGGAGGAAAAGGCTAAATCAATGCAAACTGTGAAAGATTTTCTACAGGTACAACCCCCACATTTCAGTAGAAATTGGCCTTCCAAAAATTGGTCCTTTCCAGCCACGGACAGACCCCAAAGAGGGAGATACAGGCGCCCGAGGGGCAGAGGGCAATTCCAAGGATCGTTTAGAGGCAGACAATGGCAAGCTCCTACACAAAGAGGTGGTGAGGATAACTCGCAACCATTCAGAAAGCAAGCCCAATGACTTCCCCTTTGCATGCCAAGCAAGACTCAAATGGCAGCACCCTTAGGTGGAAAACTGGCATTATTTTCAAAAAATTGGCATATTGTCACAAAAGACAAGTGGATCCTGGACATTATAAACAGAGGCTACAGATTCCATTTTCACACCCTTCCAAAAATGAGAGGCATGCCAAACATGCCACACAATCAAAGGGCAGAGGCACAAAGACAAATTACAGATCTCATAGACATGAAAGCTATTCAAGAGATACCTACGCACGAACAAGGTCAAGGTTTTTATTCCAGACTATTCCTGGTACTAAGGAAGGGAAAAGATTGGAGACCTATTTTGGACCTATCCATCCTAAACACGTTTCTACTCGTACCAAAGTTCAAGATGCTCACTCTACAGCAGCTTCTTCCCATGCTGGGCAAGGAGTCTTGGCTGGTAACACTGGACCTCAAGGAGGCATACCTGCATGTCCCAATCAGACAAAATTGCAGAAGATACCTCAGATTTCTTGCAGGTTCAACCCATTATCAGTTCTCTGCATTGCCCTTTGGCTTATCTACTGCACCCAGAGTATTCACGAAATGCCTGGCATCAGTAATTGCCTACTGCAGACTTCAAGGGATACAAATATACCTTATTTGGACGACTGTCTGATCCAAGCGGACAGCAAGCACATTCTTCTGAAACATCTGGCTTATGTAATAATGTTGAATTCTCTGGGATACACAGTCAACAAAAAGAAATCAAGGCTAATACCCTCTCGGAAAATTATTTTCCTGGGTGCCAACTTGGACAGAAACACCCAGATGGGTTACCTCACACCAGAGAAGCAGGGGCAACTAACTCAATACTTCAGAGCACTAGCAAATTGCACCAGGCTGACTGCAAGGAAAATCCTGCAGGCTCTGGGATTCATGGCATCTTGCATCTTACTAATCCCATGTGCAAAGCTGCATATGAGGAAACTTCAATGGTACTTGAAAAGCCTATGGTCTCAACACAGCCACAGTTTGGAAACAATAATACCACTAATTCCATGTCTTCAAAAGGAATTTTTGTGGTGGGCTCAAGCATGTCAAACAAACACAGGTCTCCCATTCAGCAAACCTCAAGCAAATCAAGTCATCACAACAGACGCCTCGGACTACGCCTGGGGGGCGCACATGACAGATCAGTGCATTCAGGGCAAATGGTCCCAAAAAGAAAAGCACCTTCACATCAATCAAAAGGAAATGCTAGCAGTAATAAATGCTATTATAGCTTTCAAAGACCTTCTGCAACCAGGTCAACTATTGTTAAGAATGGACAATGCCACAGTAATGTGGTACATAAACAGGGAGGAACACATTCCTACCCCCTATGCAGACTGGCCATGTCACTTTGGAACATGGCCATGGACTTAAAAATCGAACTAAAAGCACAGTACTTGCCAGGCAAGGAAAACACGCTGGCAGACAACCTAAGCAGAAATATGACAGATCCACACGAATGGAAGTTGCATCCTCAAGTTTTTACAGAGATAATCCAAGCATGGGGAAGGCCAGACATAGATCTCTTTGCCTCCCACAAAAATCACCAATTGAGAAAATTCTGCTCAAGGATTTTTCATCCAAAGGCGTGGAGAAGTGGACGCTCTCTCTTTCAGTTGGACATCAATGACAGTTTATGCCTTCCCACCTCTTCCTCTGCTGCCCAAAGTTCTATTGAAAACCAGAGCAGACAGACCAAAGTTGATTCTCATTGCTCCAGACTGGCCAAGACAACACTGGTACCCACTCCTGAGGAGCCTGGCGCATTCCCCACCATGGACCCTGCCTCTAATGCCTCTTCTCCTGACTCAGCACAGCTTCAAAACTCTTCACAGTCAGCTAGAAACACTCAATCTAGCCTCATGGACGATTCCTTAGCATCACAACAGACCCTACTCTCCAAGGAGGTGCAGGATGTCATTTTGGAGGCCAGAAGGCCGTCTACTAGAAAAGCTTACTCTGCAAAATGGAAATGGTTTTGTGTCTGGAATGAGAAAAAGGGCCAGGATCCTGGAAAACTGAATTTACCTCCAATATTACAGTATCTAGCTGAGCTGCTAAGCAGTGGACTTTCATTCTCCTCCATCAAAATCCATGCCTCCGTCATTTCTGCAGAATAAAACACTGATCCACCCTTATTCTCTCACCCCCTCTTAAGACAGTTCCTCAGAGGGGCTAAGAATCTAAAACCCCCAAGGAAACCACCAATACCTGCTTGGGATTTCAATTTCATTCTGGAAAAACTGACCTTGCCTCCTTTTGAGCCAGCTGCCTCATCAGATTTGCAATATTTGTCCTGGAAAACAGCTTTCCTTCTGGCTATTACCTCAGCTCGTAGAGTTTCAGAACTACAAGCTCTCATTGCTGTGCAGCCTTTTATCATCTTCCATCAGGACAGAGTTTCATTACGAACCAACCTGTCCTTTATGCCAAAAGTGGTATCCAGGGTAGCTTTGAATCAGGCCATACACTTACCTACCTTTTATCCTAATCCTCAAAACAAAGGGGAGAGATTACTACATTCCTTGGACATCCACAGACAACTGCGTTATTTGGAAAGAACAAAGCCTTTCAGAAAATCAGAACAGCTCTTTGTGTCCTATGCTATAGGAGCTCAAGGAAAGCCAATTTCCAAACAGACAATGTCAAAATGGATAGCCCACTGCATACGCTTTTGCTATTCTTTTCATGGCAAAACTGTACCTACAGGCATCAGATCTCACTCCACAAGGGCCACGGCTACCTCTGCAGCCTTTCTCAGATAAGTTCCTACCAAAGATATTTTAGAAGCAGCCACTTGGAGTTCTGTGCATACCTTCTCCAAGCACTACCACCTTCCACTATACTCCAAATCTAGAGCGGGCTTTGCCACTGCAGTCTTGCAGGGCATTCTGGCTCCTCCTAGTTCCACCTAGTGCCTACCACCCCTTTCTTAGCTTTGGGATTCTACCCATCTGTTATGACTGCAGCTGTATGCACGATGAACATAGTACAGTTTTGTACCTACCATAAATGTAGATGTTAGAGTGCTTATACAGCTGCAGTCCAGGTTTCCCTCCCCCCTTCCCCTCTTGGGACAGGCCTATTGGCTAACATATCCTCATGCAACCAGATTGGGGTATTCATTCATGGTGTATTTGCTTGCACTACTGTATTTTGATTATATGGCATTGCTTTATTACACAAATGTATGTATTGCCTTCCTTCTGGGGGCACCTGACATCTGGGGCAAGAAAAACTGAAGAAAATGGCGTCGGCTGGTTCTTTTATACCCTTGTCGCACTGACGTCAGGGAAGAACCGACGACAACCGACGCCGGACCTAGACTTTGGAATTCGGCCGACCAAGGACCCGCCTGACGGCAGGAGAACCCATCTGTTATGACTGCAGCTGTATTAGCATTTGAACATCTACATTTATGGTAGGTACAAAACTGTACTTTCCTTATGTTTAGCTCCAGATAATGGGTTCTTCTGTCAGGAATATTATATTAATATTTATTACTTTATATGTTGGGGTTGGTGCATTATGGGTAGGGAGGAGGTTGAGAGCTTTTTTTGTGACCATGAGCTATAGTAATGGCAGAGTCAAATCAGAGGATCAGATTTAAACCCAGTAGTTGAACGAAAGTGGACAACATAGATGGAACATTATGGTAAGTACATACATTTTTTTTGTCAAAGTGCATCTTGCAGCCGTCTTGGCTTGTCTGCCCATGAATCCTCTCTTCTCTTTTTGTACTCAAACAGTTGATTAAAAGAATGCATGTGAAACCCCCTTGAAAGCAAATTCCTCGTCCCTGGGATTTCAACTTTGTTCTTGAAAAATTGACCACATCTCTTTTTGAACTTGCCTTCCCAGACTGATTACGGTAAATTTTTTAGATCTAAGTTTGAAAGGTCCTTGTGATGGATCTATTGGAACTACTATTCATAGAAATATAGGAGGAGGTAATAAGTTTTTACATGACACTAGTTGCCACCCCCCATTTAGTAACTTCCTTCCCCTACGGAGAATTTCCCTATCTTAGTAAGCTGTGTATTAAGGATTTAGATTTTGAGAAGGAAGTGCAATATGCAGTTGAAATGTTTCTTCAAAGGGGTTAGAATAGAAGGGATGTTGAAAGTGCTTTAGATGTCAGTTATTGTTATAATGGTAGTGAGGCGACTGTTAAAAGAGGGTTTAGAAAATTGGATAACAAAGAAATGAGTGACTTTCCCTTTTTTAATTATAGTACCCCATGATTTCATACCTCTAGAGAGCCGGTAAATGATAGGATATTTATTTTGTCACTATTTTTAATGTTCTTGGTGACGAAATTATTAGACTTTTGTATCATTTCTGGTCTATGCTATTTAGAGATAATAAATTATTCAGAATTTTAAGAGAACTCTTTAGTTTCTTTTAAAAAAAGAACGCAGTATAGCTGATGTTGTTCATAGTAGATTTAAGATGTCAGATGCTAAAGTTAATTAGTTTTCTCTAAATTAAGTACTTTTGTTTGTAGGAACTGTTCTATTTTTTCCTTTATTTTTCTAAGATCTGTGGTTAGTTTTAGCCCTAGCCAGTTTTTTTTTTTCCTGCAGTACCGTGGGAATTATTTGCTTTAAAGTGTCCCTGTGAGAAATTTTACATAGGGAAGAGTCAAAGAATGTTTAAAGTGAGGTTCCAGGAACTCATCAGGGATATAAAAAGTGGAAATTGTGATAACCCTTTAGCAGTTCACTTTAGGAATTACCATCAAAGTAATTTTAAACTTCTTAAAGCAAGTGTTTTGGAAAAGATTAATATTAATGTGAGTGAACCGACTTCCTTGAAAGATAAACTGTTGTATAAAGAAGCTATATTTTAAAATGTTAACTCCTGTGGGGTTAAATACAGAACTGATTTGGAAATATTTAATTAATTGATGTTTCTGATTTGTTAATTAATTTATTAATATGTGTATCTGTTGTGTGTTGCTTTACACATTTGTAGTACTCCTTGAAGGCTTTTTGCTGAGGCGCTAGAGTTATTAAACTATTTTGGACTTTTTCTGTGGCTGTTTGCTTTCTCTCTTGGTAGTCTGTGGTTTATTTTGGTAGTCTGTGGTTTGCTGATTATGGTTCATTACTTGGAAGACTCTTGTATTCATTGCTGTTATATCTTACAGTGCGTGTCTTTGAGGTGCAGGCTGTCATGGTAAGTTATCCCTATCTACTTTTCTTTCAAGAACAGTGTTGTGTTACACACTACTCCATCATCCGTAACTTGTGTTTTTTCTGAATTCACCAAGAATCAGGCCATCAATCTCCTTCTGCTGTAATCTGATCCAAAAAAACAAGGGAGAAAAGACTCTACCTTAGATGTGTACAAGTGGCTCAGGTATTGCCTTGACAGAACAAAGCCCATTCAGAATGCTGAAGAGCTGTTTGTTACCTGTGCAGTGGCTAAGAAAGGTTAACCTCCCTCTAAGCAATCTGTTGCACAGTGGTTGTCCTCTATTGTTTTTTGTTGCTCCCACCATGGTAAATCTGTTCCCGACAAGGTTATGTCCCACTCTACTAGGCCCTTTTCCTCTTTGGTGGCGTATTGGAAAAGGGGTGGACTTAGCATTCTAGAGGCAGCAACCTGGTGGTGTGTTCGCACCATCACGTCACATTCGAAGGTAGATTCCTTTTCCAGGTCCAGAGCAGCCTTTGCTAGGACCATTCTCCAGAGGCTCATGGATCCTATCATTCTACCTTCCAGGTAGAGTGGGATTTGGGAATGTACCCAAAATGCTATTGAAGTAGAGGGGATGACTAACATAGTAGAGCTGCACAAGTCTTTAATTGTAACAGCAAATTTTCAAATGTATCACCGCCTCAATGACAGCACCCGCTCACCATCCCTCAGATTGTGCTTAGCTGAGGTGGCTTTCAACCTCTCTGATTCACTTGATGGATTTGGTTGTTATGTAGTGTTGATAGGCTGTGAATTACTCTAGTAAGATGATTCTGGCTTCAGTTACTTTCCTTTCCTTTGTGGAAGTGAAAAAGCCTGAACCCTCACTTCTTAAATGTGAAGGCTCCTCTCTCAGGATATGCTCAGCCAGTCGGATCTCACAGTAAGAGAGGGGAAGGGAGTCTGTTTTGAAAGCTGGCCACGACTGGTTTCCTTAGCAAGTAACCAAATATGCCATTGAGGAATTTGAACATCTAGTGCAGGTAAGCAGGACTTGTGCAGCTGTACTTTCCCTCTAGAAGAGTGGCACGACATTGAAAAGTTTTTTTCCTTGGGTAGATTAAAGTGGCACAGTGGTGCAGGGTAAGTGTTGCTGTTTTCTAGCTGCAGGAAATCCGTTTTGGTTTTGAAATGCATGTGTGGAATTTGTCTGCCACATGTCACTTTGGCTTCCTTTTGCCTTCAGACACGTGATGTTTAGCTTGTTTTGTTGCTAATTGTTCTGAAGCATATTTACATGTTGATGTGCTGATGTGTGTAGTGCCCTGTGAAGGACTGGAATGTCACCAAGATGCAGACAAGTTTATACCCAGCCTTTCTTAAATAGACTGCAGTTCACAGTGAACCTGGAATTGGGGTAAATGGTTACATATAAAGTTAGGCTCAGTCTGCATTATTTCTTCAAAACCCAAATTGCAAACATCACTGCATATTCAAATTTAGATTCTAGACGGCAGCCTTTCTAGAGCTATCCGGATTTCTGTCATCTCAATCAACAGAGATTTGTGGTTGGTTCCATTTCCAAAAAGCCTCAAGCTTGTAAAAAAAAAAAAGTTTGAAGGGGAAAAAAAGACTTCTAGAATTGTGCTTTGTGAAGACTCGATATGTTTGCTTTCAGAATACCAGGATACCTGGGGTACCAGTATGAGGTAACACAGCTGCATTTACAGGTCTCTAATAGACTTGTCGGGTTTTCTCATTGCTGTCCTGTAACAGTTCAGCACTGCAGGGTTTGTTTTTTCCAGCTGAACAGAGACGCAGAGCATCATCACTGGAAGCTACTTGGGTTACACTCCCACCTTTGTAAAGTCTTTGTCTCAAGTCAGTTGCTTGGCTTACACTTCCATCTTTGAAGTCTGTATCTAGTCTGAAGTATCAGGAGCATTCCTATTGGATTCCATATTTTTGTAAGATTTCTGCTTCAGCAAATTATGTAGACTGCATTGTTTCCTTCAGCATTGTGTGCAGTTTTAATAAGAATGTTATTACAGATTATGGTTTTAAAAACAAAACAAAAAAAATCAATGCAGATATATTTTTTTTAGTTTAGTGCCTAATCTGTCTTTGAAAAGTTCAAATGCCCAGGAACTTTTTTGTCACAGTAGCATCCCTGCACCTAACCTGCTGCTTATTTTCTTTTGTGTGTGTGCCTTTTTTGGATTGGTTACTCTGCGCTGACTGTTTCAAATGCTTTCCATTTCCATTCCTTTTATAGTTTTCTCATAGTCCTGTCAACCTGCCACTCCTTGCTTTTATAAAGGCTTTATTCATCTTTGGTTGGATGAGCCAGGCACCCTCCCCTCCAGGGTGAGTAAGCTGCCTTAGGTTGGTCACTGGCAGCCCCCCCCCCCTTGTGGGGATGCTGTAGTGACCAGGTTACTATTAATCACTGGATGCCTGGGTGTAATAATCAGAGGCTTATTCCTTAGTTCTGCTGAGCTAATGAGGACTCTGTTCTTGTGTTAATGCAAGAGATCCGTGCTTATGTTGTGGGGCTGCTGGTAATGCAAGAGATCCATGCTTATGTTGTGGGGCTGCTGGTAATACAAGAGATCCATGCTTATGTTGTGGGGCTGCTGGTAATACAAGAGATCCGTGCTTATGTTGTGGGGCCGCTGGTAATGCAAGAGATCCATGCTTATGTTGTGGGGCTGCTGGTAATACAAGAGATCCGTGCTTATGTTGTGGGGCCGCTGGTAATGCAAGAGATCCATGCTTATGTTGTGGGGCTGCTGGTAATGCAAGAGATCCGTGCTTATGTTGTGGGGCTGCTGGTAATGCAGGAGATCCGTGCTTATGTTGTGGGGCTGCTGGTAATACAAGAGATCCGTGCTTATGTTGTGGGGCTGCTGATAATGCAAGAGATCCATGCTTATGTTGTGGGGCTGCTGGTAATGCAAGAGATCCGTGCTTATGTTGTGGGGCTGCTGGTAATACAAGAGATCCGTGCTTATGTTGTGGGGCTGCTGGTAATACAAGAGATCCATGCTTATGTTGTGGTGCTGCTGGTAATACAAGAGATCCGTGCTTATGTTGTGGGGCTGCTGGTAATGCAAGAGATCCGTGCTTATGTTGTGGGGCTGCTGGCAGATCCAGCACCGAACAATCTCACTCTTATTTTTCCTGCACTTCTGTGACAGGAAACCTAAATCCAAGGCAGAAATGACAAACATTTTCAGAGGGGAATCATTATATGCAAAATTGCTGAGTTTCAACTGTCGTTGATATGGTCTTCTGTTTATGAAGAACGTAGGAGTTCTGTTTTCTAACAAGCGAGTGTGACCTTGTTTGCAAATAGTGAATATTTTTAGTAGGGTTTTTTTTGCCTTACTACCACCACTACCAAATCTCAATTAATTTGTTAGGAGGTTTAGAGAATTACAGGTAGGTAGTAATTATGATAAGACAAAAAGGGTAAATTTTTTCAGCGTACTCTTACAAATGCAGGGCTGTTTGTTGCATTGCTCTGTGTTTTTGTATGCTTTATAGTGTTTAGTGTTTGTAACACATTTCTGAGATGTGTGTGCTGCAGTTGCATATTAGGCGTTTCCTTTTTTGTTGTATTCCTTACGTATTTTTTTACCTGTTCTGACATTTGTCTTTTACTGTCTGATTGTGTGAATATACTTTGTCGTTATTAGTAGTCAGATTACTTGTCATAAGATGGCAGATTTGCTTCAGAGTCTCTCATCTCTTACCAGAACATTCTCCTTTTGTCTTCTGACAGGTGTTGAGGGAGGCTTTGATGTTACAGCACAACAGTTTGAATATGAAGAAACCGTTGACATGTTCATCTTACCAGAGCACTTGTTCATCCCTCGAGATGGCTTCTCAGGCTTACCAGATGTTGTCCGGGAGAGGGTATGTTTGAGCCAGAAACTGTTTCCATTTTTCTGAATGGAGCTGGGAATTAACTTTCACAGTTCAATAAGTGTTGCTGTATGTGACGAAGCAGACTTTATTGTGATGGAAGTTTATACCACGGATTTAAACTAGGTACTTTTCAGTGCACATACAATTTCTGTGCCGTCATCTAGGTACAGGAGTAGAATCCCGCAGGAAGCGGAACATCGACATCTGACCAAAGCACTGATGGCAGTTCATACGGGATGTTCACCTTGAGTGCTGCAGAAATATTTTATCATAACAATGTTATTATGAGGGCTCTAATCTTCACACTAGGTGCTTCATGCATTCGTACAAGATTTATATCCGCATAGTTTGAAGTATTCAGCAGTTTAGTACGTCTGACACATTTGGCTGGTTTGTTCTTAAGTCGGTATTACTGGGGTGTGTGCTAAGGTGATGAGTAAACTGGGAGCATGAAATGTCACACTTTCATATGCATCCCTTGGATGGTTTTGTTGGCATGGTGTACAGCTTAACAAGGAGCTACGATAACTGCATATCAAAGAGTGGAAGCATGAATGTTTCTGTAGCTGACTAGGAAATTGCCTGGAGATGATGCATTACTTATAATGCATTGAAGTACTGGTGAAGTAACTTGGAAGTGCAGAGTTTACCTTTGTGTAGTTGTCTATTGGTAGACTCTTTGATTTTTGTAGTTCCTGCTCTTCTGCAACCACTAGCCCACTATAGTAGTTATTAGCTTATTTACTTCTCTGTTTTTGTCAAATTCCTTGAGGTCAGAAGAACAAGAAATAAGAACCAGGAATTGAAGCAGTCATTTAGTGGCAGTTGGGAGATGTTTGTGTGCACAAATGACTGATCTTGGTTATAGACAGCTGCAGTACTCAACTGATGCCTTACGCAATGGGCTAAATCAGTCCTCCCCCCAAGATGACCCTCACTGCCCCCCATCACCTAGATTTTCTGACTGAACCTGAGTTCCTGTGACTGCAATCTGTCCTCCATCCCTTTCTGCCACAACACTGTCTGAACAGTTGTACCATTCTTGTCTGTTAGACATAGTCTACTTGTAAATTACAAATTTCCTCTGCTTTGTTTAGAAAGTTTGTTCAGGTTTTCCTGTGCAACACAATTTCTACTATTCCACCTTCTTTTATTTCTGTCCTTCTGATCCCAAAACTGCATCTTTTGATAACAAAAAAGTTTTATTCCCATTAACATTTAATTCTATGTACTTCGTCCTCTTTCTGTAAACTGTACCTTTGTTTTTTTCTCCTCCAAAAAGGTCTCTATCTCCTTTTACTTTGTTGGTACATTTTATTCACCTTTAAAAGCATTTTCTTGGTGTTTATATTAATACTGTCTTCCATTTTAGTTTTCCTCCACAAATGTCATGCTTCTAATTTCACTGTCCTTTTTTCTTCTAGCAAAGTAGTTCATAAACTGCTATTCATCCTGAACCAGAGCTCTTACTGATTTGTTGCTTATTCCTGGCCTTCGTGTAAACTCGACTGTAGTAATGCATATACAGTGTAGCTAAGTATTTTATATAGTAAATTATTCCCTCATTTTTAACTGTTATTGTACAGTTCTCATAATGCCACGAAAGGAACATTTTCTGTAACTATCAGTTGCCATTTTACTATGTATATACTTATTTCCTCACTGTTAATCATTTGTACTGTTTAAGTACAAGTAGACCCCATTGTAAGTAACTTGGGTTGATAGGTGTGTACTAGGCTAATGGCCCTGGAGCCTTTACAAGCCTAGCCCATTGGATTACCCTGGCATCGTGCCACCCGACCTTAGTTCCTAGTGCCTCTGTTGAGTAGAGCCACTGGAGTGATCCCTGGGGAGAATTTATTTCCCGTCTACTCATCAAGATTTCTCTTGAAGAGGGTCAGTGAGGTGCTCTGCTTGACATGTATGGGAAGTCTATTCCATAGCATGGGAAGTCTCTGGGTTATGAACCTGTCCCTCCAGCATGTTCTGTTGATTGTGGGTTATGAACCTGTCCCTCCAGCATGTTCTGTTGATTGTGGTAATGATGAGGTCTCTGGAGCTTGTGGTGCGGAGGGATTGGGATTTCTTTAAATGTAGCGTTTCTAACAGAGCTGGGTCAGACATGGCTTTGTAAGTCAAGCAGAGATCGCCTCTGAGTAGGCGATATGTGACAGAATAGTTGGAGTTTTTTGTGTCTGTCCATGTAGTGCAAGTGTTTAAGGCCTGGGATCCTCTTTGTGAGGTACTTTTGCGGCCTCTCCAGTTGTTGCAGGTGTCTAGTGAGGTACATGCCAAATGGGGCATTGTACTCAATGATTGGCCTAATGAGGGAAGAGTAGAGGGAGACAATGACGTGTTTCTTCCTGGATGCAAAACCTTTAGTAATGAGATGTGCCACATAGAAGGACTTTCTGACCACAGTGGCAACCCTGGTGGTCATAAGAGGTTGCTTTCAGTCTGTGTTACCACATGTTTTATAACGCCATCTGTGTTTGGTGGACTACCGTTGATGTGGTAATTCATGGGAACCAGGTTTTTCCCAAAGGGGATGACTACACATTTTTTGGCATTGAGCTTAAGGCCATGGTTCTGACACTAGTTGTTGGTCTCAGTGAAGCCTTTCTGTAGGATGTCAACATCACTTGGGGAATTAATAATGGCTCCCAACTTGCAATAGACTGTGAACTTTGTCAGCCAGAGTCCCTTTGTGTTGGCCTGGACTTCAGAGAAGTAGGTACCTAACAGGAGAGGACCCAGGACTGGACCCTGTGGGACTCCACTCATGACTGGTCGGCAGTCTGACTTGGAGTCCACTACTTTCACACTGTGGGTTTTATCTGTGAGCCAGTTTGCAACCCACCTAGTGATATAGGGATTGATGCCTAGCTTAGTGAGTTTTTTCTATGATTTCTGAGTGGGGAATGATATCAAAGGCCTTTGCCAGATCAAGGTAGGCTGTATGAACCACCTTGCCTTCGTCCACAGCTCTGGTGACTGGTACATAAACAAGCAAGGAGGCAGCAGGTTATACCAATTTGGCAGACTGAGTAGACTAATGCAGAGGGCCTGGGACCTGGTCTCCTAAAAAAGCATGTCTTCTCACCTTGTATATCTCATCACAGGACAGTGTGTTGGCAGACACATTAAGCAGGACCTTGGAGGACCTTCACAAATAGACACTGAACAGACAAATCTTCCTGGACATCCTTCGCTGTTGGGGGACTCATCAGATAGATCCATTTTCCACCAAGAGCAACAAACACCTTCTCTTTTGCACCAGGGACCCTTATCTCTCTGCTTGGAGATCAAGTGCTTTATTTTTTTAGTGGACAGAAAAGCTAGTCTGTTTTCCTCCACAAATGCCCATAGCAGAACCTTTGGAAGGGGAAGTGAAGATCCCAGACGGAAAAAAAAAAAAAAAACCTTTTACTAGTCTCCCCTTTTTGACCAAGACAGCATCGGTTCCCTCTTGTGTTTCATTCAGCCACAGGAAAACCTGCAGACTGTCACACCAGTTGGCCCTTTTTGCTGAACAGAAAGGAGCATTACCACATCTCAGCCTGTCCTCACTAAATTTAAGCTTGTGAATGATAGTATTCCAATTTCTTTCAGGCACCGATTTTAAGAGGATGCAGGTAAGATTCTCCAAGAAGTGAGGAGAACCACCAGTATTTGTCATTTGTTGACAGGGATTGTCCAACTAAACAAAAGCTCTTTTTCAGCGGAGGCCCAGGGAGAAAAGCTCTACAGAAAGTTACAATTTTATTTGACATTTGTTAACTGGGTTGGTCCAACTGAGCCAGAGCCCCATTTTCAGTGGAGACCCGAGGAGAAAAGCTCCAGAGATTTTACAGACACAGAGAACAAATTTTAACATAGTTAATTAATCAAAACATAGTTCAAATAGCAGTAGTAGTACAGTTACAGGTTCCTGAGATGTACAGAAAAAAATGTGAACAAGATAAAAATACGAAGCACAGAAAGGTAAATGGTTCTAACATAAGCATAGTAATAAAAGTGAGAGAATTGCATAATAGGAAGTAAAACCTGCAAGGTTCACAGTGTACAGTTCTCACAATACTTCATATATGCTACAACACACATGATAGGAAGTAAAACCTGCAAGGTTCATAGTGTACAGGTCTCACAATACTTCATATATGCTACAACACACGATAGGAAGTAAAACCTGCAAGGTTCATAGTGTACAGGTCTCACAATACTTCATATATGCTACAACACACATGATAGGAAGTAAAACCTGCAAGGTTCACAGTGTACAGGTCTCACAATGCTTCATATATGCTACAACACACATAATAGGAAATCTGAAGTAGTTAACTTCATTTGCTCAGCAACCTGTGGGTATCTGATCTGAGCCGGCAGCTTTCCAAGCTAAAAGATCCGAGCTCCAAGCTCCTCCCCCTACCCATAATGCCCTGCCATCTCCCTCTAACCCTCCGATCTCGTTTGCCGCGGCTTCTGTAAGCTTATTAGAACCAGCTCCAATATTGGTATCGTGAGTTTAGGCTTTTTTATATATATATTTCCTGTCAGAATTTTCTATCCCTTTGTGTGACTGAATCCCTTATAACTCTTTTAGTAATTTTAGCTACTTTTAACAAAACTCTTACCTCTATTTTTAGCTTATTTCCCTCCCCTGCCTGTGTGTGAAGGTGTGTGAGTGTGGGCCTTTTTTCCTTTCTAGAATGTCCGAAGGCCCCAAAGCTGTGTTTTTCAAATGCTCCGAGTGTGGCCATAAGCTGTCCCCAGTGGATGGCCACATTCGGTGCGTTATTTGTCTGGGGGTTGAGCACCTCTGTTCGGGCTGCACTATTTGTGCAGCCTTCAACCCCAGGGCTTTGAGGGATAGGAGGATGAAGTTAATCCTTGCGGACCTTTTGCCCCTGGATTCCACTTCGAACTCCTTCTCCGTGGGGCCAGCCGTGGCTGCGGCTGCCCCACTTACCGCTTCCGAACCCCTGGCTGGGTCTCAACCTCCCTCTTTGGCCCAAGAGGAAAGGGATGGTAGAAAGAGAGACAAGAGGGGAGAGTGAGAGGGAAAAGGATAGGCACCGCAGCCACAAGAGGCAGTCCGAATCTGTCCCTTCAGGCCCGCCGTCCAAGCAGCTTGCCTCTCCCCGCAAGGTCTCCAGGTCTTCTCCCTCCCAGCTTTGTTCTCCACGTTTCTCCTCAGAGCTGGAGGAGGAAACCCGGTCACCTTCGAGGTCGTCTAGGCAGCCTTCCCGGCCGGCCACGGCGGCTTTGTCCAGATCTACAAGAAGTTTATCCGATGCTGACATGGACCGGATGATGCGTCGATTTCTGCAGGCCCAGATGCAGATGGGAGTGCTCTTGTCTCAACCCCCCTCGGGGGGGGGGGGGGAGCTCGACCCCTTTTTCCGCCCCCCCCCCCCATTGCTCCTTCTCCGACCAGCCTTCGGGTTTCGGAGCCGTCAGATCCGTCTAGCTTTGGAGCCGAGGTGATGGCGCCAGCAGTGGTTTCTTCGGCGCCGACTATACCCTCGAGTCTGTCGGATCCTCCTTCGGATCCGAGCTCTCGGGGCCGTGGGTTGAGCGTCAGATCCGGAGGAGTTAGTGGGCCTTCGGCTCCGTTGAGGTCGGAGCGCACTGCTCTTTCAGATCTGATCGGATCATCTCCGAAGCCGATCCACTTTCCGGATCCTAGGAGACTGCTTTTGGATCCAAGAGAAGGCAGTTCTCCCTCTGTGTTCGACATCGTGAAGAGGGTTCTTTCGAGGGATTCGAGGCCCCAGGCTCTTGCTACGGATCCGCCCGCCATTCCCTCCCAGACGGGCCTGTCCTCCATCATCCGGCCCCAGGGACAGCCTGCGCCTACGTCCCAGATAGTTCCCCTGGAGGAACAGGACATTGTTGGTGAGGCCTCCTCTGACAGCCCCCCCCCCCCCCCTGAAGAGGTCCCTCACAAACGGAAGTGCAAGAGGAGGCACTTGGACTCACCAGAGTCCCTCACGGAGGATACAGACTTGGAGGAAGGGGAAGGTTCCCCAAGGTCACCCCCCCCCGAAGACGTCTCCTTCGGAGACATTATGGAAATGTTACTCATTACAGGGGGGTGGTCTGCCCAAAAACCTTCCTCCGGATGAGTCTGTGTTTCTGGAGGCGTTTGACGCAGGCCCATCTACCTCTTGGATGTCCCCTCCCACCGACCCCCTGGTAGACCTCATAACTACCAGGGCATGGAAGGAGCCGGACACTGTCGAGCCAATACCCAAGAGACCGGACAGGATCATCAGCCCTCCCACGGACAGGACAGTTTGGAGCAAGGGTGCCCCAGTGGATGCCATGGTGGTGGCGGCTGACACTAAAAAGGAATTAGCACAGGAGAGTTCCTCAGTGCATTCTCCAGACAAGGAGTCTCTGATGATGGACCGTTTGGGAAAGCGGATGTTCTCTTCAGCTACCTTCTCTGTAAGGTCACTGAATTATATGGCACACGTGGTTCGGCTCCAGCGGGACCTAATTAAGGAGTACGCTGGGTCACCCCCAGAGTCCATGTCGGCCGAGGACAAGAGGACCTTCTCTTCTCGAATGGCCACTCTCAAGTCAATCACCGACACATCTGTGTGGCTTCTCGCATGCTACGGAGGGAGCAGCTCGAGCTAGCGGAACAGGTGTCATCTTACGTAGACGGGCCTGGCTCTGTCTCTGCAATTTTGCGGAACCCTTCAAGGTGTCCTTCGCGAACGCCCATTTTGACGGTTCTACGCTCTTTGGCAAAACCGTCCGCGATATGCTCCTCCAGAGCGAGAAAGACGGGAAGACGTTGTCTGCCGTCGTGATCCGCTTTCCGGCTCCTCTGAGGTCCTACTCCAGGAACCAAAGAGGACAGAAGAAGATGTGGCTCCGGAAAGCTCAGCAATCCTGTTTTGCTCCGGATCCCTCTTCCTTCAGAGGCAGAGGAGGACAGGATGGACGCTGGCCCAGGGGCAGAGGGGGTCCGAAGAATTTTGGGGCGAGAGAACCTTTTTCGGATCGACCCATGCAGCAGCCCTGAGGGGTTGCCCGACTGCTCCTCTTTGAAGGCAGTCGGAGGGCGCTTCTCAGAATACCTAGCGAAATGGGAGTCCATTACGACAGATCGCTGGGTGCTCTGAATCATATCCAGAGGCTATTCAATTCCTTTCCTATCTCGCTCTCCCCGATCAACAAAACTCCCCGATGTTCCACCCGATCAGAGGGAGGCAGCAGCCTCAGAAATTCGAGGGATGCTAAGAAAGAGCTATCTAGTGCGTCCCCCCCTCCCCCGAACAATCCAGATCAGGCTTTTACTCAGGTTATTTTAGTGCCAAAAAAGACGGGGGACTTATAACCCATTCTCGACCTGTCAACACTGAACCTGTCAGTCACCAAAGAAAAATTCCAGATGGTCACTATTCAATCCATTCTCCCTCTCTTGCAGGAGAACGACTGAATGTGCTCGATAGACCTCAAGGATGCGTACTACCACATTCTGATGGACAGACGATCCAGAAGGTTCCTCCGCTTCCGCCTGGGAGCCAGCCATTATCAGTTCAGAGTCCTACCCTTTGGTCTCACCACATCCCACAGGGTGTTCACTAAGGTCATGGCAGTTGTAGGGGCCCACCTGGGGCTTCAGGGAATACAGGTCTTTCCGTACCTGGATGACTGGCTCCTAACCGCACCCACCAGGCATCAACTCTGCTCAGGCAGAGACTACGTTTTACACCTAGCCCGTCACATAGGGATCACAATAAACTACCAGAAGTCCTCCCTTTAACCTACTCAAATTTTGGAATTCATAGGGGCCAGGATAGACACTACTCAATCCAGAGCCTTTCTAACAGCGGACAGACTTCGCAGTCTAAGCCTTCACATTCTAGACCTCTTACAATCGTCAGCTCCCCCAGCGGAACTAGTCCGGAGGGCCCTGGGATCCATGGCAGCGGCCATCAATCTGTCGCCCTTCGCTCACCTGAAGATGAGAATCCGTCAGTGGACATTACAAGTTCAATGGTCCATTCTTTTTCACCCCCTGTCTACTCCTATTCCCCTCAGCAGAATTTGCAGGGAGTCTCTTCTTTGGTGGCTCCGCTCCAAAGATCTTCGAGAAGGCCGCCCCTTTGTTATACCCCCTCCCCAAGTCACTGTGACCACGGACACATCTCTCCTCGGGTGGGGGGGGGGGCATTGAATGGGCAGATCTGTCCAAGGCATGTGGACTTTCACAGAGACCTCATTGCATATCAATGTCCTGGAGATGAGGGCAGTGCTTCTAGTGTTGCAGGCTCTCCATCCCTTCTCCCTCCAGGAACTATTGCACTTCAAACAGACAACATGTCTGTAGTCTGGTACATAAACGGGGGGAACCAGATCCTATCCACTTTGCAGGGAGGCAATGAGAGTATGGGAATGGGCGGTATCCACCAACCGCTTTCTCATAGCAACGCACATCCCTTGTCGGTCAAACATCTTGGCGGACAGGTTGAGTCGGGCGATCCTCTCACCTTACGAGTGGTCTCTGAATCCAGCAGTAGCGAAACAAATCTTCCTCCAGTGGGGTCAACCTTGCTGTGATCTCTTTGCTTTGCCTTCGAACACAAAGTGCAGCGAGTTCTTCGCTCTGATTCCCCCACCAGGGGAAGCCCCCAGAGATGCTCTAGTTCATGCTTGGCCATCCGGTCTTCTGTATGCTTATCCTCCTCTTCCATTGATGGCAAACTTCTTGCAGAAAGCTCATCGGTTGGGGAGCAGAGTTCTCCTCATAGCCCCATTCTGGCCTCGTCAAACCTGGTTCTCTTACCTGCGGTCTCATCTAGTACATCCTCCCTGGATCTTAGATCCCAATCCGGATCTGATCTCTCATCCTTTAGGATTGTAGACCCCAGACCTGGACTACCTCAAGCTCTCAGCTTGGTTGATCCAGTTCCCCTAATGGTTAGGACTCCCGGTATATCTTCCTCGGTTAAGGCCATCCTGGTGGCCGCCCATAAACCGTCTACCAGGAAAATCTACAAGAGTAAATGGAAACGTTTCTCTGTCTGGGCGGAGCATAGGAACTTGGACCCCTTCACAGCTCCTATCCCAGCAGTTCCAGACTTTCTTTCTCATACCTTTGATCAAGGAGCTAGTGCTTCCACTGTTAAAGTTCATTTGGCAGCTATTTGCCACTATCACGTTGGAAACAGTTCAGGGCCCCTAGCATCCTCCAAGATATGCAAAACATTCATGAAAGGAACCTTTTTGTTAAGACCCCCTATTAAAGATGCAGTGCCTCCATGGGATCTTATCCTAGTTCTTCAAGCTCTGACTGGGCCTCCTTTTGAACCCGCTGCTTCAGTCGACTTAAAATATGTATCTTGGAAGACGGCCTTCCTGATTGCCATTACTTCTGCTAGAAGGATATCGGAGCTTCACGCTCTTTGCAGTAAGCCTCCATACATCATCTTTCATAAAGACAGTGTCTCCCTCAGGACTAGTCCCTCTTTTCTGCCCAAAGTGTCTTCAGAAGCCAACATCAACCAGTCCCATCAATCTACCTGTCTTCTTTCCAAATTTCCAAAACAGAAGAGAATACAAACTTCATTGTCTGGATGTTCACAGACAGTTACGTTTTTACTTAAACAGAACAGCAGATCTTCGAAAATCTGATCGTTTTGTTTCCTTTGCAAAATCATGCCTGGGGAAGCCAGTCACTAAAGTAACCTTAGCCAGATGGATTTCCCAGTGCATTCTCCTAGCATACAAAAGTTCTGGTCGTCCTGAGCCCCCGAGAGTGTGAGCCCATTCTACTCTATCTATGGCTACTTCTGCTGCTTTCTGGTCAAGGGTTTCTTTGGATGACATTTGTTCAGCATCTACTTGGGCTTCCTCTCATACCTTTATTACACACTATAAACTGGATTTAATATCCAGAGGACGTGCATAGTTTGGCTCCGCAGTGCTCTGGAATATCCTTCCATAAGGGCCTTCCAAGTTGCTAGTAGCTGGGGACTCTGTCCCACAGGTTGCTGAGCAAATGAAGTTAACTGCTTCAGATAAAGAAGTTATGTACTCACCATAACGTTCCATCTGAGTAGGTAACTTCATTTGTCTGCAACCGACCCTCCCTCCATCCCCTGGACCCTTAGTTCGTTATCAAAGGATCAGGGTATGTCCTTGTTCACTTGACATCACTGGAACGTATTGTAATCCTTTCCTAGGTTATAGAATTTCTATTGCCTTTTTTTTTTTTTTTTTTTTTTTTTCTGGCAAACTCAATCTGAGGGTTAGAGGGAGATGGCAGGGCATTATGGATAGTGGGAGGAGCTTGGAGCTTGGATCTTTTAGCTTGGAAAGCTGCCAGCTCTGATCCGAATCAGATCCGATACCCACAGGTTGCAGACAAATGAAGTTAACCTACTCAGATGGAACATTATGGTGAGTACATAACTTCTTTGTACAGTGTACAGGTTTCACAATACTTCATATATGCTACAACACACACAATAGGAAGTAAAACCTGCAAGGTTCACAGTGTACAGGTTTCACAATACTTCATATATGCTACAACACACATAATAGGAAGTGAAACCTGCAAGGTTCACAGTGTACGGGTTTCACAATACTTCATATATGCTACAACACACATAATAGGAAGTGAAACCTGCAAGGTTCACAGTGTACGGGTTTCACAATACTTCATGTATGCTACAACACACCTAATGGAAAGTAAAACCTGCAAGGTTCACAGTGTACAGGTTTCACAATACTTCATATATGCTACAACACACATAATAGGAAGTGAAACCTGCAAGGTTCACAGTGTACGGGTTTCACAATACTTCATATATGCTACAACACACCTAATGGAAAGTAAAACCTGCAAGGTTCACAGTGTACGGGTTTCACAATACTTCATATATGCTACAACACACATAATAGGAAGTAAAACCTGCAAGGTTCACAGTGTCTGGTTTCACAATACTTCATATATGCTACAACACACATAATAGGAAGTGAAACCTGCAAGGTTCACAGTGTACGGGTTTCACAATACTTCATATATGCTACAACACACATAATAGGAAGTAAAACCTGCAAGGTTCACAGTGTACGGGTTTCACAATACTTCATATATGCTACAACACACATAATAGGAAGTGAAACCTGCAAGGTTCACAGTGTACGGGTTTCACAATACTTCATATATGCTACAACACATCTAATGGAAAGTAAAACCTGCAAGGTTCGCAGTGTACAGGTTTCACAATACTTCATATATGCTACAACACACATAATAGGAAGTGAAACCTGCAAGGTTCACAGTGTACGGGTTTCACAATACTTCATATATGCTACAACACATCTAATGGAAAGTAAAACCTGCAAGGTTCGCAGTGTACAGGTTTCACAATACTTCATATATGCTACAACACACATAATAGGAAGTGAAACCTGCAAGGTTCACAGTGTACAGGTTTCACAATACTTCATATATGCTACAACACATCTAATGGAAAGTAAAACCTGCAAGGTTCGCAGTGTACGGGTTTCACAATACTTCATATATGCTACAACACACATAATGGAAAGTAAAACCTGCAAGGTTCACAGTGTACGGGTTTCACAATACTTCATATATGCTACAATACACCTAATGGAAAGTAAAACCTGCAAGGTTCACAGTGTACGGGTTTCACAATACTTCATATATGCTACAACACACACAATAGGAAGTAAAACCTGCAAGGTTCACAGTGTACAGGTTTCACAATACTTCATATATGCTACAACACACATAATAGGAAGTGAAACCTGCAAGGTTCACAGTGTACGGGTTTCACAATACTTCATGTATGCTACAACACAAGTTCCTTGCTAGAAGTAAAACCATGTCAGATATTGTTGTCTTGACTAGAAGTTACAGTTGCAAGTAGGTTTGTTAAGTAGATATTTGAGGGTCATTTTTAATTCTTGAGGTGAGGTTATTTTTCTAATGTCAGGGAAAAGCTTGTTCCAGTTTTGAGCTGGGGAGTAGCTGTATAATTTTTTTTTCAATGTTTTTATTAAGTTTAACAATTTCCAGTTGTTGAAAATTAGAGCTTCTGTGGTTACTAGCTGGAGTATACAGAGGGACAAGTGAGGAGATGCTAGGACAGGCAGAGGGCTTGCCAAGTAGATTTTCTTGCTGGTGCCATAGAAATAACCAGGATCCTAACAAACCGGAGGTGTTTTCCATCCTAAAATACTTATGTGAACTCGTGGATGCAGGTTTGGTCTACTCCTCGCCAACCTATCTCCCATCTGTGTCTGTCTGCCCCTCAGCCCTCCTGCTTTATCCAGATGTTCTTCGTGTTTTACTGTTGCAGTCATTACATTTGGGTAATCTGCTGGCAGGCTGCCCTCAGTCGGCCTGAATAACAAAGTCTTGGGTCCTGCGTCGGTTGCTGTCAGGTTGTCAGGGGTATAAAACATGCAGCCGACACCATTTTATCCAGTCTTTCTTGCCGCGCGGTGCCCGAAGCAGAAGCAGTTCCAAGTGCCGGTCGGCAGACTCCTGAAATTTTTGTATTAGAGTTTCAGAACCGAAGTCTTCAGACTTAAGCTAAGCACCCAGTTGGGGAAACTTTTTCTTGCTCCTTACCGATGTTAGTAAAAGTTAATAATTGCATTACTTGTGGGAAGCAAATAACTCGTAAGGATTTTCATTTGTACTGTATTACTTGCCTAGGCCCTGATCACAACGTGCCTTGCTGTCGGTTTTGTGCTAGATTTAACCATTGCTCTATTAAGCGTAGGTATATTTTTGCTTCTAAATATTTTGGTTCAAGATTTAACTATCCTGAAATGTTGTTGGTTAGCAATCCGACTACTGGAGTTCACAAAAAAAACGCAAGGAAAAAGGCAGACACAGACCGTCGAGGTCCAAAACCGACGAAGCTTCTCCTAAGCCAGTTGCCGGTACTCAGGGAGGCGCTTTTGCAGCCCCTGGTACCCACTACTTTTGAGTCGCAGGCCTCTACCGTGACACATTCGGAGTCCGGTTTGCCATGAATTTCTCAGAGTATTGAACCCGCAGATGTCTCTCCCTTGGATGGGTCCGGAGCCGCTGAGCAGGCACCGGCTTCTGAGGGTGTTTTCAGGCCTCAACATTTTTATATTAAACCGACGCCAGCAACAAAAACAAGGTCAAAAGAAACTCCTATGTCTAAAAAACCGACGCATGAGCCACGTGCTCAGGCCCCTATGCCTAAAAAACAGATGATCAAAATGGCTGAGGATTTAATTACTTTGATCAGGGGTAGTCCCCGACCCCCCCCCCAAGAGGCCTAGGCAAGGCACTGATTAAGAATCTTCATATCAGGTTTCCATTTCTTCTGATCAGGAATGTTCTAGTCCACCCTATGAGGATTCTGATGCAGAGGAATCCATCCCATCTGCATCTCCTCCTGAGGATTATTCTTTTGGAAAGACTTTGCATACTTTAAGGGAACATTTTCACTGGGAGAGTCAGGACTTCTCTGAATCAAAAAAGAGGCGTAGGTATTTCCTTCTTCCTCAGCATAGGCCTTTGGCAATACCTCCTGTATTAGACATTGTTCTCGGAATCAAGCATGGCTCCTGATTCCCTGCCTTCAGCTCTTGGTAAGCCAGACCGATATTACAGGGTTCCTGACTCCCACAAATTTCTTTTCAAAAATCCTGCTGCTGATCCTGAGACTATTTCTCAGAGTCCCAAGGGTGTCAAGGCTTCTACAGCCAAAAATCCTACCCCTTCTGACAGAGATTCCAGGGTGCTGGATAGATGGGGTAAGAAGGTTTATATGTCTGCAACCTTGGCAATCAGGGCTTTAAACTACCAGTTTCATATGCTTAAATATCAACAGCATGTTATGGGCTTACTGAAACAGAAAATGGTGTTGATTTCTGATTGTGTGGAAAATAGAGTTACAGGATTTATTGCATTCAGCAGAACAGGGTGGAAAGCATACTTTGCAATGTGGTTTTGATTCTTTGGAGGCCTCTTGTAGGGCCGCCGTTACTGAATCTGTGATTAGAAGGCATGTCTGGCTCAAGGAGCAAAATCTGCCTGATCATGTTAAAGCTAAATTGTTGGATGCCCTTTTGCAGTATGATACTCTGTTTGGTAATAAGGCAGAAGAGGTTTTAAAGAAAATGGAAGACAAAGCTAAATCTATGCAAACTGTAAAAGATTTCTTGCAAGTGCAGCCACCCAGGTTCAGTAGGCACTGGCCTACTAAAAATTGGTCCTTTCCTGTGTCCAACAGAGCCACTCGGGGCAAACCCAGGCGCTCAAAAGGCTCCAGATATCAATCATAGGGTTCTTACAGGTCAAAAAAATGGGGTGCCTCCACCTCCAAATCTGGAGGAAACAAAGCACAACCCTACAGTAAGCAGTCTCAATGACTTTCCTCTACCATCTCCAAGCACTTATCTTTTGGCAGCCCCCTTGGGGGAAAACTAGCACTTCATCCTCAAAATTGGCAGTTAATTACCCAAGACAAGTGGGTATTAAACGTAGTATCACAGGGGTACAGATTTCATTTCCATACTTTGCCAATTTCAAACGGATGGCCAGATCTGCCACAAAACCAGTGGGCAGAGGCCCAGAAACAAGTCATGTCCCTCATGGATATGGGGCTATTCAACCAGTACCAGAAAAGGCAAAAGGACAAGGTTTTTATTCAAGACTTTTTTCCTGGTACCCAGAAAAGACAATTCTTGGCGTCCAATACTGGACATCGATTCTGAACGCATTCCTGGACATTCCAAAATTCAAAATACTGACTTTACAACAGCTTCTGCCTATGCTAGGAAAGAATGCTTGATTAGTAACTCTGGACTTAGAGGTATCCCTGCATATCCCAATAAGGGAATCGTGCAGAAGATACCTCCGCTTCAAAGCAGGTTTTTTTGCATTACCAATTCTCTGCATTGCCCTTTGGCTTATCTACTACGCCCAGGGTCTTTACAAAGTGCTTGGCACCAGTATTTGCATTCTGCAGACAAAGAAACATTCAGATTTATCCTTATCTGGTCGATTGTTTCATTCAAGTAGAGGACAAGGACACTGTTCTTCAACATCTGACGTTTGTAAAAAGGCTTCTAGCATGCCTAGGGTACACCATAAACGAAAAAGGCTTCTAGCATGCCTAGGGTACACCATAAACAAAAAGAAATCCCAACTGGTACCCTCTCAAATAATTACATTCCTGGGTGCAAGTTTGGATACAACTGCCCAGATGGCTTACCTCACGCCTGACAAAGGCAACTGACAACATACTTCAAACAAATGGCAAAAAAACCCAGTTGTCTGCAAGTCAAATTCTGCAGGCTTTGGGGCTCATGGCATCCTGCATTCTACTAATTCCATATGTGAGACTGCATATGAGGAAACTTCAGTGGTGCCTAAAAAGTTTATGGAGTCAACATTGTCACAGCCTGGAAACAATTATTCCTCTCATTCCCTGCCTACAACAGGAGTTTCTTTGGTGGGCAGAGACATGTCACCAAACCAAGGGACTGTCATTCACTCTATCCCCACTACAGACTCAGAAGACTATGTTTGGGGGGCCCAAACCAAATGCATCTGCATATCAACCGGAAAGAAATGCTAGCTGTTCAGAATGCTCTGACAGCCTTCAAGGACTTGCTTCATCCAGGACAACTACTGATAAAGGCAGACAGCCCCACAGGTGTGGTACATACACAAGCAGAGGGGTACACATTCCTACCCTTTGCAGAGTAGCCATGGCCTTGTGGAACACAGCCTTGACTTACCAAATACATCTTCAACCACAATTTCTGCCAGGAAAGCAAAATACTCTGGCAGATGATCTAAGCAGAAATCTTATGGACCCCCACGAATGGAAACTGGATCCACAAATTTTCAGCATGTTAACACAGAAATGGGGGAGCCCAGACATAGATCTATTTGCCTCTCCCCAAAATTATCAGTTGGACAAATTCTGCACAAGATCTCGTCACAAAAAAGCATGGAAAGTGGATGCTCTATCCTTCAGCTGGAAAAAAACGATCAGTCTATGCCTTTCCCCCCTCTGCCTCTACTCTCCAAGGTCTTAGTAAAAGTCAGACAGGAAAAACCAAATATGATCCTAATTGCTCTGGACTGGCCTAGTCAGCACTGGTACCCGCTTCTAAGGAATATGTCGCACCTTCCTCCATGGTACTTGCCTAAAATACCTCATCTACTGTGTCAGCAGAACTATCAAATTCTGCACACTCCGCTCCAAACTCTGAATCTTGCAGCATGGTTACTCAACTAATTATTCAAACCATACCTCTCAGTAAATCTGTGATGGATGTCATTTTGGAAGTCAGAAGGCCTGGTACTAGAAAATCTTATGCTGATAAATGGAAGAGATTATGTGCTTGGAACCAAGCACAAGGAATAGACGCAGGAAAGCCCAATATTCCTCACATTTTACAATGCTTGACAAGGGCCTATCTTTTTCTTCAATAAAAATCCATGCCTCTGCCATCTCGGCTCATTACAACACAGAGCCTCCCCACTTTTCTCATCCACTGCTTAAACAGTATCTTAGAGGGGCCAAAAATTTAAGGCCTCCCAGGAGAGCACCAACTCCTGCATGAGACCTCAATTTTGTGCTGGAAAAACTCACCTTGCCTACTTTTGAACCAGCAGCTACTGCGGATATAAAATTTCCATCTTGGAAAACTGCTTTTCTTTTGTCAGTAACTTCAGCAAGAAGGATTTCAGAACTACAGAAACAAAATCTGCAATTAGCTATGTCGTGATCAGGGCCTAGGCAAGGAATACAATAAGAATGGAAGTCCTTATGAGGTATTTGCTTCCCAGAAGAAATACAATTAACTTTCTGACATCGGTCTGGAGCAAGAAAAATGTTTCCTCAACGGGGTACTTAGCTTTAAATGAAGACTTAGGATCTGAAATTAGAACACACAAATCTCAGGAGTCAGCCGACCGGCACTTGTGAACTGCTTCTGCTTCGGGCACCGCGCAGCAAGAAAGACTGAAGAAAATGGCGTCGGCTGCATCTTTTATACCCCTGGTGCACTGGGAAGAGGCGACATCAACCGACGCCGGACCAAGACTTTGGAATTCAGGCCGACTGTGGGTAGCCTGCCAGCAGGATAACCCAAGAGTAATGACTGCAACAGTGAATACACTCTAACACCTTCATTTATGGTAGGTACACAGCTGTACTTTTCAGAGCTACAGGCTCTCATGGCATTGGAGCCTTTCTTATATTTTACCCGGACAGGGTGGTCCTCAGGACCAATCCTTCTTTTATGCCTAAGGTGGTATCCAGTGTGGCTCTTAATCAGACCATTCACCTGCCAACAATTTACCCAAATCTGCGAAACAAGGGGGAGTGGATTCTGCATTCATTGGATGTACACAGACAACTAAGATTCTACTTAAACAGGACCGAATCTCTAAGAAAGTCTGAGCAACTACTGGTAGCATTTGCTGCAGGATCAGAGGGGAAGGCTATATCAAAGCGGACTATTTCTAAATGGATAAGCCACTGCATTCATTTCTGCTGTTTGCACCATGGTAAACCTGTGCCCAAGGGGATCCGATCACATTCCACCAGGGCTGCCTCTACTTCAGCAGCTTTTCTCAGAGAGGTCCCAACCAAAGACATTCTAGAAGCTGCTACTTAGAGCTCTGTTCATACCTTCACAAGGCACTATCATTTACCTCTCTTCTCTAAATCCAGGGCAGGTTTTGGCACTGCAGTCCTGCAGGGCCTTATAGCCGCTCCTAATGCTGTTTAGTTCCATCCTCCCATCCATAGCTTTGGGATTCTACCCAAATGTAATGACTGCAACAGTGAAACGCGAAGAACATAGTACAGTTGTGTACACTTACCTTAAATGTAGATGTTAGAGTGTATTCACGGTTGCAGTCCGGGTTACCCACCCACCATCTCCCATTCTATACCTTTTCTTTCCTTCACTATACTCAAAAGCCTTTGTGGTTTATTTGCTTTTAGTTGAAGGTAAAGCTTATGTTTCTGAAAGTGCATTTATATATTTACTGTTTATATATATATATATATATATATATATATATATATATATATTTTTGCTCCCCCATTTGGGGGGCACCTGGCATCTGGGGCAAGAAAAACTGAATAAAATGGCATCTGCTGCATGTTTTATACCCCTGACAACCTGATGTCATGGAAGCAGAGACATCAACCGACACAGGACCCAAGACTTTGTTATTCAGGCCGATTGAGGGCAACCTGCCAGCAGATTACCCAAATCTAATGACTGTAACAGTGAATACACTTGAACATCTACATTTATGCTGAGTGTACACAACTGTACTTTCTGAGGTCAAACAATTCCTTACATGGGATTCTGCATTGTAAGCCACCAAGGAAGCCTGTAACCCTGTCCTTGGGGTCTCAGTTTTGTGCTGGAAAAGCTTACTCTAAACCCCCCCCCCCCTTGAACCAGTAGTCTCAGCAGATCTCAAATTCTGCACCTGGAAAATTATTCTGCTTCTGGCTTTCACTTCAGCTAAGAGAAAGTCTGATATGTAGACACTCATAGCCAGACCCTCCTTTCTTATTTTTCACAAGGACAAGGCTGCCCCTCAGGGACAACTCCTCCTTCATGCCAAAAGTAGTGAACAAGTTGTCTCTCAATCAGGCCATCACTCATCTCCCTCCTTCTCTGCATTGGAGAAGAAAGCAAGAAAGACTCGTATATTCTCTAGATGTTCACAGACAGCTGAGGTGCTGTTTTTGGAGAAGGCCAAATCCATTCCCAAGCCTGATGTTTGGCCTAGCTTTGAATCCATGAATGAGCAAATGAGTATCTAAGCAAACCATTGCAAGATGGATCTTCAAGTCCATCTCCTTATGTTACTCTCCGAATGGGAATTCCTTGCTCTCATGCCCTTGAGCTCACTCCACCAGTGCAGTGTCATTCGCTGGGTCCTTCTACAAAGGGGTGGATGCCAGAGCCATAATGGAAGTTGCTACCTGATATTCTATATTCACTAAACACTACAACATTGATGCCTTTTCAAGGTCCAGGTTGGCATTGCTAGGCCAGTCCTCTCTGGCCTCTTCGACAGTTACTCCCGTTACAATCCCTTCAGCTCTGGGAATCACCCACTTGTTTGGAATACTGCAATAGTGATTTAAGTGAGGACATAATATAGTTGTGTAACAACTTGACATAACAGTAGATGTCCTACTGTTAAAGTATTCTTTCCAACCCTCCTTCCCATCTAAGTTGGTTACATCTTCTCTCTATTTGTCTCTCTCCCTTTTTTCTGCCCTGTAGCAACACCTTAGGACTGAATGGGCTCTCTACTACTTCATGCTTGATCCCTCTTAGCTGGCCATTCACTCTCCCAGGGATTTTCAGGTTGCTGGCTTAGAGATAGCCTGAGGATCTGCATTTATGTGTTTGCATATGTATGCCTACACTTCCAAGCTGAGGTTGGACATCTGCCATACGTTCTAGGGAGGGTTAAGTTTTGGTACCCTGGCTAGACAGCTGCAGTAACTCTGCTTGATGTTCATCGTGTTACCCTGCTGCAGTCATCACACTTGGGTTATCCTGCCGTCAGGCGGTCCTGCAGTCGGCCAGAATTCCAAAGTCTTGGTCCGGCGTCAGTTGCTGTCGCTTCTTCCCTGACGTCAGTGCGCCAGGGGTATATAAGAGGCATCCAACGCCATTTTCTTCAGTCTTTCTTACCGCGCGGTGCCCGAAGCAGAAGCAGATGTCCTTCAAGAATGCAACTGCAGTCATAACATATGGGTTGTCCTGCCTCAGGCAGCCCTCGGTCGGCCGAATTCCAAAGTCTGGGTCTGGCGTCGGCTGGTGTCGCCTCCTCTTCGACGTCACAATGGCTGGAGTATAAAGGCGTCGGCTGACGCCATCTTCTCCAGTCTTTCTTGCCACGCAGTGCCCGAAGCAGAAGCAGTTCGCAAGTGCCGGTCGGTCAGCTCCTGTGTTTTCAGTACCGAAGTCATCTAAAAGCTAAGTACCCCGTTGGGGAACATTTTTTCTTGCCTCAGCCGATGTCAGAACAAATTGAGAAAGTTAATTGTTTGTCTTGTGGTAAACAAATACCTCATAAGGACTTCCATTCTTACTGCCTTCCTTGCCTGGGCCCAGACCACGACGCCTCGACCTGTGCTGCCTGTGCTTGCTTTAATAAGCACACTCTCAGGCGCCGGGCAGAATTTGCCGAAGGCTTTTTCGGTGAATCTTTCGCGTATATCATGCCGTCAGATCAACCTGCCAAAAAACGAAAGGACCGGGACCGACATCCTCGGCCCGCGTCCACCACGGATGCAACTCCTAAACCCTCCGCTAGTGCTTCGGTCCCTTCGGAAGCGGTAATTCAACCGCTCCAGGCCGACGACACAGCGTTAACACGACCTTCGGTCTCGGAGATCTCTCCGGTGCCGGTTGTTGATTTTCCTCCGGAAACCGAAGTTCTGGATCTACCCGACACCATTTCTGTAGACAAGGTTACTCCTGCACGTGGGGCTGCTAGGCTTCCTGTATACATGTCCATCAAGGCCTTTGCACGTGCTAAGTCCGCCAGCCAGGCCAAGGCCCATTCTAAACCTGCTGCTCAGGCCCCTTCTTATGATAAACAGATCATGTCTCTTGCTGCAGATCTTATTTCTGTTATCAGGGGGTCTCGGCCTCATCCAGACAGAGGTTCTCAGCCACCTGCAGAGAAAAGGCCCAGAACTGAGCAGGCCGACAACCTCTCTTCAGATGAAGCCTCTGGGGATTCTGAGCATTCTGATACCAAAGAAGAATCCTTCCAGGCCTACGAGGACTCTGATGCTGAGGAATCAGTTCCCTCTGCCTCCCCTCCAGAGGATTTCTCGTTTGGTGAAGTCCTGCACTCTGAGGGAACATTTTAAATGGCAGGGTCAGGAATTCTCTGATTCCAGGAAAAGGCTGCGTACCTTCCTCAAGCTTCCCCAGCACAGACCTTTAGCTATTCCTCCACTTATGGATGTTTTGGATGATGTTTTCTCTGACTCCAGTGCTAACCCTGATTCTCTCCCCCCTGCTCCTGTCAAGCCAGACAGATATTATAGGGTCCCTGACACTCACAAGCATTTCTTTAAGGCCCACTCTGTGGATCTAGAAACTATTTCACAGGGCCCCAAGGGAGTGGCTACTTCCACTGCCAAAAATCCACTGCCAGCGGACAGGGAAGCTAGGTCCCTGGAGAGATGGGGTAAAAAAGTTTATACCTCTACCACCCTAGCCATGAGGTCACTTAACTGCCTTTTTCACATGTTTCAGTACCAGGATTTTTTACTGGATGATTTACAGAAAAAGTTAGCCTCTCCTGAGCCTATCGATAGAAAGGCATTGCAGGTACATATACATAGCACTCAGCAGGTTAACAACCATTTTCTTCAGTGTGGTTATGATGCATTGGAAGCTTCATGTAGGGCAGCTATGACTGGGGCTGTGATACGTAGACATGCTTGGTTAAAAGATCAGCCTTTGCCTGACCATGTTAAAGTAAAGTTACTTGATGCACCTCTGGAAAAACAGAAGCTTTTTGGTGCTAATGCACAAGATGTGTTGAAGTCCATTGAGGAAAAAGCTAAGTCAGTACAGACAGTCAAGGATTTCCTTCAGGTTCAGCCACCCAGATTCAGCAGAAACTGGCCTTCAAAGAATTGGTCCTTCCCAGGCTCTGACAAGTTTCAAAGGGGAAAAGGCAGGCGTGCCCGAGGTAGAGGGCAATACCGAGGATCCTACAGGGGCCGCCAATGGCAACCTACAAATCAAAGAAGTGGCGCAAACAGCCCAGCTGCACCACAAGGACAATCACAATGACTTGACTTTCACACCGCCTACAAAGGCTCAAAGAGAAGCACCTTTGGGCGGAAAATTATCCTTATTCTCAAAAAACTGGCATATCTTAACCAGGGACAACTGGATTCTGGATTTAATAGACAAAGGTTACAGATTCCACTTCCATACTTTACCAATAAGACAAGGCATGCCAAACCTGCCACATCATCAAAGGGCAGAGGCACTCACTCAAGTTTCAAAGCTGCTAAGTATAAAAGCAATAGAAAGGGTTCCTCCTCAGGAACAAGGCCAGGGATTTTATTCAAGACTGTTCCTTGTTCCAAGAAAAGAAAACAAATGGAGACCTGTACTGGACTTGTCAACTCTAAATACTTTTCTTATTGTGCCAAAGTTCAAAATGCTGACGCTGCAGCAACTCCTTCCCATGTTGGGCAAGGGGTCTTGGCTGGTCACTCTGGACCTCAAGGAGGCATACCTGCATGTCCCAATCAGACAAAGCTGCAGAAGATACCTCAGATTTCTTGCAGGGACAGAGCATTATCAATTCTCAGCATTGCCGTTTGGCTTATCTACTGCGCCCAGAGTGTTCACGAAATGCCTGGCATCAGTAGTGGCACACTGCAGACTCCAGGGGATTCAAATATACCTATACCTGGACGACTGCCTCATACAAGCAGACAACAAGCAAACCTTAAAGCAAACTTGGACTATGTCATTCAACTACTGCAGGCCTTGGGATACACAGTCAACATTCAGAAGTCAAGACTACTGCCATCCCAACAGATTACTTTCCTAGGAGCCAAACTGGACACAAACTCAAATGGCCTACCTCACAGAGGAAAAACAACAGCAGTTACCAGAGTACTTCAAAGGCCTAGCAAAACCCTCCCAGCTGACTGCAAGGAAAATCCTACAGGCCCTGGGGTTCATGGCATCTTGCATTCTTCTGATACCTTTGGCAAGACTTCATATGAGAAAGCTGCAATGGTACTTAAAAAGCTTATGGTCCCAACACAGCCAAAGCCTAGAGGACGTACTCCCACTTATTCCATGTCTGCAAAAGGAATTTTTGTGGTGGGCTCAAGCAAGTCAGTTAAACAAAGGCATGTCTTTCAACAGACCTCAAGCAGGTCAAATGATTACAACAGACGCCTCAGATCATGGATGGGGGCGCACATGGAGGGCAGATGCATTCAAGGTCTATGGACACCAAAGGAAAGACATCTGCACATAAACCAAAAATAGATGTTGGCAGTGATGCATGCAATCGAGACTTTCGAAAAATCACTACAGCAAGGACATTTGCTCATAAGGACAGACAACACCACTGTCATGTGGTATATAAACAAGCAGGGAGGCACTCATTCTTATCCCCTCTGCAGACTAACAATGCTTCTCTGGGAAAAATCCCAGAGTCTGAAGATACATTTGCAATCCCAGTTTGTACCAGGCAAGGACAATGTACTGGAGGACAACCTGAGCAGAAATTTCTTGGATCCACACGAATGGATGCTGCATCCTCACATTTTCTCACAACTAACAAAGACATGGGGAAGACCGGACGTAGATTTCTTTGCTTCCCACTTAAATCATCACCTGGAAAAGTTCTGCACAAGGACCCACCATCCTCTAGCCTGGAAAACGGATGCTCTCTCCTTCAGCTGGAATTCCCTAAAAATTTATGCATTCCCTCCTCTACCTCTGCTGACCAAGGTGATACTGAAGATCAAAGCAGAACAACCAACAGGCATTTTGATGGCTCCAGACTGGCCAAGGCAACACTGGTACCCACTGCTGCTGAGCATAACTCTGACCAGACCGTGGCCTCTGACCCTATGGCCCCTGCTTCTAACACAACACAATTACAGGACTGTCCACCAAAACCTGAAAACTTTGCATCTGACGGCCTGGAGGTTACCATGACTCCTCCAGCTATCTCTCCTTCCAAAACAGTTCAAGAGATCTTACTGGAAGCACGCAGACCTTCCACCAGAAAAACCTATTCAGCCAAGTGGAAGAGATTCAGCATCTGGAATGCCAACAGGGGTCAGGATACAACATTACTGAGTATACCTCAGATATTAGAATATTTGGCAGAAATGTTTCATACTGGACTCTCATACTCTTCTATAAAGATTCACGCCTCAGCAATCACAGCAAAATACAACTGTGACCCACCAGTGTTTTCACATCCTTTGCTAAGACGGTTCCTAAGAGGGATAAAGAATATCAAACCTCCCAGAAAACAGCCAGTACCTGCATGGGACCTCAATTTTGTTTTGGAAAAATTAACTCTTCCTCCTTTTGAGCCAGCAGCAACTTCAGAAATGCAATTTCTATCATGGAAAACGGTATTTCTATTGGCAGTCACATCTGCAAGAAGAGTCTCGGAGATACAGGCACTCATGGCAGTGCCTCCCTTCCTCATTTTTCATCAGGACAGAGTTTCTCTAAGAACCAATCCTTCATTCATGCCAAAAGTTATTTCCAGGGTGTCTCTAAATCAAGCTATTCACCTGCCTACTTTCTTCCCCAATCCTCAAAATGGGGGGGGGACGGGACTGCTGCATACCTTGGACATACACAGGCAACTACACTACTACTTGGACAGAACTAAGGCCACCAGAAAGTCTGACCAACTGTTTGTAGCCTATGCTGCTGGAGTACAAGGAAAAGCAATCTCCAAACAATTTCAAAATGGATTGGACACTGCATCAGATTCTGCTATTTTTTCCATGGAAAAGGTGTGCCAGCCAATATTAGGCCACATTCCAACAGAGCTATAGCCACATCCACAGCTTTCCTAAGAGGAGTGGCAACAAAGGACATTTTAGAGGCTGCTACATGGAGCTCCGTGCATACATTTACCAAGCACTACAACCTGCCCTTATACTCCAGATCCCGAGCAAGCTTTGCTTCGGCAGTCCTGCAGGGCATTTTAGCTACACCATCCTTCTCTTAGTTCCATCCACCCCCAGCTTGGCTATGGTATTCAACCCATATGTTATGACTGCAGTTGCATCCTTGAAGGACATAGTACAGATTTGTACCTACCATAAATGTAGATGTCCAATAGATATGCAACTGCAGTCGGATTTTCCCACCCTCCTACCCCTCTGCAACTTTCTTTATGGGTCCCTACCCCTATTCCTATTAGCTGGGGGTATCTCCTATGGTGTATATGTTTATTACTGTTGTGCATGTCTGGAATTTTTTATCCATTCACCAAATTTAGCCTTCCTAGGAGGGCACCTGGCATCTGGGGCAAGAAACACTGAAGAAGATGACGTCGGCCGATGCCTTTATACTCCAGCCTTTGTGACATCGGAGAGGAGGCGACACCAGACGACACCGGACCCAGACTTTGGAATTCGGCCTAACGAGGGCTGCCTGAGGCAGGACAGCCCATATGTTATGTCTGCAGTTGCATATCTATCGGACATCTACATTTATGGTAGGTACAAAACTGTACTTTCGCAAGTGCCGGTCGGCCGACACCTGAGATTTTCGAATAGAGTTTCAGTCCGAAGTCTTCAAAGCTAAGTACCCTGTTGGGGAACCTTTTCTTGACTCAGTCCGATGTCAGAAAAAGTTAATAATTGCATTTCTTGTGGGAAGCAAATACCTCATAAGGACTTTCATTCTTATTGTATACCTTGCCTAGGCCTAGACCACAACGTCACTGGTTGTTGGTTTTGTGCTAGGTTCAATAAGCGAACTATAAAGCGACGCTTTAATTTTGCACGACACTACTTCGGTAGGAAATTTAATTACACTATGCCGTCGGAGCAGCCGACTACCGGCGTGCATAAAAAACGCAACGATAAAGACAGGCAGCCTAGATCCAAGCCAGAGTCCGAGTCCTCGGCTGGGCCGGTCGCCGGGTCTCCGGTTTTCAGTGAGACGCCTACGCAACCCATGCTTACCGCAGAATTGGAATCCCAGACCACTTCGGATTCTCTAGCAGAGAGTTCTAGGCCGACGCAGCCTTTTTCTTTAGGCCCTACCAATGACATTGCAGAAGAAGAAGCCGGTGCTGTAGAAACACCTTCGGTTTCAGAAGATGTCTTCAGACCGACTACTCTCACCATAAAATCTTATGCTAAGCTTAAGACTCCTCTAAAACCAAAAAAAGACACCACTTCAGTCTCCAGTTCAAGGCCCCATGCCTAAGAAACAGATGCTTAAAATGGCTGAAGATTTGATTTCTTTGATCAGGGGTTCCCAACCCCCCCCCCCCCCGACAAAAGGCCTAGACAAGAGGAGGATTATGCCTCCTCTGATAAAGTGTCTATTTCCTCAGGCTCCCCGGAGGAACAGGATTTCTCCTTTCCCCCTTAAGATTCTGATGCTGAAGATTCCAGTCCCTCTGCTTCTCCCCCTGAAGATTATTCCTTTGGGGGAAACCTTACATACCATGAGGGAACATTTCCACTGGGAAGGTCAGGACTACTCCGACTCAAAGAAAAGGCTCCGAGAGTTTCTTTTACTCCCCCAGCACAGACCTCTTGCTAATCCCCCCAGTTTTAGACATATTGGATGATGTTTACCTAGAATCTAGTCTAAATCCAGATTCTCTGCCTCCAGCTCCAGCCAAGCCAGATAGATACTATAGAGTGCCTGACTCACACAAATTCCTTTACAAAAGCCCTGTTGCTGATCCAGAGACAATCTCCCAGGGTCCCAAAGGGGCTAAGGCTTCTATGGCTAAAAATCCTATGCCCTCTGAAAGGGACTTCAGAGCACTAGATAGATGGGGAAGAAGGTTTACACCTCAGCTACTCTAGCTATGAGAGCACTAAATTGTCAATTTCACATGCTTAAATACCAACAATTCCTAATGTCTCAAATAAAACAAAAGATGAGCACGCACCCTCAACAGTCTGAAGTCAAGGAAATGCAGGATCTGTTGCATGCAGCTGAACAGGTGGGCAAACATACTTTTACAATGTGGATTTGATTCCTTGGAAGCTTCCTGTAGAGCAGCTGTTACTGGGTCTGTTGTACGTAGGCATGCTTGGCTAAAGGAACAAACTCTGCCTGATCATGTTAAAGCAAAGTTACTAGATGCACCCTTACATCAGGATGTCTTATTTGGGGCTAAAGCAGAAGAGGTTTTGCAGAAAATGGAGGATAAGGCAAAATCTATGCAGACGGTCAAAGATTTCTTACAGGTACAACCCCCACGCTTCAGCAGAAATTGGCCAACAAAAAATTGGTCCTTTCCAGCTTTTGACAGACCACAGAGGGGTAAATACAGGCACCCAAGGGACAGAGGACAAGCACAAATCCCTTACAAACCTCGCCAATGGGGCACTGCAACACAGAAGGGAGGAGATGACCGGTCCCAAACTACTAGAAGGCAAACACAATGACTTAACCCTCAAACTGCCAAGCAAAACTCTCTTGGCAGCTCCCTTGGGAGGAAAATTAGCACTTTTTGCAGACAACTGGCGTATCGTCACAAAAGACAAATGGGTCCTAGACATTATCTCACAAGGATACAGATTCCATTTCTACACCTTGCCAAGGATAAAAGGAATGCCAGACCTGCCACAAAATCAATGGGCAGAGGCACAAACAAATTACAGCTCTCATGGACATGAGAGCCATTCAACTGGTACCTACACAGGAGCAAGGCCAAGGATTTTACTCTAGGCTCTTTCTAGTACCCAGAAAGGACAATGCTTGGAGACCCATACTGGACCTTTCAATTCTAAATACATTCTTGCAAGTACCCAAATTCAAGATGCTAACACTACAGCAGCTTCTTCCCATGTTGGGCAAGAAAGCTTGGCTAGTAACATTGGACCTCAAGGAGGCATACCTGCATGTCCCTATCAGACAAAATTGCAGAAGATACCTCTGTTTTATTGCAGGTTCAACCCATTACCAATTCTCTGCACTGCCCTTTGTCTTATCTACTGCGTCCAGGGTCTTAACAAAATGCCTGGCACCAGTAATTGCATACTGCATGCAAAGAGGAATTCAAATATATCCATACCTGGACGACTGCCTCAAGCAGAAAGCAAAGACATTCTCTTACAACATCTGGCTTTTGTAAAACATCTTTTAAGTTGCCTAGGGTACACAGTAAATGAAAAGAAATCAAAACTAGTGCCCTCACAAAATATGCCATTCCTGGGTGCCAGCTTGAATACAGCAGGCCTATCTGACGCCAGACAAATAAATACAACCGACTCAGTACTTCAAAGCAATGGCAACAAAGACTCAACTCCCTGCAAGAGAAATTCTGCAGGCCTTGGGCTTCATGACATCTTGCATACTACTAATACCATTTGCAAAACTGCATATGAGGAAATTACAATGGTACCTAAAAAGCGTATGGACTCAACACAGCCACAGCTTGGAAACAATGATACCTCTCATTCCCTGCCTTCAACAGGAGTTTTTATGGTGGTCACAGGCATGTCGCCTCAACAAGGGTCAACCTTTCACCTTACCCCCAGCCAGGCAAATTATGACAACAGATGCATCGGACTATGCCTGGGGGGCACACATGGCAGGACGATGCATTCAAGGCATATGGATTGCAGGTCAAAGAAATCTGCACATCAATCAAAAAGAAATGCTCGCTGTACAGAATGCCATGAGAGCCTTCAAGGACCTCTTACATACAGGACAGCTTATAATAAGGGCAGACAACACCACAGTAATGTGGTACATAAACAAACAAGGGGGTACACACTCCTACCCTCTATGCAGGCAAGCATTGACATTGTGGAACACAGCACTGGCATACCAAGTTCAATTACAAGCTCAATTCCTGCCAGGAAAAAAGAACACATTGGTAGACGACCTAAGCAGAAACATCAAGGATCCCCACGAGTGGAAACTGGATCCACAAGTATTTGCAATGATAACTCAGTTTTGGGGGCTGGCAAACGGGTCTGTCTGGGAGCCCCCATTTTTATCAGCTACCAAAATTTTGCACAAGGACATTTCACCATCAATCTTGGAAAGTGGACGCACTCTCATTCAGTTGGAAAATGCTGACCGTATATGCCTTCCCTCCATTGCCCCTTCTCACAAAGGTGCTGCTGAAAGTCAGGATGGACAGACCCCGAATGATACTCATTGCCCCAGACTGGCCACGCCAGCACTGGTACCCACTATTAAGGAATATGGCTTAGGGCCCACCATGGATTTTACCACAAATTACTCCTCTGCTCACACAGCAAGACAGTCGCATTCTACACAGCCAGCTCAAAACCTTAAATTTGGCTGCATGGCAAATCCCCTAAGCAACCAGCCAGCTCCTCTTTCACAAGCTGTTATGGAAGTAATTCTGCAGGCCAGGAGGCCCAGCACCAGGAAAACCTACTCAGACAAATGGAAAAGGTTTTGCGCCTGGAACCAAGCTAAAGGCCAAAACACCCTTAAGCCGGACATACCTCAGATTCTACAATATCTAACCGAAATATTACATAAAGGGCTTTCTTTTTCATCTATTAAGATCCACGCCTCCGCTATTTCAGCTCACTACAACACGGATCCTCCCTTATTTTCACATCCACTTCTAAAGCAGTTTCTCAGAAGGGCCAAAAACATTAGGCCTCCCAGGAGAGCACCAACACCAACTTGGGACCTCAATTTTGTTCTGGAAGACTGCCCTGCTGCTAGCGAATACTTCAGCCAGAAGAGTCTCAGAGCTTCAGGCACTTATGGCAGTAGAGCCTTTCCTCATTTTTCATCAAGACAGAGTTTCTCTATGAACTAACCCCTCTTTTATGCCTAAGGTGGTATCCAGTGTGGCTATAAATCAAACCATCTATTTACCCACTTTCTTTCCAAATCCACAGAACAAAGGAGAAAGACTCCTGCATTCCTTGGACATTCACAGGCAGCTACACTACTATTTGGATAAAACTTAGGTCTTCAGAAAATCTGACAAGCTTTTTGTATCCTATGATACAGCATCACAAGGAAAGGCTATCTCAAAACAGACCATTTCCAAATGGATAGGACATTGCATATGTTTTTGCTACACCCACCATGGAAAACCAGTTCCTGCTAGCATAAGGCCCCACTCTACCAGGGCAGCAGCTACATCTGCAGCCTTCCTCAGGGGGTGCCAACCAAGGATATTCTGGAAGCTGCAACTTGGGAGTTCAGTACACACCTTCAGCAAACACTATCACTTACCGCTTTACTCTAAGACTAGAGCTAGCTTCGGCTCTGCAGTTTTGCAGGGCCTCCTAGCCTCCTCTAATCCTGTTTGACTCCACCTCCATCCTTAGCTTTGGGATTCAACCCAAGTGTGATGACTGCAGCAGGGTAACACAATGAACATAGTACAGTTTTGTACCTACCATAAATGTAGATCGAGAGTATACCCTGCTGCAGTCCAGGTTACCCTCCCTCCATCCCCTCTGACCTAACTAAAACCTTTCCATACCTTAGATTCTGATACAACCTTTGTGGTGTATTTGCTTATAGCTGGAGGGATGTTTTGTTTGTGCTACACTTTTATTATTGGTGCTATGTACTGTCCACCTTTTAGGGGGGCACCTGACATCTGGGGCAAGAAAAACTGAAGAAAATGGCGTCGGATGCCTCTTGTATACCCCTGGTGCACTGACGTCTGGGAAGAAGCGAAAGCAACCGACGCTGGACCAAGACTTTAGAATTCGGGCCGACTACAGGACCGCCTGACGGCAGGATAACCCAAGTGTGATGACTGCAGCAGGGTATACACTCTAACATCTACATTTATGGTAGGTACAAAACTGTACTTTTGGGATACTGTGACAGTGATCAGTAGGACGTCTACTGTTATGAGCAGATGTCCTTCAAGGATGCATCTGCAGTCTTTACAAATGGGTTGTCCTGTCGTCAGGTAGCCCTTCGGTCGGCCGGATTCCAAAGTCTGGGTCTGGCTTCGGCTGGTGTCGCACTTCACCCGACGTCATTGCGGCAGTTATTCGGGTATAAAGGCATCAGCCGACGCCATTTTCCCCAGTCTTTCTTGCCGCGTGGCCAAGCAGAAGCTGTTCGCAAGTGCCGGTCGGTCAGATCCAGAGATTACTACTACCGAATACTACTAAGACTTCTATAAACGGTACCCGTTGGGGACTCTTTCTTGCCTCAGCCGATGTCAGAGAAAGTTAATAACTGTTTATCTTGTTGGAAACAAATACCTCATAAAGATTTCCACTCCTATTGCATACATTGTTTAGGCCCAGACCATGACGTAGCATCTTGTCTAGCCTGTGCTTCTTTTAACCGGCGGATGCTTAGACGTCGATCGGACTTTGCTGAACAGATTTTCGGCTCCGATTTTGCCTACATTATGCCGTCGGATCCTCCGACTACGCAAATAACCAAGAAACGCAAAGAAAAGGACCGACACTCGCGGTCCTCGGTTTCGGCCGAAACCGCGGTTAAGCAAACTGCGAGTGTCTCGGTTTTGGCCGAAGCTGAGCAAGCGGTTCTTTCTTCAGCCGATAACTTGCCTTCTACCAAGGCCTCTTCTAACCTGGTAGAAACGGCTTCTGAAATCCAACCTTCTGTTGCGGTTTCACAGGATTTATCAGACACCATCCCCCTGGATATTTCTACCCCTGCACGTGGAGCTGCTAGGCCTCCTCCAGCTATGTCTATTAAGGCCTTTGCCAGGGCTAAAGCAGCCAAAGCATCAAAACCTGTGCATGCCAAGCCCCCCTCTCACAGGCCCAGCACCAGCTCCCATATGCTTTCTTTGGCTGAGGATCTCATCTCTTTAATTCGTGGATTCCAGCCTCATCCAGACAGGGCCTCTCTCCCTCCTCCAGAAAAGAGGCCTAGAGCAGAGCCCCCTGAGCCAGTATCCGCAGATGATTCCTCTGATGACTCAGAACATACAGACCCTCCTGAGGCTTCTTATTCTCCTTACGAAGACTCTGATGCTGAGGAGTCCATCCCTTCAGCCTCTCCTCCTGAGGAATTTTCTTTTGGGGAAACTTTGCATGCTATGAGGGAACAATTTCAGTGGCAGGGCCAAGATTTCTCAGACTCTAGAAAAAGGCTTAGGACCTTTCTACATTTGCCACAGCATAGGCCTTTAGCTATACCTCCAGTTCTTTCTGTTGTTGATGATGCATTTAATGATGCTTGCACTGCTCCTGATACTTTACCTCCGGCTCCTGCTAAGCCCGATAGGTACTACAGGGTCCCGGACACTCATCACCACTTATATAAGGCTCCCTTTGCAGATCCAGAGACTATCTCCCAGGGTCCAAAAGCTGTAGCGGCTACTTCTTCTAAAAACCCCCTCCCCTCTGAAAGGGAATCCAGGTCCTTAGAGAGATGGGGTAAAAAAAAGTTTACACCTCTGCTACTTTGTCAGCTAGAGCTTTGAACTGCCAATTTCATATGATTCAATATCAAGAGTTTATGCTTGACCAGTTGACTAAAAAGCTGTCCTCTGAAGAATCTTTAGATAAAAAGTATATTCAAGAAATGGTACATAACATACATCAGGTTAGTAACCATTCTTTAAAATGTGGCTATGATGCACTGGAGGCTTCTTTTAGATCAGCCATGACTGGCACAGATGTTCTTCATCTCACATTGCTGCAGTCATAACTTATGGGTAGTCCGCTGTCTTCGGTCGGCCCGAATACCAAAGTATTAGGCTGACGTCGGTCATGGGCGCTCAGATCTGACGTCAGAGCGTCAAGGTATTAAAGCGCATGACCAACGTAATTTCCTCAATCTTTTTTGCCGCATGGTCCGAAGCAGAAGCAGCGTTTGCAAGTGCCGTTCGGCGTTCTGATATTTTCGTATTCTGAGTTTCAGACCGAAACCAAGTTGGGCTAAGTACCCCGTTGGGGAATATTTTTGTTTTTTCTTGCCTCAGTTACTTCCGGATGTCAGAAAAAGTGAATAATTGTATTTCTTGTGGGAAACCGATACCGCATAGGGATTACCACTCTCTTTGTATTCCTTGTTTGGGACCTGAGCACGACGTAGTAGGGTGTCGCTTTTGTGCTAGGTTTAATAAGTGCACCATTAAACGTAGGCTAGATTGTGCTAGGCTTGTCTTCGATAAGTGGTGTAATTACAATATGCCGTCGGATCCTCCGACGCCCGCTACCGCGAAGAAGCGCAAAGATAAATCTTTAAAGTCCAAACAGGATGACTCGTCCGTTCCGGACGCCGGTTCTTTAGACACTATGGTGGATTTGGTTGATCCGGCCGAAGTTTCAGCTGAGTCTCAGGGAGAGACGTTGGTTTTGCAAGATGTGGCCTCTCAGGAGTCAGGTCAAGCTGAGGGGGCCTCTCAGGTTACTGTTCTCCCTTCTTTACCTAGGGTGGTTAGGCCTTCTCCTTCTGTCTCTAAGGTGCCCTCCAAAGGCAGGCCTGGTTTGCCTTCCACAGGTGTCAGTCCTAGCTCTGCAGGTTCTGTGCCTAAAAAACATATGCTTAAAATGGCAGAAGATTTAATTACTTTAATCAGGGGTTCTATGCCCCCTCCTGATAAGAGGCCTAGGGTGGAGCCAGACATGGAAAGTTTGGAGCAGGCTTCAGATTACTCAGTCTTCGGCTGAAGACATTCAGGATTTTCCCCCTTATTCTGATTCAGACGCAGAGGATTCCACTCCTGCTTCTCCTCCAGAAGATTTTTCTTTTTCAGAAACCCTGCATTCCATGAGGGAGCATTTTAAATGGGAAGGTCAGGATTTCTCAGATTCCAGGAAGAGGCTTAGGGAATTTTTGTTTTTACCACAGCATAGGCCCTTGGCTATACCTCCTGTTTTGGATGTTGTTCAAGACGTTTTCTCTGAGGCTTCCCTTAATCCAGACTCTTTGCCTCCTGCGCCAGTTAAGCCAGATAGGTATTATAGAGTGCCTGAGGCTCATAAATATCTGTATAAAAGCCCTAGGGCCGATCCAGAAACTATTAGCCAGGGACCTAAGGGTGTCAGAGCTTCTGTTGTAAAGAATCCAGTTCCTTTGGATAAGGAGGCTAGAGCTTTGGAAAGGTGGGGTAAGAAAGTGTATACTTCTTCCACTTTAGCAATGAGGGCTTTGAATTGCCAGTTTCATATGTTGAAGTACCAGAATTTTCTCCTTACTCAGTTAAAATCTAAAATGGATGCTTTGGCAGAGGGCATAGAGTGTAAGGAATTACAGGATTTGGTACATGCCTCTGATCAGGTGGGTAAGCATGCTTTGCAGTGTGGTTTTGATGCTTTGCAGGCTTCCTCCAGGGTGGCTGCCACTGGTTCAGTTATTCGCAGGCACGCCTGGCTTAAGGATCAGAATTTGTCAGAGCATGTTAAAGCTAGGATTTTAGATACTCCTTTGCAGTCTGAAGTTTTGTTTGGTTCTCCTGTGGAGTCTGTCTTGAAAAAATGGAAGACAAGGCTAAGTCTATGCAGACTGTTAAAGATTTTTGCAGGTGCAGCCCCTAAGTTTAGCAGGAACTGGCCTGCTAAGGGTTGGACTTACCCTTCTTCTGATTCACAGTCTAGGGGTAGATCTAGACGTGGTAGGGGCAGAGCTCAGAGTTCTTTCAGGCCTAGGCCGTGGAGTTCACCAGCACAATCTACAGGTGAGGGCAGGGGCCAGTCCTTTAAAACAGGCCCAATGACCTGCATCTTCAGCTGCCAGATCCTTCCTGTCTGGCAGCTCCTTTGGGAGGAAAGTTGGCACTCTTCAAGCAAAATTGGTTTCTAGTCACCCAGGACAAATGGGTGTTGGACGTTATAGACCGAGGCTACAAGTTTTATTTCCACACATTGCCTCCTTTCAAAGGCATGCCAGACGTTCCTCCTCAGCAAAGGTTAGAGGCTCACAAACAGATTTCTTTACTTCTTCAAATGGGGGCTATACAGCAGGTCCCTCTGTCAGAAGTGGGCCTCGGATTTTACTCTCGCCTATTTCTTGTACCAAAGAAAGGAAACACCTGGAGGCCAATCTTGGATTTATCTATCCTCAACACATATCTGGACATTCCAAAATTCAAAATGTTGACTATGTCCTTCATGGATGCATCTGCAGTCATAACAACTGGGTTGTCCTGTCGTCAGGCAGCCCTTCAGTCGGCCGGATTCCAAAGTCCGGGTCCGGCTTCGGCTGATGTCGCACTTCACCCGACGCCATCTCTGTTGGTCTTCGGGTATAAAGGCATCAGCCGACGCCATTTTCCCCAGTCTTTCTTGCCGCGTGGCGCCCGAAGCAGAAGCTGTTCGCAAGTGCCGGTCGGTCGGATCCAGAGATTACTTCTACCGAATACTACTTCGAAGACTTCTAAAGCTAAGTACCCCGTTGGGGACTCTTTCTTGCCTCAGCCGATGTCAGAAAAAGTTAATTGTTTAACCTGTGGGAAACAAATACCTCATAAGGATTTCCACTCTTACTGTCTGCCTTGTTTAGGCCCAGCCCACGACGTAGCAGCCTGTTCGGCCTGTGCTTCTTTCAACCGACGAACGCTTAGGCGTCGGTCGGAGTTTGCTGAACAGTTTTTCGGTTCTGATTTTGCGTATATTATGCCGTTGGATCCTCAGACTACCCAAACTGCTAAAAAACGCAAAGATAAAGACCGACACTCGCGGTCCGCGGTTTCGGCCGAAACCATGGTTAAGCAAACCGCGAGTGTCTCGGTTTCGGCCGAAACCGAGAAAACTGATCAAAATACAGCAGAATCTATCACTTCCACTGAGGCCCCTGTTACTTCTCTTGAATCGGCCTCAGAAATTTTATCCACTACGGTGGTTGCCACTGACTTATCAGACACCATTCCCTTGGATGTGTCTACCCCAGCACGTGGTGCTGCTAGGCCTCCAGCAGCCATGTCCATTAAGGCCTTTGCCAGGGCCAAAGCAGCCAAAACTACTAGAACAGTGCCTGCTAAACCCCCTACAACCCGGCCCTCTTCTAGTTCACAAATGCTTACTCTGGCAGAAGATTTAATTTCATTAATTAGGGGATCTCAATCTCACCCAGACAGGGCCTCTCAGCCCCCAGAGAAGAGACCTAGGACAGAGCCCCCCGAGCCTGTGTCCTCTGATGATTCTGCTGATGAATCAGACATAACAGACCGGCCAGAGGCTCCTTTCTCCAATTTTGAAGACTCAGATGCTGAGGAATCCATTCCAGCTGCCTCCCCACCAGAAGAATTTTCCTTTGGGGAAACCTTACATGCCATGCGAGAGCAGTTCCAATGGCAGCAGCAGGATTTCTCAGACTCCAGAAAAAGACTTAGAACCTTTCTGCACCTTCCACAACACAGGCCCTTAGCTATACCTCCTGTGCTCTCTGTAGTGGATGATGCCTTCAATGATGTCTGCTCTGCACCAGATTCTTTACCTCCAGCCCCTGCCAAACCAGACAGATTTTACAGGGTACCAGACACTCATCACCACCTTTACAAGGCCCCACTTGCAGACCTCGAAACTATATCCCAGGGTCCCAAGGCAGTAGCCACGACCACAGCTAAAACCCTATTCCTTCTGAAAGGGAAGCCAGGTCTTTAGACAGATGGGGCAAAAAGGTTTACACTTCAGCTACTCTCTCAGCTAGAGCTTTAAACTGTCAGTTTCACATGATACAATACCAAGAGTTTATGCTTGATCAGTTAACAAAAAGCTATCCTCTGATGAATCAATTGATAAGAAATATGTATTAGAAATGGTAAATAACATACAACAGGTTAGTAACCATTCCTTAAAATGTGGCTATGATGCACTGGAGGCTTCATTTAGATCAGCCATGACTGGCACAGTGATAAGAAGGCATGCATGGCTAAAGGAACAAGCTTTACCGGATCATGTTAAAGCTAAGTTATTAGATGCTCCTATGGATAAGACCAGCTTGTTTGGTACACCTGCCCAGCAGGTAATGAAGAAAATGGAAGAAAAGGCAAAATCTGTTCAAACGGTTAAAGATTTCTTGCAGGTTCAACCCCCAAGGTTTAGCAGGAACTGGCCTGCCAAAAATTGGTCCTTTCCTGACTCCACAAGATCCCAAAGGGGCAGGAATAGACGTTCCAGAGGCAGAAACCAATCCAGAGGAGGTGCCTACAGAGGACGACAGTGGCAAGGTAACAACAGAGGCACAGACACAACCACTGCCACTACAACAACACAGCCACAGTGACTTAACTCTAAATCCGCCTACCAGGGAACAAATAGCAGCTCCATTAGGCGGCAAATTAACCTTATTTTTAAAGAACTGGCACTATATCACAAAAGACAAGTGGATTTTACAAACCATAGATCAAGGTTACCGGTTCCACTTCCACACTTTACCAGTCAAAAGAGGAATGCCAAATCTACCTCCAAATCAAAAAAACAGAGGCTCTACAACAGATAATGCAGTTAGCAAACATGAGAGCTGTGGAAAGAGTGCCAACAACAGAACAAGGAAAGGGATTCTACTCAAGACTATTCCTAGTTCCAAGAAAGGAAAAAGTTGGAGACCTATTCTCGACCTGTCCACCTTAAATACATACATCATTGTCCCAAAATTCAAAATGCTGACCCTACAGCAACTTCTTCCCATGCTGGGCAAGGAGTGTTGGCTGGTAACTCTAGATCTCAAGGAGGCATACCTGCACGTCCCCATTCGACCAATCTGCAGAAGATACCTCAGATTTCTTGCAGGATCAGAGCATTATCAATTCTCAGCATTGCCCTTTGGCTTATCTACTGCCCAGAGTATTCACAAAATGCCTGGCATCAGTAATCGCCCACTGCAGACTACAGGGAATTCAAATTTACCCATACCTGGACGACTGCCTGCTACAAGCGGACAACAAAAGCAAGCTGACAACAGATTTACAAAGGGTCATTTACTTGCTACAAGCACTGGGATACACAGTCAATTTACAAAATCAAGGCTGATCCCATCCCAGACAAGGACATTCTTGGGCTGAATTGGACACAGTAAAACAAATGGCTTTCCTAACTGCAGAAAAACAAAGAGAACTCCTTCTTTACTTCTTGGCACTAACAAAACAGAACAAGTTAACAGCAAGAAAAGTACTGCAGGCCTTGGGCTTCATGGCATCATGCATAATCTTGGTTCCACTTGCCAGACTACATATGAGAAAACTACAGTGGTACCTAAAGAATTTATGGTCCCAACACAGGCACAGCCTAGAAACAGAAATTCCACTAATTCCATGCTTAAAACAGGAGTTCCTATGGTGGGCTCAAGCATGCCAGTCAAACCCAGGGCTACCCTTTCGCAGATGTCAAGCAAGCCAGACCATCCCAACAGACGCTTCAGACCTAGGATGGGGGGCCCACATGCTGGACAAATGCGTGCAAGGATTGTGGACGCAGGATCAACTTCACCTGCACATCAACCTAAAAGAAATGCTGGCAGTAAAACTGGCAATCCAAAACTTCAGACCATTTCTCAAAGAGGGCCAGTTGATGATAAGGACAGACAACACCACAGTCATGTGGTACATCAACAAACAGGGAGGCACTCATTCATACCCCTATGCAGAATGACTTTGGAGCTGTGGAACCTGGCACTCAGCTACAACATCCAGTTACAGGCAATATTTGTACCGGAAAAGAAAATACTCTAGCAGACATATTAAGCAGAACCACATCGGATGCCCACGAATGGATGCTACACCGGACATCTTCAAGACCATCTCAAAGAAATGGGGAATGCCTCAGATAGATCTATTTGCTTCCCTCTCAATCACCAGCTCAAAAGTTCTGCACAAGGACATTCCACCCACTAGCATGGAAAGTGGATTCGCTCCTTCAGCTGGAAAGGCCTAACAGCATATGCATTCCCACCTCTTCCCTTGATACACAAGGTATTACTAAAAATCAAGGAAGAACGTCCAAGGATAATCCTAATAGCTCCAAACTGGCCAAGACAACACTGGTACCCACTGCTGAGGAGCATGTCTCAGAACAATATGTGGCCAATACCCCTGATGCCTTTGATGTTAACTCAGAACAACTACCAGCATCATGCATCCAAACCTAAAAACGTTGCAACTGACTGCATGGAACATCACATAGCAGCAGCTAATCCAGAACTTTCCCAAAGAGTTAGACATTATTCTTGAAGCCCGCAGACCTTCAACAAGAAGGAACTATGCAGGAAAATGGAAAAGGTTTGTCATTTGGAGTACTGAAAGAGGAAAAGATGTGTCAAACATAGATATGCCTAACATTCTGGAGTATCTGGCAGAACTTCTACATTCAGGCCTGTCCTACTCCTCCATCAAGATACATGCATCAGCTATATCAGCAGAATACAGCTTTGATCCACCTGTTTTTTCACACCCATTACTCAGACAGTTCCTCAGAGGAATCAAGAATGTAAAACCTCCAAGGAAACCACCATTACCAGCTTGGGACTTGAACTTTGTGCTAGAAAAGTTGACACTATCACCCTTTGAGCCAGCAGCAACAGCAGACCTACAGCATCTATCGTGGAAAACCGCCTTCCTACTGGCAATAACCTCAGCCAGGAGGGTTTCTGAACTCCAGGCCCTAATGGCAGTACAACCCTTCCTAATCTTCCATCAAGATAGTGTCCATGAGGACTAATCCTACATTTATGCCTAAGGTGGTATCCAGAGTGTCTTTAAACCAGGCAATCCACCTACCTACCTTCTTTCCCAACCCACAAAACAGAGGGAAAGAATACTGCATACCTTGGATGTACATAGACAGCTACGCTACTACCTGGACAGAACAAAAATAGCAGAAAAACTGATCAGCTTTTGTAGCCTATGCAACAGGAAGGGAAGGAAAAGCTATTTCCAAACAGACAATCTCCAAATGGATAGGAAATTGCATAAGATTCTGTTACTCCTTCCATGGAAAACCAATTCCACAGAACATAAGACCTCATTCTACAAGGGCAACAGCCACTACCACAGCCTTTTTACGAGGAGTGGCAACCAAAGACATTATTGAGGCGGCTACTTGGACCTCCGTGCATACATTTGCCAAGCATTATAATTTACCTCTATATTCCAGATCCCGAGCAGGGTTTGCCACTGCTGTACTGCAAGGGATCCTAAACACACCATAATCTAGTTTCTTCCTCCCCTAGTTGGCTATGGTATTCTACCCAGTTGTTATGACTGCAGATGCATCCATGAAGGACATAGTACAGTTTTGTACCTACCATAAATGTAGATGTCCGAACTGGATAGCATCTGCAGTCAGGATTACCCTCCCTCCTTCCCCTCTGTGGTACTCCTAGGGTGTTTACCCTCCTAATAGCTAGCTGGTGGGGGGAGTCTTTTATGGTGTATTTGTTGTATATATTTACATACATGCTTATTTTTTGTGTTTACCACTATCTTTTTGGAAACATTGGCATTTATCCAAAATTTTTAGCCTACAAGAGGGCTACTGGCATCTGGGGCAAGAAACACTGAGGAAAATGGCGTCGGCTGATGCCTTTATACCCGAAGACCAACAGAGATGACGTCGGGTGAAGTGTGACATCAGCCGAAGCCGGACCCGGACTTTGGAATCCGGCCGACTGAAGGGCTGCCTGACGACAGGACAACCCAGTTGTTATGACTGCAGATGCTATCCAGTTCGGACATCTACATTTATGGTAGGTACAAAACTGTACTTTGCAACAACTTCTGCCTCTGTTGGGCAAAGATCACTGGATGGTAACTCTGGATCTCAAAGAGGCTTATCTTCATGTTCCTATCAGGCTCAGTTGCAGGAGATTCCTGCGTTTTCGGGCTGGGACTTTACATTATCAGTTCTCTGCATTGCCCTTTGGCTTATCTACTGCGCCCAGGGTATTCACTAAAGTTCTGGCTCCAGTGATAGCCTTCTTCAGGTTAAGAGGAATACAAATTTATCCTTACTTGGATGATTGCCTGATTCTTGCTCAAGACAAGCACGAGCTTCTTCACCATCTGCAGTATGTTATGACAGTGTTAAGGTGCCTAGGGTATTCTGTGAACGAAAGAAAGTCCAGTCTAGTACCCTCTCAGGAAATGTGCTTTCTGGGTGTGAGACTGAATACAGCTTCCCAGATGGCCTTTTTGACCCCGGACAAGCAAAAGAATCTTGCACTTTACTTCCATCAATTGTCTCTACGGACCAGGCTGACTGCAAGGACAGTCCTTCAAGCCTTGGGGTTCATGGCATCTTGTATTCTGGTGCTTCCCAATGCCAAACTGCATATGTGGAAGCTACAATGGTATCTCAAAAATGTATGGACACAACACTGCCAAGATCTGGACACTGTCATTCAGATAATACCTTGCATTCAAAAGGAATTTTTGTGGTGGGCTCAGGAATGTCACCTAAACAAGGGACTCTCTGTGACCCGACCAGAGGCGAGTCAGATTTTAACGACGGATGCCTCGGACAAGGCCTGGGGAGCACACCTCAATGGAAAATGGGTTCAAGACATGTGGCCTGCCAGACTTCAACATTTACATATCAACTTGAAGGAAATGTTAGCAGTCCAGTTTGCAGTGATGGCTTTCAAGGATTTACTTCTCCCAGGGCAGGTGTTGATTCAAACAGACAACACAACTGTCATGTGGTACATCAACAAGCAAGGGGGAACCCATTCGTACCCTCTTTGCAGGCAAGCTATGATTTTGTGGGAGACTGCTCTCAGTTTGCAACTCACTCTTCAAGCAAGGTTTCTGCCAGGAGCACAGCACTCCTTAGCAGATGTTTTGAGCAGACGGATAGTGGATCCCCACGAGTGGAAATTGGATCCTCATGTATTTCGACAGTTGACAATGATATGGGGGACTCCAGACATATATCTGTTCGCTTCTCCACTAAATTTCCAGGTGCCAAAGTTTTGCACAAAGTTGTTTCATCCCACAGCTTGGAAAGTGGATGCTCTATCATTCAGTTGGAGCAATCTTCCCGTCTATGCCTTTCCGCCTCTGCCTCTTCTTCCAAAGGTTCTCTTGAAGGTCAGACAAGACAAGCCCTCCATGATTCTAATAGCTCCAGACTGGCCTCGACAGCACTGGTACCCTCTGCTGAGGAGTTTAGTACGGGAACCTCCTTACCCTTTGCCTTTGATTCCACACCTTTTGACTCAGGAGGGCAATCATTTCCTCAATGTCAGGATTCAGTCCCTGCATCTAACAGCCTGGCATATTCTGTTCTAGAACCTGGAGGGTCGCAGCTTCCTCAACAAGTTTTGAATGTTATTTTGGAGGCCAGGAGGCCTAGTACAAGGAAAGCTTATGCTGATAAATGGAGGAGATTTTTTATTTGGAGCAAAGCAAAGAGCTTTGATGATGTCCTTCATGGATGCATCTGCAGTCATAACAAATGGGTTGTCCTGTCGTCAGGCAGCCCTTCGGTCGGCCGGATTCCAAAGTCTGGGTCCGGCTTCGGCTGATGGCGCACTTCACTCGACGTCATCTCTGCTGGTCTTCGGGTATAAAGGCATCAGCCGACGCCATTTTCCTCAGTCTTTCTTGCCGCGTGGCACCCGAAGCAGAAGCTGTTCGCAAGTGCCGGTCGGTCAGATCCAGAGATTACTACTACCGAATACTACTCAAGACTTCTAAAAGCTAAGTACCCGCTGGGGACTCTTTCTTGCCTCAGCCGATGTCAGAAAAAGTCAATAACTGTTTAACTTGTGGGAAACAAATACCTCATAAAGATTTCCACTCTTACTGTCTGCCTTGCTTAGGCCCAGACCACGACGTAGCAGCCTGTTCGCCTGTGCTTCCTTCAACCGACGAACGCTAAGGCCGGTTGGAGTTTGCTGAACAGTTTTTCGCTCAGACTTTGCGTACATTATGCCGCCGGATCCTCCGACTACCCAAATTGTTAAAAACGCAAGGAAAAAGACCGACACTCGGGTCCGCGGTTTCGCCGAAACCACGGTTAAGCAAGTCGCGAGTGTCTCGGTTTCGGCCGAAACCGAGAAAACTGGTCAATCTTCAGCCGAATCCATGACTACTACTGAGGCTCCCGCTACTTTACCTGAATCGGCCTCAGAAATTTTGCCTACAACTGTGGCTTCTAGTGAGTTATCAGACACCATCCCTTTGGATGTCTCTACCCCAGCACGTGGTGCTGCTAGACCCCCTGCAGCCATGTCTATCAAGGCCTTTGCCAGGGCTAAAGCAGCCAAATCTGCTAAGTCAGTGCCTGTTAAACCTCCCTCACACAGGCCCACTTCCAGTTCACAAATGCTTACTCTGGCAGAAGATTTAATATCCTTAATTAAGGGATCCCAATCTCACCCAGACAGGGCCTCTCAGCCCCCAGAAAAGAGACCTAGAACAGAGCCCCCCGAGCCAGTGTCCTCTGATGATTCTGCGGATGACTCCGACATTACAGAACAGCCAGAGGATCCTTTCTCTACTTATGAAGACTCTGATGCGGAAGAATCCATTCCAGCTGCCTCTCCACCAGAGGAATTTTCACAGAGAGCAATTCCAATGGCAGGGACAAGATTTCTCAGATTCAAGAAAAAGGCTTAGGACTTTTCTGCACTTACCACAACATAGGCCCTTAGCTATTCCTCCTGTTTTGCCTGTTGTGGATGATGCATTTAATGATGTCTGCACTGCTCCTGATTCTTTACCTCCAGCCCCTGCCAAACCTGATAGATTTTACAGGGTACCAGACACTCATCACCACCTATACAAGGCCCCACTGGCAGACCCCGAAACTATTTCCCAGGGGCCTAAGGCAGTAGCCTCGACCACAGCAAAAAACCCTATTCCTTCAGAAAGGGAAGCCAGGTCTTTAGACAGATGGGGTAAAAAAGTTTACACTTCTGCTACTCTCTCAGCTAGAGCTTTAAACTGTCAGTTTCACATGATCCAATACCAAGAGTTTATGCTTGATCAGTTAACTAAAAAACTAACCTCTGATGAATCTATAGATAAGAAATATGTATTAGAAATGGTGAATAACATACAACAGGTTAGTAACCATTCCTTAAAATGTGGCTATGATGCACTGGAGGCTTCATTTAGATCAGCCATGACTGGCACAGTGATAAGAAGACATGCATGGTTAAAAGAGCAGGTCTTACCGGATCATGTTAAAACTAAGCTATTAGATGCTCCTATGGATAAGGCCAGTTTATTTGGTACACCTGCCCAGGAGGTAATGAAGAAAATGGAAGAAAAGGCAAAATCTGTACAAACAGTTAAAGATTTCTTACAGGTTCAGCCCCCAAGGTTTAGCAGGAACTGGCCTGCCAAAAATTGGTCCTTTCCTGACTCCACAAGATCCCAAAGGGGCAGGAATAGACGCTCCAGAGGCAGAAATCAATCCAGAGGAGGTGCCTACAGAGGACGACAGTGGCAAGGTAATAGAGGCACAGACACGACCACTACCACTGCAACAGGACAATCACAGTGACTTGGCTCTAACTCCGCCTACCAGGGAGCAAATAGCAGCACCATTAGGCGGAAAGTTAGCCTTATTTTCGAAAAATTGGCACTATATCACAAAAGACAAGTGGATTTTGCAAACCATAGACCAAGGCTACCGGTTCCACTTCCACACCTTACCAGTCAAAAGAGGAATGCCAAACCTGCCTCCAAATCAAAAAAATAGAAGCTCTACAACAGATAAGGCAATTAACAAAGATGAGAGCTGTGGAAAGAGTACCAATAACAGAACAGGGCAAAGGATTCTACTCCAGACTCTTCCTAGTACCAAGAAAAGAAAAAAGCTGGAGACCTATTCTCGACCTGTCCATCTTAAACACATACATCATTGTCCCAAAATTCAAAATGCTGACCCTACAGCAACTTCTTCCCATGCTGGGCAAGGAGTGTTGGCTGGTAACTCTAGATCTCAAGGAGGCATACCTGCACGTCCCCATTCGACCAAATTGCAGAAGGTACCTCAGATTTCTTGCAGGATCAGAGCATTATCAATTCTCAGCATTGCCCTTTGGCTTATCTACTGCGCCCAGAGTATTCACAAAATGCCTGGCATCAGTAATCGCCCACTGCAGACTACAGGGAATCCAAATTTATCCATACCTGGACGACTGCCTGCTACAAGCGGACAACAAAAGCAAGCTGACAACAGATTTACAAAGGGTCATTTACTTGCTACAAGCCCTGGGATACACAGTCAATTTACAAAAGTCAAGGCTGATACCATCCCAAACAAGAACATTCTTGGGCTGAATTGGACACAGTAAAACAAATGGCATTCCTAACTGCAGAAAACAAAAGAACTCCCTCTTTACTTCTTGGCATTAACAAAACAGAACAAACTAACAGCAAGAAAAGTTCTGCAGGCCTTGGGCTTCATGGCATCATGCATAATCTTGGTCCCACATGCCAGACTGCATATGAGAAAACTACAGTGGTACCTAAAGAATTTATGGTCCCAACACAGGCAGAGTCTAGAAGCAGAAATACCACTAATCCCATGCCTAAAACAGGAGTTCCTATGGTGGGCTCAAGCATGCCAGTCAAACCCAGGCCTACCCTTCCACAACTTTCGAACAAGCCAAACCATCACAACAGACGCCTCAGACCTAGGATGGGGCGACATGCTGGACAAATGCATAAGGATTGTGGACTCAGGACCAGCTGCACCTGCACATAAACCAAAAAGAAATGCTGGCAGTAAAACTGGCAATCCAAAAATTCAGACCATTCCTCAAAGAACGACATTTGATGATAAGGACAGACAACACCACAGTCATGTGGTACATCAACAAGCAGGGAGGCACTCATTCATACCCCCTATGCAGAATGACTTTGGACCTTTGGAATCTGGAACTCAGCTACAACATCCAGTTACAGGCAATATTTGTACCGGGAAAGGAGACCACTCTAGCAGGCATGTTAAGCAGAACCACCTCGGATGCTCACGAATGGATGCTACACCCGGACATCTTCAAGACCATCATAAAGAAATGGGGAATGCCACAAATAGATCTATTCGCTTCCCCTCTCAATCACCAGCTCAAAAAATTCTGCTCAAGGACATTCCACCCACTTGCATGGAAAGTGGATTCGCTCTCCTTCAGCTGGAAAGGTCTGACAGCATATGCATTTCCACCTCTTCCCTTGATACACAGGGTATTACTAAAAATCAAGGAGGAACGTCCAAGGATAATCCTGATAGCTCCGAACTGGCCAAGACAACACTGGTACCCATTGCTGAGGAGCATGTCTCGGGGAAAAAATGTGGACAATACCCCTGATGCCTTTGATGTTAACTCAGAACAACTACAGCATCATGCATCCAAACCTAAAAACTTTGCAACTGACTGCCTGGAACATCACATAGCTGCAACTAATCCAGCTCTTTCCCAAAGGGTTAAAGACATTATCCTTGAAGCCCGCAGACCTTCAACAAGAAGGAACTATGCAGGAAAATGGAAAAGGTTTGTCATTTGGAGTGCTGAAAGAGGAAAAGATGTGTCGAGTATAGATATTGCTAACATTCTGGAGTATTTGGCAAAGCTTCTACATACAGGCCTGTCCTATTCCTCCATCAAGATACATGCATCAGCTATTTCAGCAGAATACAGCTTTGATCCACCTGTCTTTTCACATCCTCTAATCAGGCAGTTCCTCAGAGGGATCAAGAATGTAAAACCTCCTAGGAAACCACCATTACCAGCATGGGACTTGAACTTTGTGCTAGAAAAGTTGACACTCCCTCCGTTTGAACCAGCAGCAACAGCAGATCTACAGCACCTGTCATGGAAAACTGCTTTCCTGCTGGCAATTACCTCAGCAAGGAGGGTTTCTGAACTTCAGGCCTTAATGGCAGTACAACCCTTCCTAATCTTCCATCAAGATAGGGTGTCCATGAGAACTAATCCTACATTTATGCCTAAGGTGGTATCCAGAGTGTCTTTAAACCAGGCAATCCACCTACCTACCTTCTTCCCCAATCCACAAAACAGAGGGGAAAGAATGCTGCATACCTTGGATGTACATAGATAGCTACGCTACTACCTGGACAGAACCAAAAGTAACAGAAAAACTGACCAGCTTTTTGTAGCCTATGCAACAGGAAGGGAAGGAAAAGCAATTTCCAAACAGACAATTTCCAAATGGATAGGAAATTGCATACGATTCTGTTACTCCTACCATGGAAAACCAATTCCACAGAACATAAGGCCTCATTCTACAAGGGCTACAGCCACTACCACAGCTTTCTTACGAGGAGTGGCAACCAAGGACATTATTGAGGCGGCTACTTGGACCTCCGTGCATACATTTGCCAAGCATTATAATTTACCTCTGTATTCTAGATCCCGAGCAGGGTTTGCCACTGCTGTACTGCAAGGGATCCTAACCACACCATAATTTTTCTTCCTCCCCCCTAGTTGGCTATGGTATTCTACCCATTTGTTATGACTGCAGATGCATCCATGAAGGACATAGTACAGTTTTGTACCTACCATAAATGTAGATGTCCGAACTGGATAGCATCTGCAGTCAGGATTACCCTCCCTCCTTCCCCTCTGTGGTACTCCTAGGGTATTTACCCTCCTAGTAGCTAGCTGGGGGGGGGTCTCTTATGGTGTATTTGTTTGTATATATGTACATACATGCTTATTTTTTGTGTTTGCCTTCTATCCTTTTGGAAACATTGGCATTTATCCAAAATTTAGCCTTCCAAGAGGGCAACTGGCATCTGGGGCAAGAAACACTGAGGAAAATGGCGTCGGCTGATGCCTTTATACCCGAAGACCAGCAGAGATGACGTCGGGTGAAGTGCGACATCAGCCGAAGCCGGACCCAGACTTTGGAATCCGGCCGACCGAAGGGCTGCCTGACGACAGGACAACCCATTTGTTATGACTGCAGATGCTATCCAGTTCGGACATCTACGTTTATGGTAGGTAGAAAACTGTACTTTTCCAGGCCTGATTTGAGTGTTTCTCTTCAATTTCTTACAGAATTATTGGACAAGGGTTTGTCTTTCTCCTCTATAAAAGTTCATGCTGCAGCCATTTCTGCTCACTATGACTGTGATCCGCCATTATTCTCTCATCCTTTGTTTAAGCAATTTCTTAGGGGGGCAAAGAACATAAGACCCCCGCGTAGAGCTCCTACTCCTGCTTGGGATCTCAATTTTGTGTTGGAAAAACTTCCTTTACCTCCTTTTGAACCTGCAGCTACAGCTGAGTTAAAGTTTTTATCTTGGAAGACTGCTTTTTTGTTGGCCATTACGTCTGCTAGAAGGGTTTCTGAATTACAGGCTCTAATGGCAGTTGAACCATTCCTAATTTTTCATAAGGACAGGGTATCTCTGCGTACTAACCCTACTTTCATGCCTAAAGTGGTTTCAAATGTGGCCTTGAACCAATCTATTCATTTGCCTACTTTTTATGCAGATCCCCAAAATAAAGGGGAGAAAATTTTGCACACTTTAGATATTCACAGGCAGTTGCGTTATTATTTGAGCAAGACTAAAGGGTTCAGACAGTCTCAGCAGTTGTTTGTTTCTTTTGCTTTGGGTTTTCAGGGGAAACCTGTTTCAAAACAAACTATTTCTAAGTGGATTGGCTTTTGTATTGCTTTTTGTTATTCTCACCATGGTAAGGAGATTCCAGCTGGAATCAGGCCTCACTCCACTAGGGCTACTGCCACTTCTACTGCTTTTTAAAGGGTAGCTACTAAAGATATTTTGGAAGCAGCTACTTGGAGTTCAGTGCACACTTTTTCTAAACATTACCATCTTCCTCTTTATTCCAAATCTAGGGCTGGATTTGCCACTGCAATCTTGCAGGGCATTTTGGCAGCCCCCAATGCTTTATGATTTTGCCAGCCTCCCTTTACCTCTGCTTTGGGATTCTACCCATAAGTTATGACTGCAGCAATGTGAGATGAAGAACATAGTACAGTTTTGTACCTACCTTAAATGTAGATGTTCGAAGATTCACATTGCTGCAGTCCAATTTACCCTCCCTCCTTCCCCTCTGTAGTTTGGAGTGGTGATATGATTTGGGTTGTAGCTGTTTTTTGTACATGGTTTTAGGGAGTTATTCTATTTTTGGCTGTGGCCTTTATTTTTTGGGCCTTCTGACATCTGGGGCAAGAAAAGACTGAGGAAATGACGTCTGTCATGCGCTTTAATACCTTGACGCTCTGACGTCATATCTGAGCGCCCATGACCGAAGTCAGCCTAATACTTTGGTATTCGGGCCGACCGAGGACAGCGGACTACCCATAAGTTATGACTGCAGCAATGTGGATCTTCGAACATCTACATTTATGGTAGGTACAAAACTGTACTTTATCAGGAGGCATGCATGGTTGAAAGAACAGGCATTACCAGACCATGTCAAATCTAAGCTTTTGGATGCACCTATGGACACGGTCAATTTATTTGGTTCCCCTGCACAGCAGGTACTAAAAAAGATGGAAGAGAAAGCAAAATCTGTGCAAACAGTGAAAGATTTCTTGCAAGTTCAACCTCCAAGGTTTAGCAGGAACTCGCCCTCCAAGAATTGGTCCTTTCCAGACTCCTCTAAGGCACAAAGAGGCAGGAATAGGCGCTAGAGGCAGAAACCAATCCAGGGGTGCCTACAGGGGTCGCCAGTGGCAGGGTAACAACCAACGAGGCACGGATACAGCCACCACCACTACAACAACTCAATCACAGTGACTTGGCGGTGGCACCGCCTACCAGGGAACAACTAGAAGCACCTTTAGGCGGAAAGCTAACCTTATTTTCAAGAAACTGGCACTGCATTACAAGAGAAAAATGGATTTTGCAAACTATAGACCAAGGTTACAGATTCCATTTCCATACTCTACCAGGAAAGAGAGGAATGCCGAACCTACCACCTACTCAAAGGACAGAAGCTCTAAAACAAATATCTCAATTATTAAGGATGTGAGCTGTGGAAAAGGTACCATTTATGGAGCAAGGGAAGGGATTTTACTCCAGACTCTTCCTGGTACCAAGAAAAGAAAACAAATGGAGGCCTATTATAGACCTGTCCGCTTTAAACGCATTCCTCATTGTTCCAAAATTCAAAATGCTGACCCTACAGCAGCTTCTTCCCATGCTGGGCAAGGAGTCTTGGCTGTTAACTCTAGATCTCAAGGAGGCATACCTGCACGTCCCCATAAGACCAATTTGCAGAAGATACCTCAGATTTCTTGCAGGATCAGAGCATTATCAATTCTCAGCATTGCCCTTTGGCTTATCTACTGCGCCCAGAGTGTTCACGAAATGCCTGGCATCAGTAATCGCTCATTACAGACTTCAGGGGATTCAAATCTATCCCTACCTGGACGACTGCCTGATACAAGCGGACAACAAAAACAAACTATCAGAAGACTTACAAAGAGTTATCTACCTGCTGCAAGCCCAGGGATATACAGTCAATACAAAAAAGTCAAGACTCATTCCATCCCAAAGAATAACCTTTCTGGGTGCAGACCTGGACACATCAAAACAAATGGCATTTCTAACTACAGAAAAGAAAGAGCAACTTCCTCTCTACTTCTTGGCATTAACAAAGCAGAACCATTTAACTGCAAGAAAAGTGCTACAAGCTCTAGGCTTTATGGCATCCTGCATAATACTGGTCCCTCATGCCAGGCTGCATATGAGAAAGCTACAGTGGTACCTAAAGAATTTGTGGTCCCAGCACCAGCACAGCCTAGAAACCAAAATTCCAATGATCCCATGCCTGAAGCAAGAGTTCCTATGGTGGGCTCAGGCCTGCCAATCAAACACAGGATTGCCCTTCTGCAAATGTCAACCAACACAAACCATCACGACAGATGCCTCAGACCTCGGTTGGGGGGCACACATGATGGGCAAGTGCATTCAAGGCCTATGGACTCAAGACCAGCTACATCTGCACATAAATCTAAAAGAAATGATGGCAGTGAAATTGGCAATCCAGGCATTCAGACCTTTTCTCCAAGAAGGCCAGTTGATAAGGACAGACAACACCACAGTTATGTGGTACATCAACAAGCAGGGAGGCACACACTCATACCCTCTATGCCGGCTGGCACTGGACCTATGGGATGTGGCTCTGAGCTACAACATTCAGTTACAAGCAATTTATGTACCAGGGAAGGAAAACATTCTAGCAGACATATTAAGCAGAACTACAACAGATGCCCACGAATGGATGCTGCATCCGGACATCTTCAAAACCATCACAAGAGAATGGGGATTACCACAAATAGACTTGTTTGCATCCCCATTCAATCATCAGTTGAAGAAATTCTGCACAAGGACTTACCACCCACTTGCTTGGAAGGTGGACTCCCTATCTTTCAGTTGGAAAAGCCTGACAGCATACGCCTTCCCTCCACTTCCTTTGATGCACAAGGTGCTTCTGAAGATCAAAGAGGAACGTCCGAGGATCATTCTGATAGCCCCAGACTGGCCAAGACAACATTGGTATCCACTGCTGAGGAGCATGTGCCGGGAACAAATATGGACACTGCCCCTGATCCCATTACTGCTAACACAGAACAACTACAACATCCTGCATCCAAACCTAAAAACTCTGCAGCTAACTGCCTGGAACATTACATAACAGCAATTAACCCAAATTTATCCCAAAGGGTTAAAGACATAATCCTGGAGGCTCGTAGACCTTCAACAAGAAAGAATTATGCAGCAAAATGGAAAAGATATCTCATCTGGAGTACTGCAAAAGGGCAAGATGTGACACTGGTGAGCATAGCCAACATCCTGGAGTACTTGGCGGAGCTCTTCCATACAGGCCTGTCCTACTCTTCCATCAAGATACATGCATCAGCTATTTCAGCAGAATACAGCTTGGATCCTCCTGTCTTCTCGCATCCTCTGCTCAGACAGTTTCTGAGAGGAATTAGAAATGTGAAACCTCCCAGGAAACCTCCATTGCCAGCATGGGACTTGAACTTTGTGCTAGAAAAGCTGACTCTTCCTCCTTTCGAACCAGCAGCAACAGCAGAATTACAATACTTATCCTGGAAGACTGCTTTCCTGCTGGCAATAACTTCAGCAAGAAGGGTCTCTGAACTACAGGCATTAATGGCAGTACAACCCTTCCTAATCTTCCGTCAAGATAGTGTCCATGAGAACAAATCCTACATTTATGCCCAAGGTGGTATCCAGAGTATCTTTAAATCAGGCTATCCACCTTCCTACATTCTTCCCCAACCCACAGAACAGGGGAGAAAGGCTCTTACATACCTTGGATGTACACAGACAATTACGCTACTACCTGGACAGGACAAAAAACAATAGAAAAACTGACCAGCTTCTGGTAGCATATGCAACAGGGAAGGAAGGAAATCCAATTTCTAAACAGACAATCTCCAAATGGATAGGAAATTGCATTAGATTTTGTTACTCCTACCATGGAAAGAAAACTCCAGAGAACATCAGGCCTCACTCCACAAGGGCTACAGCCACTACCACAGCTTTCTTACGAGGAGTGGCTACCAAGGACATTATAGAGGCTGCTACTTGGACCTCCGTGCATACATTTGCCAAGCATTATAACTTACCTCTATACTCTAGATCCCGTGCTGGTTTTGCCACTGCTGTTTTGCAAGGGATCCTAACTACACCATAATCTCTTCTCATTTCCTCCTCCCTAGTTTAGCTGTGGTATTCTACCCATTTAGAAGACTGCAGATGCATCCTTGAAGGACATAGTACAGTTTTGTACCTACCATAAATGTAGATGTCCGAGAGGAATGCATCTGCAGTCAGGATTACCCACCCTCCTTCCCCTCTGAGGTACTCCTAGGGTATTTGCCAATCTTCAGCTAGCTTGGGGATCTATTATGGTGTATTTGTTTGTATATATGTACATACATGCTTATTTTATGTGTTTGCTCTCTACTATTTGGAAACTTTGGCATTTATCCAAATTTAGCCATCCAAGAGGGCACCTGGCATCTGGGGCAAGAAACACTGAGGAAAATGGCGTCGGCTGATGCCTTTATACCCGAATAACTGCCGCAATGACGTCGGGTGAAGTGCAACACCAGCCAAAGCCAGACCCAGACTTTGGAATCCGGCCGACCGAAGGGCTGCCTGACGACAGGACAACCCATTTGTAAAGACTGCAGATGCATTCCTCTCGGATATCTACATTTATGGTAGGTACAAAACTGTACTTTCTTGCACAACTGTACTCCCCCCCACCCCCCCTTCTTTTGGAAATGGCTACGGGCAATTACCACAAGCTTCCTCACATACTAGATCTACTTGTACAAGAACAGGGGTGCTTCATTCGTCCTGACACGAAACAAGTTCAGTTGACTGCCTGGAAGAAAGCCTTGCATTTTAGACACCTGTTTACAGGTTACAATTGTGACAAAGCCTGCTACTAGGAAAATGGAAACGGTTTTCTAGTTGGTGCTAACAGCATAACCAGCACGCATTCATGGTTAGTGCTTTTTCCTCATTTTACAATATTTCTGAATGAGTTTCCTGTGGCCTGGTTTACTACTCTAACACTTGTCTGCAATTTCAGCATGCCTGTCACTGGATACCCCTCTTTTAAGGCATTCCCACATCAAAGTAATATTTGAAAGTGGCTTTAAGTAAGAGACTTCCAAGAAAACATCTGGCTCCTCCTCAGGATCTTAATTTTTGTTAGAAAGGCAAACTCTTGCTACATTTGAATCAACTCATGTGGCTGACATGAGATTCTTAACTTAGAAAAGTTTTGCTGCCCTCTCTGACCCCTGCAAGAAGAGTACGAGTTGCAAGGTCTTATGGTGGAACAACTTTATCTTGCTTTCCACAGAGACAGCATTTCCACAAATCCTTTTATGCCTAAAGTAGTGTCCAGGTTTACTTCAAGCTAAACTATCCATCTCCTTGTGTTCTTCTCTGAGCCCCCAAATGAGGGAGAAAGAATACTTTATACCTGGGATGTCCACATACAATTCTATTAATATACTACAGAATAAAATATTTCAGTATTTTCGGATAAATTAATTTCTTGTGATGGTGGTAAGATGGGGCAGCCTGTGTCAGTGAACTGTATATCTGTTTCAAGCTGTTAACTTTTGATGTTATGTAGTCCTATCTCGCCATTATTCTTCATATGTGGGTTCGGAGCTGACGGTCGGCTCCGACTCGGCCTATACACTAGCTCGAAAGTCTCTGATTGGCTGGGCCAAGATGGTATCCCACAATACCTTGCTCCACATCCTCAGATCTCGTTTGCCGCTTGTAGAGCTCGGACGTGGTCTCAACTTCGCTTGGCTAAGTACTCTTTAAAAATAACTTCTCTTGAGAAAATTTCTGATATTATAGAATTTTTGCATAGATACAGTTGTGTTAGCGTTTGCTGGCCTTTCTGCGTTCTTTTGGGTGTGTTTGTGCGAGTTTTTGGTATCCCTGCTACCTGCTCTGGCTAGGCCCGTTTGAGTTAGAGGACCTAGTCCTCCCCTTGTGATTGTTTTTTTTTTTTTTTTTTTTTTTAAGTTTGTGGCTCTCTTTGTGGGTTGAGACCGTTTTAGAGGTCTCTCTATTGTTGGTGTGTATCGGTGACTGTGTGTAGTGCGGAGCGTTCGTTTCCCGCCCTTTTCTCTGACTGACTTCTGCACCAAGAAAGTTTTTGGAGTTCTTTGTTTTATAATTATGTCGAAAGAGCAAAAAGAACATAAGCCCTCTGGCTTTAAAAAGTGTTCTAAATGTTCATACAAAATGTCTATTACAGACTGACATTCCGTCTGTGTTTATTGTCTTGGAGCCATCCACCTTCAGGAGTCCTGCAGTTTCTGCCACTCCTTTAGTCCTCGGGTGCTCCAAGAAAGGAAAAACAAGTTGATAATAAAGGGTCTGTTAAAACCATCTTTTGAGGAAAAGTTAGCTTCTACTCCCAGCTCTAAGTCTAAGTCATCTAGTTCCAAGAAGAGATCGCCGGCTCCATCTCTGGTCTCGGAGCCGCCCTTTTAAGATTTTGGTAGTGGAATCTGCTTCCTCGGCTCCACCGACCTCGGAGCTGTAGGAAGTCACTGTTTCGATTGAATCCTCGACTGCTCCGATAATATTGGAACCGATTCGGAGCCGGTCTCCAAGTTTAAGACAAGCCTCTCCAGAGAAGAGGTCTGCTTCTCCATCGATTTCCTCCAAATCCTCCAGGCTTTCAGATTTAGATGTGGATAGGGTGGTGCAGCAGCTTCTGGAATCGCCAGTGGTGGCAAAACTTTTTTCGGCTCCGGAGCCAGCCCTGGTAGTCGTACCCGCTATTCCTCCTCTGAGCGCATTGTCTTCGTAGCCGGTAAGCTCCGCTCCGAGGGATGTTCCTGTGTCTGCTCCGATACCCCAACTGGGACTCTCGATACCGGCATAGGCTCCGACCATGTCGGCTCCGTCCACAGGGTTCGGGACTCTAGTTTCTTCTGTCAGCGCCAAGGGGGATGACTCGGAGCACAGGTCTGTGCCGAGCCTTCCCCTGGGCGCATCGGCAGCAGGGACTTGGGGCCCTGGTCATGGCCTTAGAGGGCGGTCGGTCTTCAGATTCAGGAGGTCCCGCCTTCGAGGCAATGCAGAGTGTGCTGGCTGGATCGGCTACCTCCCTCGGATCGGTCCTTCCGTCCCCTACTACGCTGGCGAGAGCTTCTGACACCCTGCTATCTATGGACAGCAGAGCGTAAGGGCCTAAGGACACCCCCATGAGCGGCCCCCTTTTTTCTAAGGAGCCCTCAGACTCTGTGCCTGAGGAACCCCCCCAGGAAGAAATCTAGCAAGTGGAAGCATATAGACTCCCAAGACGAGTCCCTCACTTCAGATACTGTCCTCGAGGAGTCGGAGTGGTCCCCCAAGTCTTCCTCTGAGGATGTTTCGTTCTCCGAAATCCTGGAGATCTTGAAACAAAGAGGAGGCTGGCCTTCTAAAACCCCTTCCGAGGAGGAGTCAGTATTCCTTAAGGCCTTTGGCACCCAGCCTTCCGCCTCCTGGGTATCCCCACCCTTTGATGAGCTCCTAGACTTAATTTGTCGAAGGGTGTGGGAGACTCCTGTCTCCGTGGAGCCTCTCCCTCGACGGCCTAACAAATTCTTGTCTGCCCCCCAGGGAAGGGATGTTTTGACTAAGGGAACCCCAGTAGATGCTATGGTGCTGGCTGCCGCCACACAGACGGAAGTTGCAGAGTCTTCCTCTACGGTCCTTCCCCCGAACAAGGAGTCCAGGATGATGGACCGGTACGGGAAGCGTACCTTTTCCTCAGTGACCTTTACTCTGCGGTCACAGAATTACTTGACTCATTTCACGCGGCTCCAAAGAGATCTCCTTAAGGAGGTAGGAGATGCTCTCAGGGGTAATGTACCTGAGACGGCAGCTCAAGCAGTCAGCGCTCAGCTTTCCACCCTTAATTCCATTGCGAACTCGTCCATGCGATTGATTTTGTACGCGGCCGAGGGAGCTAGCAGGGCGGCTAGTTCAGGAGTGGCCCTCAGGAGGCAAGCCTGGCTACGCCTGTGTCACTTTGCGGAGGCCTTTAATTCTTCCTTTACGGATGTCCCTTTCGATGGTTCCTCCTTGTTTGGGACCAAAGTAAAAGACACACTCCCCAGGTGCGAACGAGAGGGTAAGACCTTGTCTGCCGTGGGAGTCCGCTTTTCCCTACCGTCGAGACCTTATCCCAAGGCTCAGTGGGGGGGGAGATGTGGTTCAGAAAATCACAGAGGTCGCTCATCAAGACAGGTGAGACCCCCTCGAGGCAGAGGAGAGGGTCATACTCTGGAAGACGCTGCCCCAGAGGCAGAGGGGGCCCCCGCAACTCGGGGGACCGGGATTCCTTTTGCGGTTCCCCATACTCTCACTCTTGAGGGTGTGCCTGGCTGTGCTTCTCTGGAGCCATTCGGGGGTCGGATTTCCCATTATCCGGAAGCCTGGGCAAGAATAACCCAGGACAGATGGGTTTTAGGGATAATCGCCGGAGGTTACACCATTCCATTTCGCTCCACCCCTCCTACCCCCAAAAGGATCCCAGACGCACCACCCAGTCAAAGGGGTCAAGCAGCATCAGAGGTCTCTCAGCTGCTAGAAAAAGGAGTTATCCAACCAGTCCCCCCACACCAGATCGGATTAGGGACTTGCTCAAGATTCTTTTTGGTGCTAAAAAGCACGGGGGACCTGAGACCCATTCTGGATCTCAGCCGACTAAATCATTATGTACGCAAGTCCAAGTTCCGGATGGTCACACTGCAATCAATTCTCCCGTTATTGGGAAAGGAAGTATGGATGTGCTTCATCGACCTGAAGGATGCTTATTACCACATAAAGATGGACAAAGCATCCCGGTGTCATCTATGCTTCCGGCTGGGAGCCGGGCACTTCCAGTTTCGAGCCCTGTCCTTTGGTCTCACCACAGCCCCCAGGGTGTTCAACAAATGCATGGCAGTGGTGACGGCTCACTTGAGGCGTCTAGGATTCCAGGTGTTTCCTTACCTGGACGACTGGCTCCTAACTGCCCCCACCAAGCATCTACTTTGTCAAAACAGAAACACTGCCATCAACATTTGTCATCAGCTAGGCATCACAATAAACTGGAAAAAATCTGCCTTGCTACCCTCCCAGCGTGTCTTATTTATAGGGACAGAGTTGGATACCATTCGGATGAGTGTTTCTGCCTATGGAAAGGATCACGAGGTTACAACGGCAGGTTCAAATGATGACGCCTTTGACACGCGTAAAGGCAAGGCTAGTGTTGCA